>NW_027185786.1:4410270-4459191 GCF_028583685.1 Petaurus breviceps papuanus
AATATTGATAATAGTATATTTATATATATATATATATATATATATATTTAAACATTTGATTTTAAAACTTTGAATTCCAGATTCATTCCCTTCCTCCCTTATCACCCACCCTTACTGGGAAGATAAGCAGTTCAGTATAGGTTGTACATGTGTGGCTAATGCAAAACAATAACATAGCAGATATATTGTAAAAGACTGACTATATTTCCCTCCCTCCTATCCCACATCCCACTTGTTCTATTCTCTACTTTGATCCTGTCCCTTTTCAAAAGTGGGTGCTTCCAACTTCCCTCCCCCCCAGCCTGCCCTCCCTTCCATCATCCCCCCTCACATCCCCTCCCCCCCTATTCTCCTGGAGGGTGAGATCCCCTATTCAGTGTGTATTTCCCTCCCTCCTCAAGCCAGATTCAATAGGAATAAGGTTGACCCATTCCCTTTTGCCTTCCTATTCTTCCCCTCCATTGTAACCATTTTCTCTTGCCTCTTCTGTATGAGATAGTTGCCCCACTCTGTCTCTCCCCATCTCCTCTCATTATATCCCTCTCACCTCTTAATTTCACCTTTTAAGTATCATCCCTTCCTGTTAAATTGGTCCCGTGCCCTCTATCTATGTATACCTGTAAACATATATACACACATTCACATATGTATTCATATGCCTGCATACCCTCATATAAAGAGATATATATATAATATATATATATTTCTAATCCCTTCAACTACTGAGAAAAGTTTCATAAGTTACAATTATTGTTTTTCCATGTAAGAATGTTAATAGTTCAACTTTGGCCAAGTGGCTCAGCAAGCAAGAGCACCGGCCTCAGTGCCGGGACGACCCAGATCAAATCCGGGCCCAGACACCCAGCACCACACCCAGAAACAACAACTGGCCGTGCAACCCCGAGCAAGCCACTCAACCCCAATTGCTTAAAAAAAAAAAAATAGTTCAACTTTGATAAGTTCCTTATGATTTCTTTTCCCTGTTTACCTTCTCATGCTTCTCTTGCTTCTTGTATCTGAATGTCAAATTTTCTATTCAGCTCTGGTTTTTTCAGCAAGAATGCTTGAAAGTCCTGTATTCCACTGAATGACCATATTTTCCCCTGAAACAGGATACTCAGTTTTGCTGGGTAGGTGACTCTTAGTTTTAATCCCAGCTCCCTTGACCTACGGAATATCACATTCCAGGCCCTTCGATCCCTCAGTGTAGAAGCTGCCAGATCCTGGGTTATCCTGATTGTGTTTCCACATTATTCAAATTGTTTCTTCCTGGCTGCTTGTAATATTCTCTCCTTAATCTGGGAATTCTGGAACCTAGCTATAATATTCCTAGGAGTTTTCTTTTTGGGATCTTTTTCAGGAGGTGATCGGTGGATTCTTTCAACCTCTATTTTGCCCTCTCGTTCTAAACATCAGGGCAGTTTTCTTTGAGAACTTCCTGGAGGATGCTTTCCAGGCTCTTACTTTGGTCATGGCTCTCAGGCAGTCCAATAATTTTTAAATTATCTCTCCTGGATCTATTTTCCAGGTCAGTGGGTTTTCCCATGAGATATTTCACATTGCCTTCTATTCTTTCATTTGTTTGGATCTGTTTAACAGCATCTTGATTTCTCATAAAGTCATTAGCTTCCATTTGCTCCAATCTAATTCTGAAGCAATGATTCTCCTCAGTGAGCTTTTGAGATTCTTTTTCCATCTGGCAAATTTGACTTTTTAAGGCATTCTTCTCCTCATTGCCTTTCTGAGCCTCCTTTGCCATTTGAGTCAGTCTGTTTTTTAAGGTATTATTTTCTTCAGTCAGGCTGTTGACTCTCATTTCATAATTTTCTTTCATTGTTCTCATTTCTCTTCCCAATTTTTCCTCCACTTCTCTTATCTGCTTCTTAAGGTCCTCTATGGCCTGTAACCAGCTTGTATTTTCCTTTGAAGCTTTTGGTGCAGGAGTTCTGACTTCACTGATTTCCTCCTGTTCCATGCCTTGCTCCTTCTTATCCCCAAAATAGGAGTGTAATGTTGGAATCTTCTGTCTGCTTTGTTTCCTTTGCCTGCTCATTTTGCCACTCAATGATTTGACTTTTGGGCTTTTTGCCACAGTAGGACTCTGCCACCAGACAGGGGAGTTTTCGTCCCAAACGCTGGGGTTTTCTCAGCTGCCGGAGGTATTAGATGGGTGCCCTCTCTGAGGTCTCCACACTCTCTGGCAAGCTGGACACACACCCCAGGACCTCCACCCTAGACTGCAATCCAGATCCAAGCAGGTTAAAGCAAGAGCGATGACCCCTCAGACTGGTGCTTGGTCCCCCTACACTCTGCAGGCCAGGAGCTGAAGCCGCCACGTGGCGCTGGCAGGCTGTGCCGGTGTCTCAGCGGTTTCTCGCCCAGGGGGTAAAAGCCACACACTCCCACTTACTGGGTCCCAAAGTCCAGAATGCACTGGCCTCTCACTTTGTCCTTCGCATCTATGTGTTGATAAATCTGGAAACGGCCACAGCTGCTGCTGATCTGGAGTCCCTCTGGCTGGCAGCTGGTCAGGCCTGCGCTGGGGCTAAAGCCTCGGAGTGGGGCTGGGCTCGGCTCCCAGAGCGCTGCGCTGTCCGATTCCTGCCGGCCTGCCGGGCTGTTCTCTGTTCTCTAACCGGGAGGTTAGCTTCTCTGTGTCATTTTGTGGGTTCTGCAGCTCCAAAGTTTGTTTAGAGTCCCCTTTTTACATGGATTGGGGAGGGTGGCAGCCGGAGCTGCAGGAGGGTCATGCTTCTATTCCCAGCAGTGTTGTTAATAAAAGCCAATGTCCGTAGCCATTGGCTAATTTTGTGGACAACCTTGAAAGCACCTTATTCCTAGTATATCCCTGAGCCTTATAGGGCCCTGGCTCATTAAGCACTTTCAGCAGGCACCATACTGGGCACCAGAGGCACAAAAGCAAGAGTGAAGGTAAAGTTCAGGGAGCTTCTCCTGGGAGGGATGACACCCATGCTTGCCTGCACACAGAGGGTGTTGAGTAATCTGGGGAGGAAGGCCACGTACAGCTGGGGCCAGAAAGTATCATACTGAAAGTGATGTTAGGGGGAGTCTTAAAGGAAGCCATAGATTCTGAAGGCTGAAGCAGGGGGACTACTTTCTAAGACAGGCAGATTTTTCAGTAGGACAGTATGGTTAGATTGCAGAATGCAAGGAAGTCAGTCATGTGTAAGAACTCTGGAAAGGTAAGAAGCATCCACATTGTGAAGAGATTGAATGCCAAACAGCAGAGTATATATTTGATCCTAGCTGCAGTAGGGATCCACTGGAATTTCCTGAGCAACTGTGGAGAGTGGAAGACATGACCAGACCCACACTTTAGGAAGTCATTTTGGAGGATGTGTAAAAAGTGGATTCAAGTAGGGAAAGCTTGAAGCAGGAAAATCAAAGAGCGTTGAAGCTATGACGTTATTCTAGGTGAGCAGGGAATGGTTGTGTGAGTGGAGAGAGGAGAATGTATGAGGGCGACATCATGGAGTTAGAAATAACAAGATTTGGTGACTGATTATATGTAGGGTAAAGGAGAGTTACACGGAGGTTTTGAACCTGGGTAACTGGAACAGTTGGTGGTACCCTTGTAGAAATAGGAAGGTTTGGATGTGACCTGGTTTGGAGGGGAAACATTGAACTGAAGATGCCAATGGAACATCCAGTTGGAAATGTCCACTAGGCAGTTCATGTTGCAGGGCTGGAGCATGAGAGAGAGAATGGGACTGGATACATAGGTCTGGGAGTGCTCTGCAGAAAGAGGCTGATAAGGACCCAAGGAGAGACATTGTCAGGAGGACAGAGCCTTGAGAGTTAGAAAGCATGACTGAAACATTGAATCAACAAAGGTAGCTAAGAAGCAGTGGTCAGATGGGTAGAAGGACCCGAAGAGAAGAGGGTGATCAGCACTCCAGAGCTGAGAAGAGGCCATTCCATCTGGCAGCGACTGTAGAGAGAGCAGCTTCAGGCCGAGAAGTCTGAAGCCCAAAGCCCAATTGTATGAAATTGGGAAAGAGTGAGGGAAGTGGCAACGCTGAATGTAGATGGCTTTTTTCAAAGTGTTTTTCTGAGAAAAGGCAGAGAAATCCAGGACAATAATTAGCATAGATGTTGGATCTCATGGGGCTTTTTGAATGACCGAGATTTGACCATGTTTGTAGAGAGCAAGGAAAGAACTGGTAACGGGAGAAACTGAAAAGTCAAGTGAGAAGGAGGGGTGATAATGAGGACAGTCTGCTGGAGAAGATGGGAAAGGATGAGAACAGAGGCAAAAGCTGACCTCAGGAAGGAAGACACCCACCTCTCCATAGCCTCTAATAAAAGGAAAAAGGGTAGTTGATTATGTCAGGGGGCTGTCACATGAGGAGAAAGGAATACTCAGGGAGAAACCTTGCTTTTTGTTTGGGGGTTTTAGGATGGGTTTTTTTGGTTGGATTTTTTACTAGTTAAGTACAGGGTACAGACCCCAAGTCTTCAGAGGAGGCAAAAAAGAAAGCTAAAAAAACTTGAGGAAGAAAATCTTTGGTCCAGCAGTTGAGGAGAATGGAATAGAGAGTTATTTAGGAAAGAGGAAAAGGGTTCTCTTGCTGAAGTAATATAAATGTGTATGCCTGTAGTGGATCTGGTCAAATTAGGTATCACAGATTTTATGTGTATGGTAGATTAAGTGAGCACAGTTTCAAGACTTCATACAGCTCCATTCAGTGATGCAGAGTAAGAACAGAAAAATTGGATAGAGCAGTAATCTGTGATTGGGATTTGGTAAGGCAGTGGATAGAATGCCAGGCCTGAAATCACTTAAGTAGCTGTGTAACCCCCAGACTAGTCACTTAGCCCTATTTGCCTCAGTTTCCTCACCTATCAAGTGAACTGGAGAAGGAAATGGCAAACCACTCCATTACTTTTGCCAAGAAAACACAGAGTCAAACACGACTGAACAGCCACAGAGGCGTGGGTGGATTGATTGCCCCCTCCATCATGCCCACCCTCCTATCCATCTTCAGTCTCTTCTTGTCTGCTAGCTGCTTTCCTGCTGCCTACAGCCATGCCCATGTCCCTCGCGCGATGCCTGCGTGCCCCCATCCCTACGGCTGTCCTCCCTGTTGTGGCTAAACTCCTGGAGAAGTCAGGCTACCATTGTCACCTCCACTTCCTTTGTTCTTGTTCTTTTTCACCCTCCACGGCCTGGCCTGTGACCCTGTCATTCAACTGAAACCACTCTCTTCAAAGTTACCGGCTATCTCTTAGTTGCCAGATCTAATGACCTTTTCTCAATCCTAATTCTTCTTGACTTCCTGCAGCCTTTGACACTCTTGATCCTGCTCTTCTCCTTACTACTTTTTTCTCTCGATTTCTGTAATGCTGCTTTCTCCTGGTTCTCCTCCTCGCTGCCTGTGTGATTGTTGCTTCTCAGTCAGCATTGCTATGTCCTCATCCAGATCTCACCACCAGAGGCCTGTCCTGGGTCCTCCTCTACCCCTTCTATACTGTTTCACTGGGTGATCTCATCAACTCCCGTCGATTGTGACCATCTCTGTGCAGAGGATTCTGAGCTGTACATAGCCAACCCTAACCTCTGTCTCCTCCACATTCCCCATCTCCAGCTGCCAGTTTGACATGTCGGACGGGATGTGGTATAGACATCTTAAACTCAGCACATCCAAAGCTGAGCTCCAAACCCCTCCCCCATCCTCACTTCCCCGTTGCTGCTGCCCAGGCTTACAGCCTGGTTGTGGTCCTAAGCGCCTCACTCTTTCTCACCACACCCCCATACCCAGTCTGCTGCAAGGCCCTGTCAGTCTCACCTTCGTGACTTACCTTGTATACACTCCCCTTCTCTCTGGCCCAGCCAGCCCCCTGTTGCAGGCACTCCTCCACTCCTGCCTAGCCCGACCATGTCACCCCACCCCACTCACACTCACACTGCAGTGGCTCCCTGTCACCTCCACCAGCAGCGAGGTGCCGAAGTGGGTGGTGTCTGGAGGTGGGGAGACCTGAGCTCAGATTCAGCATCAGACACACAGTAGTATGCCCCTTGGCCAGTCACTTAGCCTGCCCACCTCAGTTTCCTCAGCTACAAAATGGGGGTGATAATGCTGTACCAAAGAGGGTTGTTGTGGAGATCAAATGAGTCAATGCTTGTGAAGTCTTAGCACAGCAGCTGGCCCATAGTAGGCACTTAATAAGTGCTGCTTCCCTTTCCCTGCCCTTATTCTAGGATCCAATATAAGATTCTGTGTTTGGCATACAAAGGCTTTCACATCCTGGCCCCCCTGCCTGTCCTGCCTTTTTATACCTCACTTTGCCCCACACACTCTTCAGTGCAGTAACACTTCTTCCTTGATGTTTCTTGAACAAGATGCTCCATCTCCTGACTTAGTACATTTTCTTTGACTGTTCTCCGTGTCCAGAATGCTCTCCCTCTTTATCTCCAGTTCTTGACTTCCTTAACTGACTTCCCAGTTAAGGTCCTATCTTCTGCCTGTCCTGATCTTCTGTCCTGGCAGTGCTTTCCATCTGCTGACTATTTCCAGTTCAGCCCGTATCTGTATCTTGTTTGTATGTGGTTGCTGTTCCTGTTGTCTCCCTTATCAGGCAGTGAGCTCCTCAAGGACAGGGACTGGTTTTTTACTTTCTCTGTATCCCAATGCTTGACACAGTGCCCAGCGCATAGTAGGTAGTCACTAAATGCTTACGGAATCTTTGGCTCAGGGTTTGAGCTTGGGCAGGGAGGAGAGTGTAGCCAAAGCCTAAGGAAGAGGTTGGCAGAATACTCAGGATTGTAGAGGTTGCAGTTGAGATGAAGTTTGGAAGGAATAAAACATAGGAAGAGGTAGAATACCAGGAGATTGAGATTGGAGTCAGGAATCACAGGGTTCTCAATCACAAGTGGACACTTGTGAGTGGTGCCAAGATCAGGGTGTGACTAGCCATCTCTGGAACAGACATAAGTTATGAGAAAGGGCTGATGGAGGAGCCTCAGGAGGAAACATGATCTCCATCTATTTAAAGGCATGGGAAGAAAGCAGTGCTTCAAAGGGAGGGCAATGCTGCATCATAGTTCAGAGGGTCCTTTCTCTGAAGTATACCAAAATCTGGGAAGGCCGGCTGCTCCCTAGCCAGATGGAACCACAGTTGAAGCCTTGGAGAGGCCGTGTAATTTTGTGGGTTCTATTTGGGGATTTACCACCAGTGATCACAGGACCTTGGGGTAGTTGTTTCCTCACAGTATTTTCCCATTGCCAAACAGGGAGATTCTAGGGTTATTGGGAATTAGACATGATGGTCTTTGTAACTGTAGCTATGGATTCATGGTCATTATTTCAGCGAGGTCATTCTTGGCAACCTGCCACTGCATTAAAACCCCACCACGCCAGGCCACAGGAAATCAGCGAGGCCAGAGAACCCGCCTCTGGGACGTGCTACTCAGAAGTTTCTGGGAACTTGCTATTGGAACAGCTGCCTTTAAGGGATTCTTCCCATCTCTTCTGCAGACCTGATTCTCACAGAGAATAGGGCTGAGGGAACTCTTTCCATCCTGTTCTCTAGGAAGCAGATTGTCCCTTCAGCAGGTTAGGGTCCATGGAAGAACTGGGATAAGTGGAAGTGCCAACACCTTCCTGCTCCTCTGGGACATTCTGCTCCACTCCGTTGGATACACAGTACCCCTGGAAGTGTGTGGCCTCTAAAAACATTCGTTATTGATTTAAGTTGTACCTGGTTCTTCATGATCCCATTTTGGGGTTTTCTTGGCAAAGATAACTAGAGTGGTCTGCCATTTCCTCCTCCAGCTCATTTTACAGATGAGGAACTGAGGCAAACAGGGTGAAATGATTTGCCCAGGGTCACACAGCTAGGAAGTGTCTGGGGTCAGATTCTGAACTCATGAAGATGATGGAGTCTTTCTGATTCCAAGTCCAGTGCTCTGTGCACTATGGCACCCCCTAGCTGCCCCTCTAAAACCATAGAAGGTGCAGCAGCTGGCTCCTGGCTTAGTGAACGGGATGTTGCCCAAATCCAGGAGATCCTGGAGAAAATAGACTCTTTCCTCCACCTCAGTAGCAGAATAGATTCTTCCTCAGCTAAGGGTGGTGCCTGTACCAAGGATATAGTGGAGTCACTTGGGGTCTCCTGGAAGAAACCTGCATCCCTGGGGAAAAGGCTCATTGAAATCCTTACTCCAAGAGGAGACATTGAGAGAGCTGAAAAAGAAGTTGGTATCACAAAGGAATTTCAGTTGAATAAAGGTTTTTGACAAGTTTCTATTGTGAATATCGTACAACAGTAAGGAATATCTGGTCAGCCAATCAACATAGAGACAGCGGGCCTTCTCTTTAACCTAACATATTATTGTTTTTCATTTGACATGATTGTCCAAATGACTGAAGCCTGGATGCTGGGAAGGCCAGGGCTTAACGGTCAAAGGCTAAATGAAGACATTGACTATGCTGGCTAATGCAAGAGCATGAGTACCCTGGAGGCCTCTGGCCCCTTCCTCGTGGCCCCGCTACCTAGTTTACTCTTCCTGCTCTACCGGCTCGTCCTTTGCTTCTTATTTTTGTTTTCCTGATGTTGCCTCCTTCCCCAGGGGTTTGAGAGTTCTTCTGCCTGTACCTTTCCATGTACCTCTCTCCATCTCATCTTCTGTTGGTCCCTCCAGCCCTCTGAGTTGGATAGCACACCTTTCTTTCCAGTCTTTTTTATCAACTGTTTCTTACAGAGCTGTATCCAGATTCACTTCATCTCACCTTATAGCACAGTGGAGGCAATATCCCCTTCTCTGGTCCACGTAGGCAGTTGCCTGTGGGTGAAATACCTGTTGATAAATCTCTAGGGGACTGACCTTGGAAGACTTGTCTGCAAAGAGGTCTCCAGCTGTGACAAGATCTAGAAAGCAGAGATCTATCTCAAAGGTATGAGGGACCAAAATCTACCTGATCTCCCTTTGTGTAGCGGTTTCAAATCCACACCCTAGTCCATAAAGTCCCAGACAGCTCTGATCAATATCTAATTCTAATTGTCTTAATTGAGTACTTTTAATATACTCAGCACTTGACACAGTAGGAAATACAGAAGACTCTGCCCTTGAAATACAATCAAAATCTAGTTCAGGAGGCAAGACCAACATCAATGAAACTGTTAACTGACAGTACAAAGCAGGATAATAATTAAATGCCAAAGTGAATACTGCCATAGGAGAGCAGAGAACAAAGTTAGCAGTGGGGACTGAAGGCATTGGAGACTCGGCAAAAGAAGATCAGGTCAAGCAGGATCTTGTCAAGCATTTGGCAGGGAAGGGAGGTAGGAGGACAGCATTCCAAAGAGGAAGCACTTGGAGAGAGGTAGGAAACGTTCGTGCACGCGCGCGCACACACACACGCACACACACACACCCCTCTCCTGTGCAAGGCTAGTCTTTTCCTGTAGATGTGTATATACATGAATATGTATGCATTTTTCCATGTGTATATACATACACACACATCCACACCTAAACACAGGAAGTAGGAGGAAATAAGGTAGAAATTATAGAGAACCCTGAATGCCAGGTTAAGGAACCTGATCTCTCTGCTGAGGAGAAGGAGAAGCTTAGGATGACTGAGGACAGACAGTAGCACACTCCTTGTACATCCCCAGACCTGTGAGCCCCATGAGGGCAGGGACCATCTTTCTTCTCTTTCTTCATCCCCAGCCCTTACCGTGGTGTTTGACAGATAGCAGGAATTTAATAAATGTTTATTGAAGGAATGAATGAATGTTGGGGAAGAGGAGATGACTGTGCCTTATGTCAGCAAGTAGCAAGATGTAATGAAAAGAGCATTGGATTCAAAGGCAGAGCCTGGGTTCAGATCTCTGCTTTGGTGCTTCCTAACAGCATGGTCTTTGATGACTCTAAAGAGAACAAATAGGTTTGGATGACCTCTAAAGCCCCCTCGATTTCTAAATCCCGTGATTTTGCCATTTCTTTGCCTATTAACATAGTCCTTAGAACGAAATACCAGTCTGGCATTTGTCAGCCCAAGCAGATTGGATGCTTGCTTTGGCAGCCAGATTAGACTGTTTGCTTTTCTGGGAGAACTCATGTCAGTCAATAAACATTTATTAAGCACCTACTATAGAAATAGAATAACTAGTATTTATATAATGCTCTAAGGCTTCCACAATATTCTACAAATATTATTTCATTTTATCCTCACAATAGCCCTAGGAGACGGGTGCTGTTATTATCCCCATCGTACAGATGAGGAAACTGAGGTAGGCAGGTTAAGTGATTTACCCAGAGTTACACAGCTAGGAGGTATCTGAACTCATCCTCCTGATTCCTGATTAATAGACAGGACGCTGTCTATTAAATTACCTAGCTGCCTCTGCTATGTTTGTTCTGTGCAGTTTGGATTCAGTCAGAGGACCACACTTGAGGACCTAGAGGCCACAGGTTCCCCCTGTTCTAGACACTCTGCTAAGTGCTGGGGATACAAGAAAGATAAAAGGCAGCCTTGCTATCAGGGAGCTCAGGGTCTAATGGGGAAGACAATTTGAAAACAGCTTTGGACAAAGAGGATACAAACTGGATTCTTTGAGATAATCAATAGAGGGAGAGCGCCAGCAATAATCACAAAAGAGTATGGGGTCTTGGTGGAGCCTTGAGGACTACTGGGAGGCAGAGAGAATTCCAGGCACAGAGGACAGCGAGAGAGACTATCTAGAGCCAGGAGACAGAGTGTCTGGTGCTGGGATCAGCAAGACCGCTGTCATTGAAATCCAGTCTCTGGGGAGGGTCATGAAGGGCTTCAGACACTAAACAAAGGATTTCCTCTGATCCAGAGGGGGGCGAGAGCCCCTGGGGGGGGGGGGGGGGGCAGTGACATGGTCAGCCCTGTGCTTTAGGGAGATCGCCTTGACATCCTGAGTGCAGACTGGATGCAGTGAGGAGATATTTGTGGTAGGAGGATCAGACAGCAGGCTGTGCAGGAATGCAGTCGTGAAGTGAAGGCCTGCACCCTGGTGACGGTCTCCTCAGCTCCTGTAGATTTAATCGCCATCTCAGTGCTGACAGTCCTCGAATCTCCCTAGCCTCCCTTCCGACCTCCCGTCTTGCATCTCCAGCTGCTTCTTCTCAGACAGCTTGAACTCAGTCTGTTCAGAACAGAACTCATTATCTTCCCCCCCTAAACCGTCTCCTCCCACCACCTTTCCTTTTACTGTAGAGGGTAACACCATCTTCTCAGGCCCTCAGGCTCCCAACCTAGGAGTCATCTGAGATGCCTTGGTGTCTCTTCACCACCACCCCCATGTCCAAGCTATTGCCAAGGCCTGTCGATCTCACCTTTGCATCTCTCAAGCACTCCCCCTTCTCTTCTCTGACACTGTTCCCACTCTGATGCAAGCTTCATCGTGTCACTCTAGGACTGTTGCAGGGGCAGAGGGGTCTCTCCCTGTCTCAGTTCTTTCCCCGCTCCAGTCCATCCCGGCATCAAAATGATTTTCCTAAATCAGGTCCCCCCATGTCACTCACCCCGCAGTAAACTCCAGTGGCTGCCTATTGCCTCAAGATCAAATACACAGTTCTCTATTTGATTTTCAAAGACCTTCATAACCCAGTCCCCTCCTATCCTTTCAGTCTTTTTAGGTATTAATCCCTACCACATACTTTTCAGTCCAGTGACCCTGACTTCCTTGCTATTCCATGAGCAAAACGCTGTATCTCTTGACTCCAGATATTTTCTCTGGTTATCCTCCATGCCTGAAATGCTCTCCCTCCACATCTCCACCTAGTACCTTCCCTGGTTTCCTTTAAGTCCCAAGTAAAATACAGTCTTCTATAGGAAACCTTTCTTAATTCTGGTGCCTTTTCCCTCTTTTTTTTTATTTCTTTTTTCCCAATTACATGTAAAAAGTTTTTAACATTTGTTTTTTAAAATTTTAAGTTCCTAATTCTCTCCTTTTCACTCTCCCTTCCCTGAGATAGCATTCAATTTGGTATAGGTTATACATGTGCATTCATTTACATGTTAGTCATGTGGTAAAAGAAAACACACAAAAAAAAACATTAAAAAATAAAGTTAGAATAGTATGCTTTGATATGCATTCATACTCTCAGTTCTTTTTCTGGAGGTGGGTAGCATTTTTTATCATTAAATCCTTCAGAATTGTGTTGAATCATTGTATTACTGAGAATAGCTGTCATTAACAGTTGATCATCATGCAAAATTGCTGTTACTGTGTATAATGTTTCCCTGGTTCTGCTTACTTCACTTTGCATCAGTTAATGTAAGTTCTTCCAGGTTTTTCTGAAAGCATCGTGCTCATCATTTCTTATAGCACAGTAGTATTCCATCTTAATCCTCTACCACAACTTGTTCAGCCATTCTCTAGCTGATGGGCATCCCCTTGATTTCTGATTCTTTGTCACCACAAAAAGAGCTGCTATAAATATTGTTGTACATATAGGTCCTTTTCCTTTTTTTTAATCTCTTTGAGATATAGATCTAGCAGTGGCATTGCTTGATCAAAGAGTATGCACAGTTTTATAGCCCTTTGAGGAATAGTTCCAAATTGCTCTCTAGAAAGTTGGATCAGTTCACAACTCCACCAACATTCCCTCCAACATTTGTCATTTTCCTTTGCTGTCACATTGACCAATCTGATAGGTGTAAAGTGGTACCTCAGAGTTGTTTTAATTTGCATTTCTCTAATCAACAGTAATTTAGAGAATTTTTTCATATTTCTATAGACAGATTTGATTTCTTCATCTGAAAACTGCCTTTTTGTATCCTGTGATCATTTGTCAATTGAGGAATGACTCATATTCTTATAAATTTAACTCTCTTCGCTATATATTTGAGAAATGAAACCTTTATCAAAGAAACTTGCTGTAAAAAAAAAATACCAGTTTTCTACTTTCCTTCTAATCTTGGCTGCATTGGTTTTGATTGTGAAAAACCTTTTTAATTTAATGTAATCAAAATTTTGTTCACAAATTTTTCCCCTATCTATAGATCTAATAGGTAAACTATTCTGTGCTTCCCTGATATGCTTATGTTATCACCTTTTATTTCTAAATTATATATCCATTTTGGCTTTATCTTGGTATATGGTGTGAGATATTGGTCTATACCTAGTTTCTGCCAAACGGCTTTCCAGTTTTCCCAGCAGCTTTTGTCAGATAGTGAGTTCTTGTCCGCAAAACTTAGATCTTTGCATTTATCAATCATCAGATTACTGCGGTCATTACCTACTGCATATTGTTTCCCCCTTCTGTTGTACTGATCCACCACTCTGTTTCTCAACTAGTATCAGATTGTTTTGATGATTACTGCTTCATAATTCAGCTTGAGATCTGGTGCAGATAGGCCACCTTCCTTCATTTTTGTTTTCATTAAGTTTGTTTTTATTTTTCCTAACTCTAAAAAATAATTTTCGGTAGTTTGATTTGTATGGAACTGAATAAATAAAATAATTTAGGTAGCATCAATCATCATTTTTGTTATATTGGCGTAGCCTACCCATGAGCAATTAATATTTTCCAGTTATTCAGATCTAACTTTATTAGTGTGAAAAGTGTTTTGTAATTGTGTTCATATCCTCCCCTTCGTAATTATTCTAATATATTCTGTACATAGCTTGTTTTTACATATCTTCTCGTTGTCTTCCCTACTAAATTAAATGCTCTCTTCGAGAGCAGGGACTATCATTTGCCCCTTTCTGTATCCCCAGTGTCTAGCATATGGTAGGCCCTTAGTAAATGTTTATTGACTGACTGTGCAAGGTGATGGCAGTGTCAGAGGAAAGAAGGGGGGTGTGTGTGAGGTCTGTCACTGAGGTAAAATTGACAGGCCCTGGCAACAGATCGTTGTGGGGAATGGGGTGGAGAATGGCCCCAAAGCTTGGGTCCTACAAGAATGATGGTGCCCTCCACAATAATGGGTATGTTTGGAAGAGGTCAGGGTTTTGGAGGAAAGAGAGTGAGTTCAGTTTTGTACATGTTGAAGTTCAGGTGTCCACAGAACATCTAGTTTTAGATATCTAGTAGGCAGTTAGAGATGTGAGCAGGAAGTTAGAGCTGGATGAGTAGATCTGAGAATCCTCTACACAAAGATAGTCATTGAATCCAGGATAGTTGATGAAGTCACCAAGGGAATAATACAGAGGGAGAAGAATAAAGCCCAGGCCAGAGCCCTAGAAGACACCCACCCTTAGCAAGCAGGACAGCTGGAGGAGAACCAGGAGAGAGTGGTGTCCCAGAGCCCTCATGAGAAGAAACACTCAAGTACAGGGGGCTGGCACTGTCAGAGGCTACTGAGAAGGCTTGAGAAAAGGCCTCTAAGGGATGACTGGTCACTTTGGAGAGTAGCTTTGGGGGAAGAGTCAGAAGTCAGCAGGGTTTAAAAGAGAGTGAGAGGAAGAGAAGTGAAGGCACCTTTGTAGAAGTCCTCAGGACATTAGCACCAAAGGAAGAAGAGATGGGGGACAGTTGCCAGCAGGGATGGATGGGTCAAGATAAGGGACACTGAGGTGTGTTGGTAGATGGTAGAGAAGTAGCCAGCAGCAGAAAAGGAGAGTGGAATGTTAGAGGGGGCAGTCTGCTGGAAAAGATAGGATGCAGTGGGGTCTCTTACACTGCAGAGAGGTTTGCCTTGGCAAAGAGAAGGGCCACTAGTTCATGTGATAGAGTAGGTAGTGGCAGAAAATATCTGCGTGATGGGGATGGCAGAGCAGGGGGAGCTCCCAGGAGGTGGGCTCTTTTTTCCAATGAAATATGAAGCCATTGTGCCTTGAGTTCCAGGTTAGTCTTGAGGTGGACTTCTGCTCCACACCTCCAGCCTGCCCCCAGACCTTCACCAGAATGGCCAGCAAGGATGACTGGGCAAGGGGCCGGGAGGAGGAAACGGGTTTGTGATTGTCTCTGCTCACTGTGACTATGGCAGTCCTTCATTTAGGCCGCTCAGGGGGAAGATGGCCAGCCATTGCAGACCAAGGGGTCTTTCTTCCCTTTTCTTCACTCTATATCACATCATATGCCACCCCCTCAGTCCTTTTCTAGCAACTTGCAAAAAGGCCCAGAAAAATAAGACTTCCTCCGCCCTCCCTCTCCCCCCCCCACCCTGAACTTTTAAGTGCATCAGCCACATCGACTGCATTAAGCACGATGAATTTTTAAAGCATGAGCTGGCAAGGTTGCTCTGCCTGCCTTTCCTGAGGATTGACTGAAAGAAAAGGAATTTACAGTTTTCATACTTTGGAGGGAAAGAGGAGTAAAGTGGGGAGAAGAGAGTGTGTCTAAAGCTTTTTAGCTTTCTGAACTTGGGGTGTGGGGCCTTTCTTTCCTCCCTGTCCTAATTTTATCCTTTTTCTGCAAGCTGCTTCCTCTTTAAATTCCTAAAGGATCACAGCTGTTGAGCAGGGATGAAGGAGGTGAAGACGTGGGGGGAAGGGAGGGCTTCCCTCTTCCGGTCTGGGTTGCTTAGAGACTTATGTGTTTTCCAGCTTCAGGATTAGGTCGTTCTTTGGATTTTTTAAATACAAGACAACAGGTGTCTGCTTGAAAATAGCCCACGTCACACTGGCCTTGTGATTCTAAGATAGATATGGGCCTCCAGGAGTATCTAATTGAAAGATATTGGGGCCTTGAGCCATCTGCCCTCTCTGCCATGGAGCTCTAGCTTGGGAAGGGGCAAGAGCATGGCATAGTTGGGCAGAAAGTGGGGAAGCGTTCAGCTTTCCCCTCAGGGTGCCGTGGAAAGAGATCCCCTAACCCAGCAAGGGAGGAATCGGGGCATCCTAAGGATTAGCTCCATTCTTTTGAGCTCCCTTTTCCATCCAGCCCAAACTAAATACTTGCCTACTGAGTCACCAGACCTCAGCAATAGTTCTGGAGACTCCCTGAGCCACCCTCACATCCCTGGATCAGAATTAGCATCCAAGGACAGAGACCTTGGCTGTCATCAGGGTGAGAGGTGATGAGTGCCTGACCTAAGGAGAGAGACCAGACTAGATAGCTGCTGTGGAAGTAGAAACAGCAAGTTTGTCAGCCCATTGGCTGTGGAGGGTGAGGGCGACTCAGAATGGAGGCTGTCATCAAAGAAAACTCTAAGAATGGTGCCACCTTTGACAGAAGAAGGAAGGGTGGGGCAGGTCCATGATGCCTTCTGCTTCGGACATGCTAAGCTGGACAGTTGGGAAGAGCTGGGGAAATAGCCCTTTCTGGAAAGCAGCCCAAGGATGCTGGCCCTCCACACTGACTCAGTGGGTCCATTTGCTCTGCTCTAGTGAAATGGAAGGGACCGGATGAAATCACCCAAATCTCATAGTTAATTATGACTCAAAGCCCAAACCATATTTTGGAAAAGAAAGTCACTGATTGGTTTGACTTTGGGGGTTGAGAAGAAACACTAGAGAAACTGCACCCGACTTAGAAGGCAGGTGCCAGTGTTTTATTCTTGGATTTCTGTGTTATTCATGAGGTAGTTAACCTTGAAATCCAAGTGACAAGAGTGAAAATGCACGATAGTAAAAGGAGGCAGTGGGAGGAGGCAGGTGTTTCCAGGTTCACACGCCCATGCCTGGGTGCTGGTATGTTCCTTTAGGCGAGGGGAATGACAGCGTGGAGCCATTTGGAGAACTAGCCTGAGCTCTGGGATCATATCCTCCTCGTACAGTGTGTAGAGAGTTTGAAAGGGACCAGAAAGAAGATGGATCAGGGTGCCTTGTGTCTTTTAAAACTGCCTCTTCTTTTCTTTGCATTCGTCGTGAGCCTACTTCAGACCCTTCTCCAGGGCCCTCTCCTCTGGTTTGGATAGGACATGCCTTAAGTTGCCAAAGAATGGGTTTCCCCAGAGTCTAGCATCTCCACTGAAGATGGTGAAATGCTGCTGGATTCCCAGCCTTTCCCCACCCTTCCCATGCTCTCCACAAGGTCTCTGCACAAACGTCCCTTCTGTGTGTTAGACACATCATCTGCTTCTGGGTTTTATCACTTGTTTGGAAAGGCCTCTTTGGCCAGAGCTGGGGGAGGAGAATAGGATAAAGGAACGAGAAGAGAGAGATTGAAAGTTGGCTGGTTGATTTTAAACAAATTTAGATTAGCTCCATTCCCAAATCCAGCATCCATGGTCTGGTCTTAATACTATAACAATAACAAGAAACCTGCAAGAGCCATTGGATTCTGTCCTTACTTGGCGATAGAAGCTGGAGAAGCAATCCCAGAGCCATGCAGCTCCTCGGCCCCCTCAGTCAGGCCAGACTGTCCTAGATGTGTGATAGCAGTTAGTCCTGTCTGGGGGCAGGGGTGAAAAGGAGTTGGGGGAGGCTTTTTATCTGCCACACATTCACAGGGGAGCACTGCGGGTGCCAGAGACACAAAGGCTAGAGTCTGTTCCAGTAATGACTAGCATGGCGCATGTTAGCGTCTCTTCCTCTTCCTTCACCAGGCCAGGCCTCTGTCGCGTCCAGACCAGCACAAGTGAGGCTGGCTGCCTTGTGTCCCAGTCGTGCCCACCCCCAGCCACGTGCCCTGTTCTTTGTTCCCCTCCTCTCTTCTCACTGTTCTTCCTGGTCGGCCCAGAAGACTGATGAGATCTTTATTTGTCCCCTCTGCTGCTGGGCAGCTGCCCCTCCATGGAAGACCCCTCCTTTGGGTCTGGTTCTTTTTGCCCAGCCTGGCAGGTCTGGGCAAAGGAAGTTGCCTCTGTGGCACGTGGTCCCAAGGGCAGTGCTAGGCTTCATTAGTCACCTTCTGTGGGTTTTTTACCATCCACAAGGATGCCATATCAAGTGCTGGAGAAGGTTGGGGTATTAGGGCAGAAAGTAGAGAGAGATCAAATTGTTCCTAGAGGCCTCCAAGTGACTGAGCCTGGAGTGTAAAAGACCTGAATTCAGATCCAGCATAAGACACTTCCTGGCTGTGTGACCCTGGACAAGTTTTTAGCCTGTGTCTGCCTCAGTTTTCTCCACTATGAAATGGAGACAATTACATCACCTGCCTCTCAGGTCATTCTGAGGCTCTGATGAGATCATGTTTGTGAAGCACAGTGCCTCACGCACAGTAAGCGCTTACTCAATAAATGCTTGTTTCCTTCCTTCCATTGGAAAAAGGAGAATGCTGCAGGAATCCTGCCGGGCCTGTGTACGCAGGGCTTGACTTGGGATGGCTGTCTGCTGAGATCAGAATGGGGCTTCACCTGCCTGTTTTGGGAAGATGAGGCATGGAGCCCACCCTGAGGCCTTATCGCTCCCCCTTCTGCATGCCTAGAGAACTTCTCGCGCCTTAAGGCAGGGTCTCTGGTGGAGCGAGGAGGCGGGGCTCTTGAGCTTAGGCTTATCATTGCTTCAGCATCTCTTAGCGGTGTTCGTTTTCCCCTTTTCACCCCCATCTTTTGATAGGTCCATGACCACATGCTTATCCAGGGCCCTTTGGGAGAAAACCTGAGTGAGCTAATAAAAATCCATAAGGGATATCTGGGTAGACTTGGAGGTAGGCCAAGAAAACCCCACCTAGGAATTTCTCCCTGTCACTTTTAGCGACCCTCTCTTTTAGAAGACGAGCACTCAGTGATGAAGTCCTGGAGAGAAATACTGCCAAGAAGAGCAGGTGGTTGGATCTCTCATGCAGCAGGCAGCCTCGGGACTGGCTGACACTCTGAAATGTCATTGGGATGCACCTCCACCCCAGGGCCACACCAGGCCTGACCTCCTAGGCCAGCTGTGAAGGATAGAGACTTGGGGAGATCTGGGGACCTCCTGCAGCACGGGATTTCACTTGGGCTTCCTTTTATGGCAGCAGAGTTTGAATCAGACACCTCTCCGCCCCCCTCCACTCTTCCACTCCCTCACTCCCAAGGCCAGACAGTTCATAGAACTCTAGCAACAGGCCAAGTCAAGAGGCTGACCAGGGCAGCCATAGTGGACTGAAGAGGGAGATCACATCCAAGTCCTGAGGTCTGTTTGAAAAGGGGACAATAAGGGGCTTCCTTTCAGGGCAGCCGGTGAACCAGGACACCGCACCAATTGCGACATCTGGGCCGAAGGTGCCCTACCACACCTCCATTTCTTAGAGGGTCACACTGATTCCCTCGTTACACTCTTAGAAATGGGCAAGAGAGGTTCTGCACACGCAGCCATTCACCAGCCTTAATGCTTGGCCACTCCTGTGGTATAAAGTAAGCAGGGAACAGCTCCAAAAATAGCAATCATCGCTGGGTTTTTTGTGTTCCTACTAGAAACTTCTGCCTTGTTCTCCTACCACACTTCCATACCCTATCCTAAAGAATTTCCCAGACCACTGTTTAATGAAGAGCGTGTGTACACACGCTCGAACACATGCGTGCACACACTCGCGCACGCACACCCACATTTTAAAATACAGGTAAATGTTTAATGGTGCCATTATTGATCCTGAGCTTGCAGAACCTGGCAGAGCATCTCAGCCTGGGCTTCTACTTGGAGAGAGGATGATACAGCAGTCCTAGGCCCCCGTGCCACATGAAAACAGTAGCCTGTTCTCTAGCCTCAGACCTCATTTCTCCAGATGATTCTTTGGAGCACCCCCTAGCCTTGTTTCTAGACACTTTCTCACCTTCCTTCCCTCCTTTTGTCTGGTCTGCTTGATGCATGTCATTGTTCCAGCTGTAGATTCCAAGCTATTTCCATTCCCTGGTCAGAAAAGTGTTGCTTTCTCCCCGCCCCACTGAGCCCCATTCCCAAGAGCTAGGACTCCAACTCCAGACAACATATAAAGTTCCAGGAAAATCCTACCCCAGGTAGGAGGCCATGACCAAGCACAGTTCCAAGCTGAGGTACCCAGGAGCTTCGTTAACTGCCAGATCCCTCCAGCAGACTCTGGCCTCCGGGGCACTGCCCCAGTGAAACCAGATGAATTTTTCAATCTGTTTATCTACATGGCAGCCATATCTTCTTTCAGCAGTCAGTGGCAAACAAAAGGACCTGATAGGTATCCTGAGAATTCTAATAGCCAGTTTGGTGGAGGGAGGAGGTAAGAGACAGGAGAGGCGTGTGATTTGGCCTCTGGCCCTTGCCAGCTGTGGATGGCTGTTTCTTTCTTCCTTCTTCCCCTTCCCTGTTGTGGTTTTTTAATAAGTGGAGCACATAGAGGGAGAATCCTTTCTAGGAGGCTTGATGTGTGATGAATTGTTGCAACTTTTTATAGGGTGTCAAGGAAACACATACTCCAGAATCTCCCAGGCATTTTGTGCCTTTGCTGGCTCTGTCCAGATAATGCTGAGGATGGCCCAGCCTTTTACTAGTCTTAGCCAGAGGAGGAGTGAGAAGGAGATGTCATTTGGAATCAGTGAGCACCTTGCAGCCCAAACCCTGCCATCTTTGAATAGGAATTCAGGCTTGTGTCTGACCCTCCCTGCTCCCCATGTATGTGATTTGCAGCCTAGCCAGCCCAATCCCGGGCTGCTCCTCGAACTCAGCACTCATCTCCAAGGCAAGAAGCCTTCCTCATTTCCTCCATGCCGAGGTCTTCCCACCAAGACCATCTCCAGTGTTCCCTGTTTATATCTTATGTGCACATGTTGTCTCCCCCTTCACATTGTGAGCCCCGTGACAGCAAGGGACTGTTTGGATGGGGAGAGGGGGCATTCTTTGAATCCCCAGCATGTAGCACAGTGCCTGATGCATAGTAGGACTTTACTGAGCACTTTGTGGTGTGACTTGACCACAGACAGATGGGCTGAATGAGATCCTGAAGGAGAGGTATGGTTTTCTTCCTGGGGAGGATCTAGGGAAGAGAGGGGAGGCCTGGTAAGGATGATTCAGTGGCCTTGCTTTTAGGTGTTAGGCTGTTGTAAGGCCAGTTCTTGTTTTCCATCATGGTTTCTAGGTTTGCTGGTACAGAAGCAGGCCCAGAGCAAGGAGAGGTTTCTTAGCACATCACCAGAGTCTGGAGTGTGTCCTCTTCTCCCTGATCACTCCGGCCAGCTCCTCTTGGCTTTTTCCTGGGCTTCCTCTATGGTCCAGACTGTCCTGTGCCCCGAGCCCTGCTTGACCATTGTTGGATTGAATTGAAAGGAACCATAGATATCCCCAAGCCAGGCTTCTCCCCAAAGTAAGAGTTCCCTCTCCAGCATCTCAGAGATAGTCCTACAACTCCTTAAACAAGTTGGTCATATGCTCATCCCTGGGCACCAAATGGGAACCCTTCTGACACGTGCTCTCACACACACAGCCCAGCTGCTGCAGCGTCCCGTGTTGTGGATATGGGATTGAAGGGTGGCATGCTGAGCATCTCTTGCTTTGGTGACAGCTTCAGCTGTTGGATCTTATCACAGAATCGATGGCAGCTGCATTTCACATGTGTGTTTGACCAGTTGTCCCCTCCAAGCTCTGTCCCCCCTCCTCTTTAGTTTGGTCCTCAGAAACACTCCTAACCCATCATCCCACAGACAGAATCTGCAGGGAATGGAGCTTGTCGTTCATTCCCTTAAAGGTCTGAGGAAGCTTTAGGAAAAATTCAGAATGCTTTTCTTCCTAAAAGCCAGGCTCTCTGCACTGACCTCAGCCCTCCTGCTGCTGTGCTCTGGTTCACTCCTGACCAGTTACTCATCTCTGCCCTGAGTGTTTCCTGCCCCTGACGTCCATTTGCTTTCTCACTTCATTTCTCACATCACATATTTATGGAGCGGCTACTATGTGTAAGATGCTCTGCTAGGAGCTGAGCATGCACAGATAAAAGCAACCAGGCTCTACCCTCAAGGAGGCCTGAGAAAAGGAGGTGACAAGCATTGCCGGCTCAGTGGAGGAGAACAGAGCCCCAGAATGATGCCTGAAGGCTTTGAAGGGAGAGGGAGACCAGGGCATGTTCGTAGGGAAGGAGCCGGGGAAAAGGCAGCTCGAGATGACAAGAGGGAGTGGTCCAGGAGAAAAGCTCCCAGAGAAACAGCGGCATGGGGGGGTGGGCCTTGGCCTTGACCAAAGTGAGATCCAGCTCTTCTCAGTGGCAAGTGGAAAGGAGACTGAGGCGGGAGGGGGAGGGAGGAGATGCTCTGAGGCACACCCAAAAGAAAACCCTCCCCAGGCTGGTGCTGGTGCTGATCTCTCCTGCACTCTGGTACCAAAGCCCAGCAGCCCCTAGCTTGTGGCCCAGCGCCTCCTGTGGAGTGTCCTGAGCCGTGCTGGGCACCACTCATGGCGCCTTCTCAGTCTTTAAAGACGGGAGGAAGTGGCTGTTACCAGTGTTAACGGGCCTCCTGAGTGTGGAAGTTCTGATGGCTTTCTACTCAGACCTTTGATCTGAGGCAGAGGCAACTTGTGCTGCAGCAGAATCTCAGAGCCCTTCTGGTGGTGAATTCCAGGCACTTTGTTGACATAGCCTCCTCTTCTCTGTTCAGTTCCTTTCCCCTTCTCCTGGATCCATAGCAAAGGATTGGGGTAGGATCAAGGCAGCCTGTCTGATGCTTGCTGCTTGGTGGTTTGGGTCCTGGGGATGTTACCCTATTTCTCCATTACCAAATGCTCTAGGATTTTCCTAGTGCCACCAAAAACAAAACAAAACAAAAAAAAAAAACTGCAGCTAATCAAAACCAGGCTGACAACAAGGAGAGGGCTGATATTCAGATGGGGATTTTGGCAGTCAGAGGCTACTCAGAACCATGGTGCAGGCTGTTTGAGAGTGACGTTTTCTCAATTTAGCATGGTGTGAAGATGGCGAGAGAGAAGCCCTACAGGTTTGGGGAGTGATGACCCCCCAGTGGTGTCACTGTCAGCTGCAGGGCTAGCCACCATGTATCAGAAGCAGCTTGGGCTCAGCTCCTCCAGCCCCATTTCCAACAAGCCTTTTTGCTCAGAGCTGAATTTTAGTCTGACCTTATTAATAAAAGGATTTGTTCTGTGCAGTTTGGATTCAGTCAAAAGGCTGCACTTGAGGACCCAGAGGGCCACATGTGGCCTTGAGGTCACAGGATCCCCAGCCCTGGAGTAGATGGTCTAGACTTCCCTAGGGAACTTAGGTACTAGACCCCAGTCTGGAAACACAGGGTGCTGGGCAGGGCCATTCAAAGGTGCTTCCGTGTGAGACATGGGGGCTTTTTAGCTCCTGTGTGCTACTAAACAGAGCAGATTGGAAGAGGAAAGAGAAGCCCTTACCAGCTGCTTCCTTAGCCTCATGCTTTTTGCTACAGCTTCCCTTCCTAGGAGACTTTGGGAGAGTAAACTCCCTGAGGTCAGGGACCCTGCCTTTCTTTGTATCATCCTTACTTAACATAGTTCCTGACATCTTGTAAAAATGTTTAATAAATGCTTGTGGACTTGTTGGCTTTTTTTTTAATGTTATGCTTTATTAGAAATAACAGTAAGCACCAATACAGATGATGATATGTGCTTTAAAACTCCTAGCATCTCAAATTGCCCTAACTTTTAGTTTCTCCCCCAGGATTCTCTGGACATTCTCCCTCGTTTTTCCTCATGTGATCAGTTAGATGCTCCATTCTTTGGGTTTTGTTTTGCTTGGTTTTGCTCTCAGTTATGTCAGAAGTGTCTTTCCAGATTTCTTTATAATAATCCACATATACTGGTTCATCTTCTCTAAATTTTTCCCTTTCTTTTTCTAAAGGGCATAGAGATCAGTTGTTCTATAGTTTATCTTCCGTGACATCTCCTTTGGACATCTACCTTCTCTGTGTGCCTTTTCTGATGTTTCTTTTCTCTAATATTTACCTGGCCAGTACTGGGTTAGCTTCCTATCTTTAGCCCCCAATCCCTGCTCCCCGCCATGCAAAAGCCGCTGGTTCCTACTCCTTCCCACTGAGAAGCTTTCCTTCAGGCATAGGTAGCTGTCTGACCTCTCTCTGCTCCCCAATGGCCAAGCAAGTAAGCATGAAAGACAGTTCCTTGAGGGTCCCTCTGGAGATTCAGTCTCAGGTACCTTTTGATTATCAGTCTTTAACAGAGAAGATAGTTAATGAGTCCAACAAAACCCCTTATAGCTATAACCCCAACAAGACTTTGCCTTGGCCTCCAGCTTTTTAGCCTTTTGGGACTGTCAAGAGTTAATGAGGTCAGAATGTGGGTGTTACATCTTTGGATCTGTAGCAAAGGTGAGATTTGTTGGAAGGAATGGAGTCCAGCCTCTTTCTGGATATTTGCTTGTTGAAACAAGCCCCCTTCTGCCAGCACAAGACTGTGAGTCAGAGTTAGTGCTAGTTCCACAGAACTTGAACCGTGACAGCCTTGCCTGGCTAGGAAGGCTCCCCTGCTGACCCTCTGATAGATGAGTTCTCTGTGGTGTCCTGCCCCTGACCTCTGGCTGAGGTCAGGAAGAAGAGACAAGGGAAGGGCCCTCAGGAGTGTTGCATGTGGATTCCCAGAATACCTGGGGACTTGCCCTCCCCTCACCTAACCCTCAGTGTTTTATTCTATCTCATACAGGCAACTATGTCTGCTATTGAATGCTGAAAACATCTTCCACTCTATGGCCGACATCCTTCTTCGAGAAGAAGACCTCAAATTTGCCTCAACGATGGTTCATACCCTCAATACTATCTTACTGACTTCCACCGAGCTTTTCCAGCTAAGAAATCAGCTCAAAGATCTGAAGACTCTGGTACTTAATCCTCAGACACACCAAGTCTCTTCCCTTTGCCATGAAGTGTACCCCTTGATTTCCAAACTTGTTTTTTTTCCCAAGACATCTGCTTATAGGAGACTTCAGGATCCTTGCTTTATGGCCTCTCATGTCCCTCTCTCCTTCCCCATCCCATCCCTCATTTAAAAAAAGAGACACCTGTCATCATTTTCCCCATAGAGCAGGTGGATAAAGACTCTAGGCAGCAGTGCAATGTTCTTTGAGGTCCCTGTTGATAGTCAGGAAGTGGGAGGAGCTTCGCCTCTTGAGTGGAGAAGAACTCTGGGGCCATGACTAGTCCAGCATGGTGTCCAGCCCCGTATCTGGGGACAGGTCCTAGGAGCATCTGTCAGTGCCAGGCCTTTAGAATGCTTGACATGGGAGAGTGTGGGAGAAAGTCCCGGTTTGTTTCCATAGACTCTCGGACCCTTTCCTTTCCCATCTCATCCCTCAAGGTACCTCACGGTTCTTCCCTGTAGCTGCGCACATCTGTACGCAGGAACAGCCGCATATTGTCTGTCTCCAAGGACAAATTGGACTCCATCTGCTGACTCTGAGTCAGGGTGATTGGAGAGGCAGGAAGGAGACTGCTGATGGGCCCAGCTAGAACCACAATCATCTCCCACAGACTTTCTTTGGCAGAGTTTAGAGCCCAGAGTCTCTCATCCCAGTCTTAGCAGAGAAGAAGAAGCTAAATGCTGTGGGTTAGAAGGGAATATGATCTGGGAGCTGTTCATTTGGGAGATTAAAAGGTAGCGTGAACACCCAGAGAAGTCAGCTCCTGAGCATGTGCCCAGAGTTCTGAGCACACGCAGAGCTGCCATTGGGCACAAGAGACTGAGGGGCAGCAGGACGAGCGACAGCCCTGGGGAGGCGACCACAAGCCTTATGACTAGGACTGGAACCCAGATCCCCCCACTCCAGATGCTGGCTGACCTCAGGGACCTGGCTCCCTCGTGCTGAACCTTGTCTCTTCCCTTCCAGGGCATGCCTCACATAGGCTTCTTAGGGATAAACAAGTCCATATCTGTAAACTGCTCTGGACTTCTTGGAAGGAGCCATCATCACTGCGGTTATTTCCAGACACTTGCAAATTCCTCAAGAATTTTCCCTTGGGGCATAAATTCCCTTCAGCTCAGGTTCAGCCTTTGGGTGACCCTCTCCATGGGGTTGGGGGACCTGGGAAACAGTAGAAAGAACTGGTATCGTGGTGGATACAGAGGAGAGAAGCAGAGTGGGATAGTGCAGGGAGAGGTGATGCGCTAGCGCCCCAGAGAGTGTCCTCCCCGCCCAGTGCCCTGTGCCTTTCCCTGAGCCCACAGGGTCCAGGGGAACCAATTAGCATAGTTTTTCTGAAGGCCAAAAAGCCGACACAAATGAGAGGTCTTCCTTCCAGCCTGACCTCAGCCACCAGGGGATTTAACTCGTTGCTTTGGGGCAGAGCGGTGAGGGCCAAGCGGCACAGCTCTGCTCCCAGGCTTCACTCACCCCTCACCAGCGTCTCCCGGCTCCTTCCCAGTCCTCACTCTCTCGTCCCACAGGAGAGCCAGAGCTTGTTTTGCTGCCTATACCGGTCCTGGTGCCACAACCCAGTCACCACAGTGTCGCTCTGCTTCCTTACCCAGAACTACCGGCACGCCTATGACCTCATCCAAAAGTTGTATCCTTTTCTGCAGCTGCCGGTGTTTGCAGTGGGCACACAGGGCCACATGCCCTGCCCAGAGCCACTGAAGAGTGGGAGTCCTGGAGCAGGACTTGGGGTGGGGAGCTGGCAGAGGAGGAAGGTGAGGGAAGGGGGACGCTGAAGCATTGTTCCTGGGACTGCTTGGGGGAGGACAGAGACAGGAAGGACCCCCTCCCTGGGCTGTGGGCTGAGCAGAGGGCTGCATCGCCTTCCCTCTCTGGCCGCTGCCACCCTGAAGACAGTGGATAGTCCACCCCCGAGGTACACTGATGACGGTGACAGCCGTTCAGGCTTCTGTTATTCATCTGCTCAAGCCCCCGATGTAGCACTGCTGTCAGAGCGATAGGCCTCGCCGAGGCAGCCAGGAGGTTGGGCTACAGTGGATAAGGCTCTGTCAGAACATGGCAGGCCAGAGAAGAGAGAACTGGGGAAGCGGAAACAGTTCACTTATAAGGAGGGAAACCTTGGCCTGCTTCTCATTAGGAGCAGCAGAGACTAAATGGAAAAAAAAATTCCATTCCCATTTATGTCCAACCTGGCTCTCTACGCATGGGATTCGAGGCCAAAGGGGGCGTCTGAGCTGGGGAGAAGGCAGTTGGAACCCTTTAGTTCTGTTCTGCACACCACCTGGGGAGCCAGGCTCTGCCCAGATCCCCTCCTCACCTCTTCAGTCTGACTGCCCTCACCTCCCCAGAGCTGAGGAATGTCAGGAGAGGGCGGCTGGTCGGCATGAACCCCGACAGCTGCTCGGTGTCCTGCCCAGGCCTCGCCTCAGGAGGACTCCATGGAGCCTTTCCAGTAAAGTAACTCTCTGATTAAAGTCCTCTTTCCTTAGCTGATGTCCAGTGGTGATCTCGAGGTCACTGTGGATTTTCTTACTGAAGTGGACAAGCTTGTGCAACTGATTGAGTGTCCCATTTTCACATGTAAGAGCCTTGGAGGAATGTGCATGTGCGTGTGCACTTAAACGCCTTTGTGCGGGGCCCCACTTCCTTCCCCAACCAATTGCTGCAGCTCCACAAGGAAATAGAGCAGAAGTGATGTGTCTTTCTGCCAGGGGCTGGCCAGGACCTTTGTAGAGCCTCTGATTGTGTATGGGGCAGAGCTTGTTGCCCCCACCCAGAAGGGGTCTGAGAAGGGGGATAGAGCTTGAGGCTGGAGCAGGACAGTGATGGGGAAGGAGAGACATCGGTCTGGGAGGCTTTTTGTTTAGGGAAACGGAGAAACAGAGTGAAATGACAGGGCAGGGGTGGGGTGGGGAGGTGTAAGCCCCAGGGGAGCCCGGTGAAAATGGCCATGTTCCAAATGTGCATCCCAATTCTGTGGCATGGACAGCTGTAAGATGGGTATGGTAAAGAAGTCTCTTTATGTCTCCTTAGCATGGGCCTAATCCAACCCCTTAAGCTTTGGGGAAACTTCCCTAGCCCTTTCACTGACATTCTGATACAAACAAGGCATCTTTCAAGTACCTTCCCATATCCCAGTGTCTTATCTGTTCACATAAGAGCCCTGAACTGTCTGTCCTGTTGGTGGCCAGAGAATGGAGTCCTTATCACCTTAAAGTAAAAAGAGGAAGTACTGTTTGCAGAAGTAATGATGCTTCCTAACACACAGGCCAAGTGAGTGGCAGCCAGTGGGGAGAGCAGCCTGGCTTAGAAACACTCACACCTCCCCTGCTTCTGAGGAGACACTGCTCTGAAACATGTGTTTACAATGTGGCTTCTAGCCCGAGAGCAGTTGGCGAGCAGGCCCATGCAGGTGGCTGCCTCTGCCTCCGGCCAGTGCACATGAACACCCTTGTGTGTCTCACGGCCCCCCGTCTCCTGGACAGTGAGGCCGAGCTTGGAGCAGGGGAGGTTTTCCCCAGCTCCTCTCATATTCACGTGGCTGCCTTGCACCATCAGTAGGATAGCACAGTGATCGATGCCATGGAAACAGAGACCCTGTTTCCCAGAAGGATGACTTGACAGCAGCCCCTCCCGAGGGACTTTATGGTCTTTTCCCTTGTGACCTTTGACCAGGGATAATGGCCCACCAAGGCTCAGGTTTGATCCAGTCCTCAAAAAAAGTTTGTTTTTATTGGAGCTTCAGCACCAGGCAGTGGACATCGGGCCTCCTAGATCTTAACTCACACCCAACACCACCACCCTCCAAAACTAGGGAGGGTTCTTGACATCAATAAAAGACATTGAGCGCCTGTGGATACTAAGGGAGCCCTGTCCTCAGGGGCCTTGCTGTCTGCTTGGACAAAGAACGTGCTGCCCTTTGTCGTCCTGATTCAGTGCCATGGGCTTGCTAGAGGCAGAAACTGATTGAACAACTGTTTAAAAAAAAACCTACAGGTAAGTGGTTACTTCCACTGGAGTGACCCCAGAGGAGAGGAATCCAAGCATCCCATTGCTGTGAAGAAGGAAGAGTCCTAAGGGAGAGCTGTCTAGAGCTATGGTTAAGGCTTGTAGTCCTGATCCAGCTGGACCAAGCATATAGTTTAAAGACCCTTCCTCCTGCTGGGCACATGCAGATACCTCCAGCAACTGCAGGTCCCCTTCTGTGTAACCCCCAAGCTCCAGAACATGAACCTAACTCCTCTCCGCCCTGGCCCCACCACAAAAGCACGGACTAGGCCAAAGCATTAGGTCATCCTCTTGGAAAATGGCAGGTGGGGAGCACAGTTTGGGTCTTGTGAGCATGTCCTTAGGTTCATTCCTGCCCTCTCCCCCCACCATTCGTCGAGCTAGCCTTCCATAGGCCATGTTTCCTCCTCTTGGCCTGCCATTCCCCAGGGGGCAAAAATCTTGGATCTATACTGACCTGGCTGCTGTCAAGGGAATAACTGTAGTGCTGCTACAAATAGAGGATTGTGGGCCCCCTCAGAGAAGAGACAGGAGAATAGTGTTTCAGGGAGATTGTTCATTCAGTCTGCTTTGCCTTAGATACTCTCTGGTTCATAAGGAGAGTAAGGAGAGGCTCTCTGCCTTCAGAAGCTGCTCTGGGCTGAGGCCACAACAGCCCTAGGAGATCATCATCCTTTGCTTCCAAGGGTGACCCCAAAAGCCCAGACTTAGTGCTGCTAATGTAGATCTCATGAATGTTCTTTGCCTATTGTTTCCCTGCCCTTCTTTAGAAACAGACCCAGAGCGTCACATTCATCTCTAATCTCCCCCATCCTCAGTTGGCAGAGGGGGAATTTCCCAGCCTGGCAAGTCTAGAGAGGCAGCATGTTGGAGTATGATTTCAGTCTGATCTCCAGGAGCATCCGCCAGCCAGCTTCCTCTACACTTAAAAGACAGATGCGCTCTCTCTCTCTCTCTCTCTCTCTCTCTCTCTCTCTCTCTCTCTCTCACTCTCTCTCTCTCTCTCTTTCTCTTCTCTCTCACTCACTCTCTCACACACACACAACCACACACTCTGTGTGTTTAGCCAAATATGAAAGCATTTTTCCATTCTGTCCTCCCTTCAAGCTGTCCTAATCCTCTGCATTTCTCCCCAAATCACCCTATTTATAGCTCTGCCATGCTGGCACGTGCAGAAGCAGACACAGGAATCTGGTACAAGCATTAGACCCTCTTGTGAGGGTGCTAGCTGGGTACCTGGGAAAAGGAGGGGGGTGAATTAGCTGATGAACGCAGCCCTATGTGGGGCCAAGGGCAAGCCAGAGCTAGCTCCCCTTCTCTGCTCTGGGATCTCAAGGCAAGCTCAGGCTCCTGGTTCTTTATATAAAACATCAGATTGTCAAAGGAAAATAGCAATGACTGTGGCTGCCCTTCCTGAGGATGAGGGGCTAAGACTAGAAAGATGGGGATCTGCAATGGAAAGGAGATAAAATCTCCCCTTGACCCTGTGTCTTCTCGAGAGAGCAAGGCGATTTTTGTCCAGCCGGGACTAAGCCCAAGAACGGTGATGTAAGAACCTTTGGAAAATGGATGGATTCCCCTCATCCCACTGACCCCAGGGTCATAAGAGGACCATCAATGAAGAAAAGATGCCTGTGTGTGACAGGCAGGGGGACTGTTCTCCCAGTGAGGAAGGCCTAGCCCCATATGGGAAAGAGAAGGAGGTGGAGTTCGGGGCAGAAAATGGCCTGCTTTGTTGTGGAGCCGCTTCTGGTCATCTTCCTCACTGGGTTCCTCTGCTGCTGGCCAAAGGGGCTGTGACCTCAAGGGCTGGGCGGAGAAGAGGATGGGTGCCAATGAAGAGCCCGGGAGCAGGGGCAGTTTGCCATCACTGACTTTCTCATTGTCCCCCTTCTTCTCTCCTCAGATCTGCGCCTGCAGCTGTTGGACGTGAAGAACAACCCCTACCTGATCAAGGCCTTGTATGGGCTACTCATGCTTCTCCCTCAGAGCAGTGCCTTCCAGCTCCTCTCCCACCGACTGCAGTGTGTGCCCAACCCGGAGCTCATGCAGACTGAGTAAGTCTCGTCTCCCCAGCGGCCTCCACTCTAGCAAGGGATGCTCACAGGGTGTCCCAGTCCTTGGAAAGGAGAGAACACTCAGAGGCGGGATTGTTGAGGGCATGGTGCTGCCCCGAGCCCATGCGGGTAGCCAGCCCTGGGCTTCCTGTGAGCCGTGGGGTAGACGGACACACATCCTCCTGGAATGGAGAGAGCCAGAAGCCGTCGGGCGTCAGCAGATCAGCAAGTCCAGAGTGAGATGCTGATGTACCTGGGCTTTGATGTGATCCAAGAAAGTCAAAGGTCATCTTAGATTAGTGAAAGAGGAAGGTTTAGAGAGAGATGTGGGCAGCACCAGCAGTGCTAAGAGAAAAGGAGGTCCAGCAAGGAGGAGATGGGCCTCACTCCCTATAGGCATCTTCCCAGTCCCCCGGTTCCAAAGGCTGGGCCAACCAGCCTTCAGACCTTTGGTTTCCTGAGCTCCGGCCCTTGAATACAGAGAAGGCCAAACCTTGAGCTATTGAACTTCCTCCAAGGACAGTCGGACAGTGGGAGGAGAGGAAACGCTGCCATCCTGGGGACCAAGGAAGCCACTGTGGGGCCCACAAGGGTTGTTGACTGTTTGCCAGCTGTTGGCTGAGTATGAGCACAAGTCCCAGAATGCAGCGGACTTGGGAGCCATGTTCTGGGAAGAGCCGATCTTGTGGGGAGTGCCTAACACCAGGCACACCTAAGAGGCTCCCTCACTCTGGCAGCCTCTGGAGAGCTGGGCCTTTGCCCCAGGGGTGGGGGAGGGGTGGCTCCCACCCATGAGGCCATCCCTGGCCAGGCCCTAGGAGCCTGTTGGGTTTTGTCTATATTTGGTAACCCTTGGAGGGCTCTGCCTCATCCACAGGCATTTGGCATCTGAGATGGAAAATTTCACTTGTCAGGTCACCATGGAAACAAGCAGAGCCAGGGAGAAGATTTACACTGAATGGAGGGAGCCCAGCTTGAATCAGATGCCCCCATTTGTTTGGAATCCCTCTCTCCCCACCCCCACCCCCACCCCCTGGGTTGTGTGATGATTGGGCCAACCTTGCTGCAGCCACGAGGGCCGATTGGCCAGGGCAGGGAGGGGGTGCCCCTGCTCTCTGGTTCTGGGAGGAGTGACTTCCCCTTGCCAGCTCATCTGACCTGCTCTGACTGGCCTTCACCCTCCCACCTTACTAGATACAACATTAGCCCAAATCTCTGTGTTGCAAGATTTCCTTGCTCTGTTTGCCATCCCACGCCTTGCTTTCCCCAGATAGGAATGGGGATGACTGTGCTCTCTCTGTCTGAGCACTGCTGGGGGGGTGACAAGGCCCAGCTGGATCGCTGCATATGCCCTTGGATTCAGGGCCCAAGGAAGGCATGCCTTGGACTTTTTTCCTTCCTCTGGTTTAAGTCCCAGCCCAACCAAACTCCTTCCCACCCCTTTTCCTAGATAGAGTTCAAGGGCACCGCTGTGACTTGCCAGTTCTCTCTCCCACACATGGGCCACAAGGGTAAACTGGATAGCCATCCATTGTGGGCTGGCCTACAGAACCCTCCTGGTAGCAGTCCTTGTCCCCAGCCCACCTCTACCCCCGAAAAGCAGGGAGCCCTCACAGAGAGGTACAAGGCAGAGCTCAGCTGGGCTTTCTGCTGACTAGGTTTCTACTTTCCTTGACTTGAGAGGCCTGGTGTGGCCACTTGTCCAGCCATCCCAACATAGCAGAGGGCTTAGTCTCTCTGCCTCTGGAAAAGAGAGGTGGAATTTCACTGAGAGTTATAATGTAGGAGAGCCAGAGAGAGAGAGAGCACCCTCCTCTCCCTGCACTGGCCACTGGCTGGCCTGTAGAGTTGTCAGCCTGAGGTCTGATTAACAGTGACCTACATTCCATCACACACACACACACAAACACACACACGCAGGCGCGCGCTCCTTGGGGGAGAGTGGCCATGGGGCCTGCCACTTGTCCCACCACCTTTGCTTGACTGTGTCATACCCCAGCGAAAAGGCACTGGCAGGGGTTTAGTGCAGGCAGGAGCCACTGGAAAGGGTCCCTTGCCCTGCCCAAACTCTGCACCTCTGACCAACTTCAGTATAGACCAGTGAGACTCCCCAAGGCCTCCTCCTTACAAGGAAAGCAACCACCTTTTCTAGGGACCACTGCGGGAGGCTGTTTGATTTCTCAGGGACATTAACTTTCCTAAGACCCTGGGACCAGAGGAGGGCGGGCCCTTGGCAATTGGATGTGGACTACCCCCAAGCCGGTGCGCCCCCTGCCCCCATTCCTCACCTCCTTTTGAGTTATTTTTGCAAAGCCCAGCCCTGGGTCAGGTTGGAAGGAAAAGATCCCGGGTTAAGATTCAGAGCAGTGGGTATGGCCTGCTGCAAATCTGAAAACAGAGCTCCTGGGAGCAATTGTCTGAGGTGGGGAAGGGTCCAGGCAGCAGGAATTGATTCGTTATCTGCTGCGTCCCAGGCACTGTGCTGCGAATCCCGAGAAGGCCGAGCAATGGTCCCAGGGCGCCGGGGGACACGAGAAGCCAATAACTAGGTTCAGACAGGCCAGAAACAGGAGAAAGCCTTCTTGTGGAAGATCTTGGGGGAGACCAAGAGATGCAGACGAGAGGGCATCTCAGGCATCGGGCACAGCCAGGGGCAGTGCCCGGAGTCAAGAAGCAGCCCAGAAGGCCAGTGTACCTCCTCTATTCCCCATTCCTGTCTTCGGATAAGTAACAATGCTTCTGGTCTTCATGTCTGAAGCTGGGTTCTGCCAATTCACTTGCTATTTTAGGTCACCTGGGCTTAGAGCTAAGCTGGCTCTTGGATATGGTGAGTGTCTAAGCCCAGGCCCTACTGAGGACCCTTCCTGGCACTGCCTATCCCAAGGGGGGCAGAGGGAAGAGAAGTGTCCCCCCAAACTCTCCCAGTGTCCAGAGGCAGAGCAGCCCTGATCGAGAACTACAAAAAGGACTGAGATTTCTATCACAGTTAAGCTTTCTCTGAAGTATTGGCCTGGGAGTCAGGAGACCTGCCTTGTGGATCTGGCCTCCCCATTTCTTTTCTCTGTAGGACACAGGTATCACTGGCCTGGAAGGCAAGCACTCCAGGCCTTTCCACAGCTACATCCTTGGTCACAGAGTGCCTAGGAAAGTGGCCTTAGCAAAAAATAGAAGGGCGATGGGGTGAGGATAAAGAGGGGTCTCAGCAGCAGCTGGAAAGGAGAGCAGGAGGGATGAGGTCACTGAACTAGGGTGGAGCAGACTTTCTTTGAAGGCCCTGACTGGCAGGCAGCTGGGCAGCCGTGTCAAGTTGCTCAGGGAATGGGACCTTAGCATGTGGGAACAAACAGCTGAGTTGGTTTTCAGAGACATTTGCTGATCCCTGATGCCATTTTCTTGGGAGTGGCCTTGTCCCCCTTCAGGAACATAACCCGAGACCACAGGCCTCCCCCACCTCCTCCCAGAATGATGGTGGCCTAGGAGAGCCTCTCCCCAGAGGCCAGAGAGGAGTACTGGGTCTAGAGGAGGGGAGACTTTCCAATCCCCACCAGAGTCTTCTGGGAGGAGTCACCCCCTCACCCCCTGCCTTCCTAGCCTTCCTAGCTAAGGCCAGGATCAACCTTCCCAGGAAAGAAGTCTTTCCAGCAAGACTCCTCCCCCAGCTCCACACTCCTGGGCATGACTCTGGGCTTAAGCCCACCCCTGGGGAGATGAGCATTCTCCATGCTCCAAACAGCCCCCCAGAGGCGAGAGTAGGCAGCCTCTGCTGGGGGCAGGGGAAAGTAGATCCAGCTGGCCACTGGCCATCTTCTCCCCACCCCCAGGCCTGGCCACATTTGTGCACAAGGGCTGGCATTAGCTAACCATGTGCTCCCGTCTCCCTGGGAACCCCTAATCTTGTTTCCTTCTGGACACAAAGTCCTTGGGCTGCCAGGGGCAGGATTCAGGTGCCTTTAGGTGCCTCTGTCCTAGGGTGCGTGTAAGCGCTCCACATCTAGGGATAGGGAGGCAGCCAGGGTGAAAGAAAGCTGGCCTTGGAGCTAGGAAGGCCTGGTCTGAGCTGTGAGATCCTGGACCAACCACTTAACCTTGGTCTATCTACCTTAGCTTCATCTGTAGAATGGGGATAACCGTGCACTTACCTGCCAGAGTTCTCATGAGCATCAGATGAGATACCATGCTGAGTGCCGTACTACACAATGCTGGCTTTCCCCACCAGAAACAGCATCGGGATTTGGGGCATCAGGCCTCAAGAGCCCCACCCATAACTCGACTCCCCAGACTGTATGTGGTCTGGGGGCAGCACATTTGTGGGAAGTTTCAAGGAGATCTGACCCTCCCTCAAGAACAAGGGACAACTGCAAGCTGCTGAGGTTTAGGGCAAGGATGCTAGCGTGTCTATGGTATCGGGCATCTTGGGAAAGGCAGAAGGGCCTCAGCTTTGACCACTTGATGCTCCCAGATCACCTTCCAGTGATGGGCCCCTCTGATCTGCCTTAGCCTCTTGATGCCACCCAGTGGCCTGATCTCCTGTGGCCAGCCCAGCCATCTCCAGGGAGGGATCCCTACCCAGGGTGTGGATTGAGCCTGGAAGCTGCAGGGCTCCCATTTCCTCAGAGCTCACACAACTGTACCTCCTGGCACTTGACTGCATTGTAGGCCCCTCCACACGAGGTCAAAGGAATTTGGTCCCACCTGCAAGGGGGATTCTGTGCCTGAGCCAGCCAGTGCCTCAGCTTCCCTTGGGCGGCCCCCACTGTGTCCTCTGAGGTGGAAGCAGTCGGCGCATCCTCTCCACATGCCTCTCTGGCTCCCTCAAAGAGGAGGCGGGGAAGGGAGGGGCAGAGCTGTGGTTTTGCTTCTTGCTGAAACCAAAAATGTTAAATATTTTGTTAGAATCTCAGCAAGAGAAATAGAAAGGCAGCCATGGGGGTGAGGAGTTAGGGAGGGGACAGTTCCATGAGGAGCCTCCTGGGGCTCCTTGAGGATGGCTAAGGGAATCAAAGTGAAGGGCTCCGTGGAGGTGAGGACAGCGACAGCGACTGAAGCTGGAGGACACGGGGGTGGCAAGGAGGTCACAGTATGTATAACCACAAAACTCCCAGCCAGGCTGGGCTTCGGCTGAGTTTCTGCCCAGCTGTGACTGTCCTCAGCTGCCCCAGACCTAGCATCTCCAGCCTTTTCCCAAGGACTGCCCTCCAACAATGTATCATGCACCCATCCCACCCTGTCCTGCAGCCCCAACTGGCTTCTGGCTTGTTGCTAGTTCAAATGTCATTCCAGTCCCCCTCGCCCCCAGGGAGAAGCTCATAAACAGGAAATGCTTCCCAATGATGTATGCTCTGGGCTCTGTCTCCAGTCCCATCCCCACCCCTGTCAAACTGAGGGCCACATGGATGGGTGCCAGTGACCAGTATGGACAGTCCAAACCAGCAGGCATCAGCATTTGTTCCAAGGAGGGTCTCTAGTCTCTCTAACCTGTCACATGGCTTCATCAGTGTGAGTGTTCCTCCCACCAGCTCAGATCGCAGCCCTTCTACAAGCTAGTAAATCATCTTTGAAAATTGCTAAAGCAAAAACCTTCCATTGCCCTGGGACCCAGCAGGTCTGGTCAGTGAGCCTGGCACAGGTTGGTCTTTGGGCAAGTCTCTCCCCCTGCCTATGTTTGAAGCCTTTCTGGCTATCACTGGTGTGACCAAGGTCACCCACCCACCATGATGAGAGGTCAGCATAGTGCACAGAGCACTGGGCCTGGAGGCAGAAGACTCATCTCCCCGAGTTCAAATCAGCCTCAGGCACTTACTAGCTGTGTTACCCTGGGCAAGTCACTTAACCCTGTTGGCCTCAGTGTCCTCTGTCAGATGGGCAGTATTTCTGCCAAGAAAACCCCAAATGGGGTCAAGAAGAGTCAGACGTGACTGAAATGGCTGAACAGCAACAACCACCAGCTGTAAGCACTGAAATCCCTGTTTTAATCATGGCCTTTTTTCTTAGATTACATTCATTTCTTAATATGTCCCTCCTCTGCTCATCTCCATCAAGCCTGCTCCTTTAACAAAGCAGATACAGTCCAGCAAAGCCACCCACAGAGTCCAACTAGTGACAGCTGTATTCGGTATTCCACACCCATAGTCCACCACCTCTGCAGCGAAGGCAGATTTTCTTCAGTTCTTCTCCAAGGTCCTAGCTTGATCATTATAATTACATAGCTTTAGAGCATTTGTTGAGCACCTGCCGTGTGCACTTTGTTTTTCAAACATTTGTTTTTGAATGTTAGGGAAGAGAAGACAGGCTGCTCTCTCCCTGGAGAGAACTGGAAAGTTCGTTTTTTGTGGTGGTTGTTTTTAATATCAGTTTACCCTCTAGGCAGATAGCCCTGACCAGGCATTCTCCTGACTCAGCATTCTTTCTCTGTTTCCCTCTCAGGGATAGTGTGAAGACAGCCCCAAGCTCGAGGAAGGTGGATTCCCCCAGCATTGACTATGTGGAACTTCTGCAGCACTTTGAGAGGGTCCAGAACAAGCATCTGGAAATGAGACACCAGCGGAGTGGGCGTGGGGACCAGCTGGACCGCAGGATTGTCCTCTGAGCCCTCAGCACGCACAGCTCAGAGGCAGAGGCTGCTGTGGTGGTCCCATGGACCATTTGTGGCCTTCACAGAGTCATCTTCAGGACCCTAGCAGGGAGGGGGGTGGCTGGTGAGTGCGCTGCCCTCTACTCTAGCTAGGCACACCCTACAGCCAATAGGAAGCCCGTTCAGGGGCAGAGGAAGAAAGGCTACTGCCCAGTGTGGCCCGCCCACCTCTCCATCCCATGCCCAGAAGCCCCCAGTGTTGGCTGCTGCTGCCTGGCCCTTCCTGTTTGCTAGAGCACAGCAGCAGCTGTCCCTGGGACGTCTCTGCCTCAGAAGTGACGTTCCACCCCCCCCCCCCCGGCCCATAATCAGCCTCTTTTTAACAAGCCCCTTTCATTTGGATTGAGAGCAGAATTCCACAGCTCCTTTCCTGCCCAGATCTCTTGACATGTAGGTATGTCTATACACACATGTATGTATATATTCTGGCGCTTCATCTAGTCTCCACCTGGATCACAGAGGTTTATGGAATGATGGAGATTTCCCACATAACAATAAAGGAATGATGGTAAATTCGATCCTCTCTCCCACATCTGGGCTGCGCTTCTCCTCCCAACCCTCCCCTTTGGAAGGTCCCTTCTTAACCCCATGTATTCTTCAAGGATCTGTTACTTTGGCCCTGACTCCATGGCATTAAACCAGAAGGTCTCAATAGGCCAAACCCTCTCTGGCACCAAGACCAGGCCTCCAGCTGCCCAGGAGCTGCTCTAGGAGCCTGGAGACCAGGATTTCTACTCTGCTGGTGACCGTTTTGTGTTGTCTTCTTTGCCCCCTCCCCAGCAACTCTGAACTAACAGGGGGCTTTGTGCAGAGAGGACCTGCCCCAGCAAGGAGCTATTTGGACCTGCCTAGTTTTTAAAAAGACACTTCTTATCCTTAAAGCTTCATCCCAAAGACCTCTTAATTATCAATAGAGCCTGTTTCTATTTTTTAAAAAATTTTTCAAGCTATGTATACCCTGTAAAATTAGAATGTGATTTATTTCCCAGTAACAGGATGGCTGTAGTGTCTGAAGACCATGGGGAAGACCCCTCTGGGAGAGGCTCTCCAAACTTCCCAGGGCTCCAAGGGGCAGGGGAGACAGCTCCAGGGGATGGGGAAAACCAAGGCAGAGTGTCACATGGAGTAAAGCCGGGACAGAACCCAAGTGCCTTAAGTGCCCCATCCTTGCAGTTCCCTGCTGGATCAAGGACAGAGACACCAGTCAGCTTCCATCAATCCCCATCATCACTCAGGACTACTAGGCATTGGCTTAGCTCTCTACCTTAGCTCACTTAACCAAAGTTAAGTCTTAACCAAAGAGTTCCCAGAGTGATTCTGGCTGGGTCAGTCAACATATGTTAAGTGCCTACTGTGTGCCAGCCACTGAGGATAGAGAGCAGGCCTGTGATTTCATTAGGGAGTCCCCAGATGAGGAAGTGCCCTCTACCAGTGCAGGTCACACCTTGCCTGTAACTTGGAGACTTAGATCTCAGGGGCACCGAGCTTGAATGACACAAGCGGTATGTCCCAGAAGGCAGGAGGACCTCCTTTGTTTCCAAAGCCAACTCTCCAGTGTTTAGTTTCACTATGCTAAAAACCGTAAGTACAAGACAAATGAAATGGCCCCTGCTTTTCAGGACCTCACATTCTGCAATGGGGAGGGACTAGACAGCAATATCCAAAGCATGGACAAGGCTGTTGTCCGAAAAAAGGTCTCCGACTTAGGGAATCCAGTAAAAAGCTCCACGTAGAAGAGACCCTAGAGCTGAGCGCAAGCTAGCTAGAGGGACAGGCCAGGAGCAAAGAGCTGGAAGGTGATGGGAGGACAGCAAGATGGCCAGTTTGGCTGGGAAAGGCAACGATGATTAATAGGCCTTGGCAAAGTAGCTCGTGAAGAGGTTACAAGGGGCAAACAGGTGCGTTCATTCGGTCCTAGAAGGAAGGGTGGGGGGACCACCGGATCGGAACTGAGTAGAGTAGGGATACGTGACCAATCACAATCTAGGGCCCGGGACTTCAGCTTGGTTGGCACAAGCTAGGTTGGCTAAACAAGCCCCAGAGAGCCCATGATGGCCTTCTCTTATAAAGGTTCCTCACTGTGCCACTAAGGGTCTTGTGTCCCTGAGTCCCAAAAGGAACATCATGCTTTTAACTTGTCGATCAGTCTAATGTCAGCCTTTGTCCGTATTTGAATTCCCATCCCTTATCACAGTAACTGGAACATAGTAAGCATCTAATAAGTGCATGCAACCTCTGATAATCCACCACCAACCCCCAGATGGGCCAGCAGGGAGGTTCGTAAGACTGGCGGCTGAAGACCTCCCCCAGCCAGACTGCATGAGGCGGGGGTGGGGGGTAAGGGCAAGGAAAGGTGCCCGGCTCTCCAGGGATTCCCGGTGAGGGACGAGGCTAAAAGAACTTCACGGGTTCCTCTGGTATCTCTATGCCTCTGAACATAAGATGCACCTCCTCCCCTCCTCGTTGACATACCTGCCTACCTCTAACCCAGGAGTTTCCTGGAAGGAAAGTTCGGGGTTTGTTTTGTGGTGTGTGTGTGTATGTGTGTTTGTTTTGTGGTGTGTGTGTTTCCACTGGTGCCCCTTAAACCCGGCTTCTCAAACAGGGTCTCAGATATAAGTCCATGTTCCCCCCTAGATGAGAGCTTTCTGCCTTCAACGTGCAGGAATATCTTCTAGGTGTCTTCCTCAATCTGGATGACTGGGGGGGGGGGGGGGGAACAAGCCTCCACGGAAATCAGAGTGGGTCCCGCCTGGGTCTCATAAGGATCCATCCGTGCCCAGTCCCAATTTCCCAGCAGCGCCCCCTCCTCCCTCCGGGTCCCCTTTGTGCCACCCCGCATACCGGGCGCTGGGGGACGGAGCTCACCAAACCAGTAAGACAGCCCAGGGGCTCGGATTTCAAAGTCCTCATTCCTGGTCGTGAATGGGCCTGCGCTGAGCTCGGCCTTTCCCACAGCCGCCCCCTCCCCTCGGCTAGGCTCGGCTCCCCTCCTCTCCCTCCCTCCGCCCGCCGGGTCCCTCCCCCTCTCCCCGCGCCCATGTGACGCCGGAGCCTCCTGGGCTCGGATTACCGCCCCGCTCGTTCCCCGCCAGTCCCCGGGATCGCTGCGCTGCGCTGCCCTGCGCCCCCGCCAGCTCCCTGCGCCCACGGCCGCGGGGGAACGGACGCGGGCCGCTGCGGGCCCTCCATCCCAGGGCGGCCGCCTCCCTGTGGCGCGGGGGGTGGGCCGGGGCCACGAGCGGAGCGGAGCGGAGCCCGCCGGCCGCGGGACATGGCTAGGGAGGGCCGGCGGCTGCGCGCGTCCCGGGCCCGGGGGGCGGCCGGCCGCTGAAGCCGCGCGTGGCCAGAGGCGGCGGCTCCGGACCGCCCGCCCGCGGGGCCCGCCGCGCCCAGGCTCGCAGGAGCAGCCCCGGGGACTGGCACGGCTTTTTGTTCCTCCTCCCTCGCGGATTCGCAGAGCCGAGGGAGCCGCGCCCCCGGCCCGCTTGGCCATCCCAGAGCCTGCGCCCTGACCGGCATGGAGACGGTGGAGAAAGAGTGCGGGGCCCTGGGGGGCCTCTTCCAGGCCATCGTCAATGACATGAAGGTAACGGGGAGAGAAAAGGGGGCCCCGCCCCCCTCGCTTCCTACCCGCGCAGCTCCCGCTCTGGGGGAGCCTGCGGCGGTGAGGGACCCGACCGAGGTGGGCGCGGGGGCTGCCCAGCCCTGGGGCCCCCCGCCCGTGCACCCGCCCCCCTGTCCGTCAGTCTGTCCGTCTGTCTGCTTGGACCCATGTGCTCTCTGGGACTGTGTGTCTGTAGGCACTTGGGAGGAACCTATGTATGTATCGGGGACTCTGCGCCCTTATGTGTCTGTCTGTCTGTCTGTGTCTGTATGTGTGTGTCTGTGTGTGTGTGAGCGCGCGCTCGCGTGTGAGCGCGCCGTGACTGTGGCCGTGGCCGTGGCCATGGGCCGGGCCGGGGCTCCAGTCCCTGTTGTCTGGCTTGGGGAAGTAGAGGGAGGATATGCTGGGGGTGGAGGAGTGGAGTGGCCGGGGATTCCGCCTTCGGCTGCTGGACAGAGCCCTTGCAGACTGCCCGGAACGTTAAATCCGCTCTCCCTACCTCCGGAAAAAAGACTGAGGCGGGGCGGGGGGGGGGGAGGTAGGGAGAAGAGGGGGTAACGCGGGGACTGAAACCTCAGCTTTCTCCAGGGCTGCGGTCTGGGGTGACCCCCGCCTCCGGAGAGGAGCTCATCATTACTCGGGGCCCTATCGATGGCCCGGGAGGGAGCGGGCAAGTCTCTGCGCCGCCCTTTAAATCCCTGGGCTCTGGCTGTTTGAGACTAGGTGCCTCCTTCGTTCCCCTCTCCCTCTTCCCCCATCCCCCCAATCCTCCCTCCCTCCTTCCCCCTTTTCCCCCCTCCCCCTGGCTCCTTGCTGCAGCCCCGGAGCCCAGACAATGCTGTCATTGCCAAGGCCAGGGGGGAAAAAATAATAAAGCCGGGAGAGAGGACTTAACTCCTTCCCCACCGGCCTGCATCTTTTCGAAGACCCAGGGACCAGGGTCTTGCCGGACGAAAGTCTGAGCACATGTAGCCTGCTGACCCGAAGGGCCAGGATTGGTTGTTGTTACTCCAGGGCCTCCCCCTCCCCCCAGAGCCTGGGGAAGGTGGGGGAGGGGCGATCAACCCCACTGTTTCCCAGGCTTGTCCCGGAGCTTGGGGGCAGGGAAGGAGCTGGTGTACTCAGCTGGGACAGCAAAGCCCCCTGCCTGTCCTCTCCCCTGGCCTGGGAAGGAAGACCTTAAGAGCAGTCCCTTCCATCCCTTACCCAACCATCTCCCCACAGATGTTACTCCCTGTATCCCAGGTACTTAAAATGTCAGTCTCATACCTTTTCACCTGAGACCTAGCCCTATGTCCCCCCCTTACCCAAAGTCAGGAAGAAGGAAGAAGCTATCTCTTGTTTCCACAGTCGGAGATATTGAGACCTGGGAACAAGTTCAAGGTCACCAGGGGAACTTGGTTAGTTTAGTTTCCTGCTCTACAGGCTAACACCCCTCCCCATATTTCCAGTAGGCTCTCTGCCCTGTAATTGTACGGGGGTAAAGAGAATGGGACCCGGGAGCCTATTGACTCTTCTCTCCCTATCAGGGCTACCAGGACCTGGGGTATTGGTCTCAAGGAAGCCAAAAAAAAAGGGAGGGACCTTTGGGGATCGAGCAGTATCAGAGGGCAATGCTTCTGTCCCTAGGGAAAGCAGAACAGGGCCGGGCAGAGGAGTCAAGAATTCGTTTGGGAGGCTACAGGAAGAAGGGATCTGAGGGTAAAGAATGGCTTAGACTTGGGCGAGTGGGGGTGGGGTTCAATTTAGGAGACACCATCTGTCCAGAAATTGGCCCTAGTTGTTCTAGAGTTCAGCCTTTGGAACCACATGATACCAGCTGCTCTATCAAAGGGCACAAGCCAATTCTTCCACTTAGTCCCCTCTCCTAAAGAAGGGAGGGGAAGGGGGTCAACCTTGGTTTGTTTTCTGGAGCCTGGTGAGATTCTGATCCTGTGAAATGAGGCAGAAGAAAGAGCTGGAATTTGAACCCAGAATGCCTCACTCTAGGGCTATATTAAGGGGCAGATAACACACCCCTACATACTAACTACATACATCATATAAATGTATACTAACTACATACAGAAAGAACGAGAGTTCAGGAGGAACCCAACCAAGCATTATCAAGGTGCTAGAACAGGCAAAACTAATCCCAGAAGCAAGCATAATGAGAGTTGCCCCCTTCACTGTGGAGTTCTCAAAGCCAACTTAGCTCCCCCAGGGAGCCCCATTACTAGAATCTCCACCACTCTGGAGGCCAGAGGGCATGCAGGGTAGAGCTAGGACCCTGGCACAGGGAGCTGGAGAGATGAATGTGGCAGGCTGCCCCGTGGCAGGACTGGTTGTACCACCACCATCTCTCACCCCCCTGCTGCTCCGGGACTGTTTTCCTACTTAGATCTGGTGGGGGTGGAGAGGGAGGGTTCTACGTTTTATTGGCTCCTGGGATCATCCTCAGCCTGGGGCTTGATGTTTGAATAGCAGCAGGAGGCTGAGAAAAAAAAGACTGAGAAATGTACTTGGTAGAACTAGAGAAGGTGGTCAAATCCCATCTTCCGCCCCATGGACTCAGCTGGCTACAGGCTGTTCTGATGTCCACACTCTGGTCCTACCTCAATGAAACCAGCCCTGGATTTGGAGTCAGGAGACCCAGGTTCAAATCCTGATCCTCTTAACTTGCCCGGGTGACCTTCCCCTCTCAGGGTCTCAGTTTCCTTCTCTGAAAAATAAGAGAAATTCAACTAGCTGATCTTTAGGGTTCCATATCCTGTGAGCCAATCAGCATTGCTCAAGTATTTATTTACTATGCATATCTTTCCTCTGGCCCCCCAACTTAGGACTTGTGATTTAATCAATGCAGGAAATTCCCTGTGAGGAAACTTACCAACACAGACTGAAAATTAGCACCCGTTCTACAGTTTTTTGTCGTGGAAAGTTGCTAGGGGCACTGAGACATTTGGTGACTTAGCCAGAGTCATATGGCCAGTAGGTGTCAGACTTGAACCCAGTCTTACTGAGCTCCCACCCATCTGAAGCCAGCCTTGATGCTTATTTCTATGATGTCAAAAAAAATTCAAATGTTTTTCAAGTTGGAATTTCCCACCTACAGCAACCCCCTTTCTAAGACCTCTGCATGTAGCAGTCCCTGACAATTTCCTAGCCTCTGACTCTCAGCACCATCTTCCAGGTTCCCAGGCTTTCCAGGTCCCTGTAGAAGCTAAGTCATACTGAGATGGCAGTGCCCATGCCCCCTCCATTTCTGTTTTGGAGGAGATAAGGCAGTGGGATGAATGGAAGGACCACTAGATTTGGGATCTGTCAATTCATTCCTGGGGAACCTTGAGTGATAAGCCTCAGTTTCCTCATCTGTAAAATAAAGGGCTTGGACAAAATCACAGCAGGACATCCCTTCCATGTTAATGAAAGTTTGGGAGGGCTGGGGAGGTCCAGTTCCTTCAAAACTGGTCCCCCAGCAGATTCAATCTTCCCAAGACTTCCTGAGGTTGTGGGTTCCGCCTTGCCCCTTTCCTCCCCTACATTTTCCCTTTTCTGCCTCAAAAACAAAAAAACAAACAAAAGATAAAAGGGACAGCTTTCATTCAAACATCCCTTTACCCAGGAAAGCAGGCAAACCCCAAGGATAGGACATAGTGTGGAGACAGATCCTTGGAGCCCTCCCAAGGCTTAGATTGTTGTCCTGACTTACTTTACTCTTGTGGGAACAACATCACAAGCTCATAGATTTCAATCTAGAAAGGAACTTGGAGATCAATCTCTTTCTTCTCTCTCTCTTTCCCCACCCCCCTCCATTTTATTTACAGATGAGGAATCTGAGAGGTCAGGGGACTTCCCCAGGGTCACACAGCTAAGAAGTGTCTGAGGCAGGATTTGAACTCAGGTTTTCCTGACGCCAAATCAAGCATTCTCTCTATTATTACTCCATGCTGTCTGTCAACACTGAGTCCTTGCTTCTTTGTAGATGGAATGTGCCTGGATTTATAGGAATGTAGATTTAGATGAGAACACACCAGCTTGAAAAGGTGAGATGATTTTTGCCCAAGGTCATGCAGATGGTGAGAAGGCTGAGCATCCCAGAACTTTCTGGCTATCTGATCTGAGATACAGGAACAGAATGCCAAGAGATTAGGTATCGAGCCTGAGGATTTCATGGCTGGAAGCATTTTACAGGTGAGGAAAATGAAGTCCAGAGATGGAAAACCAGTTTCCCAAACAGGTAGTTATAAGAGGCAGCTCCAGGGCTAGAAGGCTTTTCTCCTGACCTCCCCAGGCTGGTCCAGGGGATTTCATCACACTGTGGCTGCTGCCTCCTAACTCCAAATGCAAAGATTGTATAGAAGCAGTTGACTCCGTGGGGTCTGAAGGATGAAGAAGGGCCCTAGGGAACTGGGGAGACCCCAAGGGGCCTAAATTTGTGAGATCCCAGAGCCCGGGGACTGATTCCAGTTTCTGGCACCTGTCCCTGACGTCACTGGCTGTGCAAGCCTGGGGGCCTGAGTCATCAGAAGCTGGAGGCATTTGGAGAAGTCTGTTGGGCCACCCCCTCTCACCCCCACCTTTACCCAGGCTCCCACCCCTGCCCTCTCCTCCTCAGGCCTCCCCATATGGAGGGTGATAACCTCCTCCCAAAGGGCTTTTCCCAAATTCTGAAACATCCAGCTTGAGAGCAGCAGGGTACATTCAGGGTTGGGGAGGATATGACTTCTTCCCTGTTAGCCTTCACCCATGTCACGAAGCCAAACCAGGGAGCTCCAAAAGGCAGTGTTCTAGGGAAGAGAGGATGAAAAAGCCATGCCCAGCAGTGTTTTCTTTGCAGGCCACGTCCTTATAGTTCAGAGGAGATCTCACCAGGATAGGATGCTGATGGAGATTCCCAGTCTATATGGCCTGACCTCCTCTCTCTTCATTCTCCCACCTTCACCCTGGCTTTCCACCTGCCACGGAAATGCCCAAGTCCCCGAAGCCACAAATGTAAGGGATAGCCATGTCCTGAGAACCAGGAACAAGACAAGCAAAGCTATCAAACCCAGAAGAATTATTGTGACTATGATAATAATAATAACTGGCATCAATGTAGCTCTCATCTCATTTGATCCTTACAGACTACTGGCATACCCATTTTTTTTTAAAGCAATCAGGGTTAAGTAACTTGCTCAAGGTTACACGGCCAGTTATTTCTGGGTGTGGTGCTGAGTATCTGAGCCCAGATTTGATCCAGGTCATCCCGACACTGGAGCCGGTGCTCTTACTCGCTGAGCCACCTGGCTGCCCCTGAGCAATTGGGGTTAAGTAACTTGCTCAAGGTTACACGGCCAGGTGTTTCTGGGTGGGTGCTAAGTGTCTGAGCCCAGGATTCGATCTCCAGGTCTTCTCAACACTGGAGCCAGTGCTCTTACTCGCTGTGCTACCTGGCCGCCCCTGGCATACTCATTTTAAAGACAAGACAATCAAGGCTCGGAAAGGTTGCTAGTAAGTGCCTGAGTCGGGATTTGAATTTAGGTCTTCCTGACTCCAGGTTCCACAGTCTCTTCACAATGCCACCTAGTTCTGTGTCCTGTTACTCTCCCTGGAGTCAAAGCTGGTTCAGATGAGAAGACATTTCTGAAGTGCTTAGTACAGTACAGAGCAAACAGTAGGCACTTAATAAATGCTTGTTCCCTTCCCCCACACACAGATCCCCAGGGACGCTGGCTCCTCTTACCCACTATGGCCTTGCCCTCCCATTTTCTGTCTTGACTTTCCCATCTTACAATTCCAGACTTCTTTGGATGTGTCCCTGCCACCCAGTGCAGGAAGTAGGCATCTTTGCAGGGTTTATACCCCAAAATCATGGTTGCCCTTAGAGAGGAGAGACCCCCAGGGAACAGAGGAAGCCAGTGAAAACCAAGCAGCAGCCCCAGGCCTGGGCCAGCCTCTCTTTGGAGGTTTGTGCTCAGGGAAGCTGCACAGGACAGGAGGGGGGTTAGATGTGCGGAGTAGCCTAGGGGAGTTTGGTCTAAATCATTGGTCGAATGTGTCTGAACCGGGCATTCAAAGGATGGGCAGGAGTCACAGTGCCCTCAGACCTGAGACATTCCAGCCTTGTCGGGAGATCCCTCCCAGCCCTCATCTTTCCAACTTTATCTCTTGCTTCCATGAACTTTGGCAGTTCACCTCTTAGAATCTGTTTCCTTCCCTGCCCATCCAGGCCCTTGGTCAACAACCCAGGCCTTTAAGGATGTTCCCTCACTAGGAGATTATTCATAGAACCCATTGAGTTCTGTTCTAGACTCGTTCTAATAGTAGCTTACCCAGCAAGCACCTCTGCTCACCCCCAGAGAGGCCGACAGCAACATGGTGGTATTGTAGAGAGAATTCTGGGCTTAGAATTCAAATCCTGACCCTTCCACTTAGAACTGGATGGTCCTGCTGAAGTCATCTAACATCTCACTGAAACATCAGTTTCTCCATCTGTAAAATGGAAATTAAAAATTCTATCTCAGAGGACAAGGAGACTTACATGAGATAGTGTGCAGAGATTTACCAACTTTAAAGGTACAGATCTGTGTGTGTGTGTGTGTGTGTGTGTGTGATATATGGGAGAAGTTCCAAAAGTCTTAATCCAGGTGTAAGCCTCCCTCGATTCAAATCAGCGTCTTTTCTGTAACACAGAGCCTTAGACAGTTTACCTGGGACTTGGAGAGGTTCAGTGACTTGGTCAGGGTCACAAAAGCAGTATACGCCAAGCTTGAACCCAGATTTTCTTAAGTCTGAAGCCAGATCAGACATTTCATTTATATATGTAAGACATGCCTAACTTTGTTGTTTCTCAGTTTTCAGTCATGTACAACTTCCCATGACCCCATTTGGGGGTTTTCTTGGCAGAGATACTGGAGTGATTTGCCATTTCCTTCTCCAACTCATTTTACAGATGAGGAAACTGAGGCAAGCAAGACTAAGTGACTTGCCCAGGGTCACACAGCTAGTAAATATCTGAGGCCACATCTGAACTCATTAAGATGAGTCTTCCTGACTTCAGGCCCAGCGTTCTGTGCCATGTACCTGCCCCTTTGCCTAGCTTACTGTCTGGGGGGGGGGGGGAAGAGGAGATTGAGAGAGCTCTCTCTCTCTTTCTCTCTGTCTCTCTATCTCTGTCTCTCTGTCTCTGTCTCTCTCTCCTTAGTCTACCTCATCTCTCATAATAGGAGTTTTAATACAGAGGGCCCCCAAAATGTTAGTGGATTTTTTAACTCTTGAAGATATATATAGATATATTTATATAGACACACACACACACACAAACACACACATACACACACACTCCTATTAAGAAAGATGAGCCATACAGAGTGAGGGAATGTGAACTGGTACCCGGTGGTAGGCTCTGGGTTCTCCCATGCATTCTCAGCCTTTTCTATGTCTTGATAATCCACTTCTGTCCAAGAGAAGCAATAACTGGGCTCTTTTTTCGCTCTGGTGATGCGCTCGGAGTGAAGAAAAGCCTGTATTTGAGGCCGGGCTCTGACACAGCAGGGCTGTGGGGCTGTGGGAAGGTCACTGCCGTCCTCAGGGCCAAGGCTGCTCTCTACACCCTGAAGTTCCCAGTCTGCTTCAGTGGACAGAATGTCCACTCTGGGAGTTCCCTATGCTGATTGAAGCCCGAGCAAAGACCCTCCTCCCCCTAGAATGGCAGTTAGGGGCAGCCTGGTCCCCACAACAGTAATAAAAGCAGCTGATGTTTGTAGAGACTCAAAGCACTTTCCTCTCCTCAGTTTTGGTTTGCTCCTCCACAAGGAGAGGGTCTGGCTGGGAGAGCTTAGAAGGCTCTTTCCCTCCCTGAACACTCTGAACTCTCCACTGGGCTTTCCCTGCCTCCAAGGGGTCAGCTTCAGAGAGCCTGATGTGGCCTGGCTCCCCTTGCCCCACACCATCCCTGCCCTGGCCTGGGGGTCCCACAGGGACCAGAGCAGGGATGGGCCTCTAGAACAGCCATGGGCCTCCAGAACATGGATGGGCCTCC
>NW_027185786.1:4459201-4525560 GCF_028583685.1 Petaurus breviceps papuanus
ATGGGCCTCCAGAGCAGGGATGGGGCTCCAGAACACGAGTGGGCCTCTAGAACAGCCATGGACCTCCAGAGCAGGGACAGACCTTGGTAGCTAAGAAATGGCTATAACAAAGCCTGCCACTTCTGGGGATCTCTCCCCCTCCTCGATTCAGGCCTGGTTCCTTGTGCCAACAGAAGGGCATTTTTATGGCCTGTGGATTGGAAAGTGGGAGAAGTAGCCTAGGACGGGAGCTGGGGCCCTGTGGGATCAGGGTGAGGGAGTGGGAGACCCTCCACCCACAGCTGCTGGCCACTCCCTACCCAGGGATTATGCGGCTCCGAGTTTCTCAAATATTTGCCTTCCCTCTCCTGGGCCCGTCAGCTCCAGTTTGGGGGCTGCTTTGTGTGGGTGGAAGGGTGGGAGATGGAATTCTTCTGTTCCCTGCGGCTTGTTTGTCTTCTCTGCTCATCCCACCCCCTCAATGCCCTTTGCCTTCAGTTTCCTAGACCCCAGCCCCAAGCAGTGAGGCCTAACATTGAGTCTCCTCAGGTCTGGGCATCCACATTAGGTTAGGGGAGCTCAGAATCAGCTCTCCTGCTTTTATACTAAAGGTGACTGAGGGTGCTGGAGACAGCTCTCTCTGAAGCCTCGACTAGAAGACTCCTGAGGGAAATGGGAGGAGAAACAGGTCAAATGCGCTGCTTGGGTAGCCAGGAAGCCTCTGGGGGAGTCAGTAGAGTACATGGAGTGAGAAAGAGATTAGTTCAAATTCTGCCTCAGACATTTACTAACCGGGTGACCTCTGCCAAGCCCCTTCTGACCTCTCGAAGCCTCAATTTCCTCACCTGTAAAAGGAAGATAGTAATAGCACCTCCCCTCCTGGAGGTATTGAGGCCCAATGAGGCCCTCCATGGAGAGCTCCTTGAAAGCCTCAAAGGGTCAGACCTTATTTATAGGGAGTTTCCCCTTCCTCTGGGAGACTGTTTGAGCTTTCTTTCCCCCTTCCTGTGGGGCCTCCCCAGGCGGGAGGCTGGCCAGGCCCTTCCCCCAACACCAGGTGTTGGGTCTGCCCCTCTCCCTCTCCCTCTCTCTCTTTCTTCTGTCTCTATCTCTCCTCTCTCTGTCTGTCTCTCTCTTTCCCCTCTGTCTCTATCTCTTCTCTGTCTCTGTCTGTCTCTCTTTCCCCTCTGTCTCTATCTCTCCTCTCTCTGTCTCTGTCTCTATCTCTCCTCATTCTGTCTCTCTCTGTCTGTCTGTCCCTGTCTCTCTCACTCTCTGTGTCTGTGTGTGTGTGTGTGTGTGTGTGTGTCTCTGTCTCTCTATTTCTCTGTCTCTCTCAGGAGCCTCACTCTTCCTGGAGCACAGAGCCCAGGATAGGGAGAGCTGGGAACTCCTGGAGTTTGCTTCAGCCTCAGCACTGGCCCTCCCCTGCCTCTGGTTCAAGCTTGGGCTTCCCCTGTGGAAAGCAAGCCCCTCCCCAGCCCTTTTGCAGGAAAGGCCAGCTCTCTGGGGCTAGCCCACCCTCACTCAGCTCAGGTCCTGTGCAGCCTTTTCTGGAGGGATGGATGTCGAGGTGGGGCTTGGGTTGGGGTCCCAATCCAACCACACTTGTTCCCTTTGCTCCAGCCTTCCTCAGCTGAGGGCAGTGTGTGTCAAGCGAGGGGTTAGCCTGTAAAAGGCTGTCATAAAGACTCCTTTGAGCAGCCCAGGCAGGGGTGGGGGTGGGAGGTGTGGGCCAGAAAAGGCTCTTAAGAAAACCAACCAACTTGTTTTGCTCAAAGCTAAACACAACAGCTCCAATTTGGGCCTTGGGGGGAAGTGTCAGCCTCCCCTCACTGGACCCAGACGGGAAACTCCTTCCTCCTCTTTGGGCCAGGCCGGGATAAAGGCCATACTGTTTCCCCCCTCCTTCTTCCCCACCATGGGGAAGAGAAAGGTACTTCTGTCCCCAGTACAAGTGCCTCATTCAGGGCCTGGGTGGCTGGCTGTCCCCCTAAAGCCAGCAGGACCCAGCATAGCCACCATGACCATTCCAATCTCACAGCCAGCACCTCCAGGACGGGCATGGCCTGGGCAGCTCATGTCAGAGTCACCAGTTACAGACCTTATCTTAAGGTGGGAAATAGAAGGGGCACAATAGGGCCGGGAAAGGGGAGCATCTCAGAGCAGCAGCAGGCACTGTTCATGGGGACCCTTGAGGCTCAAAGACAGTCAGCCACCCAAGCCAGCTGTGAGAGAGGGGCTATCTCATTGTTCAGGGGTAGAGAACATCCTTAGAATGTGGGGACCTGGGCTCTGCCACTACCTTCTAGCTGCAATTGCTGTGTGACCCAGAGCTGAGGAAGACCATTTCTGTGCCTTGGGGTCCCTGTTTATTTATCCATACATATGTGCATGTATGAATATGTACATATTGATGTCCTCTCTCTATAAATATGTGCATCATCTCCCCTTGGGAGCTGATGGGAGTCAGGGGTAGCAATGGAGCTGTGTGAAATGACCCCAAGGGCCATCGGAAGGGTATTTTATGTTCTTGGGTCAAATTGGGTTTCTGGGCCTGTTGTAAGCCAAGCAGGCCTAACAGACATGTAACTTAAGGCTTCCTGAAAGGTATCCCTGAATAGGTGAAGATCAGTGGGAATGGAATGCTGAATACAATGTCAGACTTTTTCAATTCCCCCCCAGTTTCAATTCTTTGTTGTAAAGGATAGCTGTCTAAGAGGGAAAGTAAGGAGGAATTCGTTAGGAAATGTAGGTGCTACAAAACAAAACGGAAAAAAAAAACCCTAATAAACATTATTTTTTTAAATGTTAAGTAGGTGAATTACTCTGAAAGCAAATATAGTTCTAGGGCTTGAGGTGTCCTCTCCTCAGTCCATATCCTGCCCATTCCTTTGAAGTTAGGGAGTGGAGAACAGAAATAGTGGAAAGTCTGGATAGGGTTGTCCTTTGGACAGGGATGGCCACTCACAGTTCATTTCTCCTAAGGGCAGAGCTAGAGGAATAGGGATGAAACAACGGCCATTTAGGCTAGACTGTAGGGTGAACTTCTTGGCTTGAGTCCTCCCAGGCTGAATTCTGTTGTGCCTGTGGCTAGGACTCCCCTCCCCTAAGGCATTGCCCAATGCAAGGACAGTGGGTAAGGTCTGGGAAATTAATCCTCTAGGTCCCCCTTGTCTGCTTTGCCAACACCCTGCCCTAGGTGGCACACAGTGGAAAGAGTGAGAATTGGTTTCAAATCCTGGGTATGGCTTGTCATGTTAGGCAAGTACCCCATTTCCTGGGCCTCAGTTTCCTCATCTGTAAAATGAGGGCATTGAACTAAGATGACCTGTAAGATCCCTTCCAGCTGTAAATCCATGATCCTAACAATTTTAGAACCCTTCTTCCCTGATCCCACCCCTGCCTTTGTCTGCCAATACAAGGTCAACAAGATATGGTCCCAAGGCATCTAACATACCTGCAACAACAGCTACTGGAATGGAGAAAACCATGAGAATTCTAGGTCTCTTATGATTCATGGGGTACTAAGGGAAGAAGTGGGCCTTATACCTTTGCCAGGGACCCAGTTAGCCTTCTCCAGACTCATGGGCTCTGAGCAGGCTCTGGGGTCTCCCAAACTCTGCCCTTCCACAAAGTTCAGGACAAAGTTTCCTCCTCCATTTTCGCCACATTATGAAAAATACTCCATCCACCAAAGCCCTCCTCTGACTCCCCCTCATGGCTTCATGACCTCAGAGGCCACATCAATGACGACAAGCTCAGAGACTCTTAACAAGCTGTAAAGGTTCAAGTAGAACGTAAGCTTCTTGAGGGCAGGAGCCATTTTGATTTCTGTCTTTGCATCCCCAGTGCCCGGCATAGAGCAGGTACCAGATAATTGCTGATTCATTGAAGTAGGTCCTAGAGAAGGACTACATACATATCTGTTGTCCAGTGACCAACCTTGCCCATTTCAGAGAGGATCATCACCAGGTTAGCATGGGCATCCACTTTTGGCCACAGCAACTCTTGAAGACCATTTACTAAGTTATAAAGAGGTGCAGTCAGCCTCAGGAGGAGTACCCATGCCTACAGAATTTTTACAGGTCCTTGGGTCATTGGAGGATAGGAATGGCCCAGTCTACTCCATTTTCTATTCTTCAGCAGGCAACAAATGATAACAGAGAGTCTGGACTGAATTTGGAAGAGCGATTGCCTTTCACTATTGTTTATGTCACCTGCCTTTCTCCCTCTTCTCTATTCCTCTCTACAGAGCTCCTATCCCATCTGGGAAGACTTCAATTCAAAAGCCACTAAGCTGCACTCTCAGCTCAGGTAAGGCAGTGCAGCAGCTCCTCAGAGGTATGGGGATGGGGTGGGACTGGGCCCCCCAAAGAGGCCATCTGTGAGATCCCCACTGGGCAGCCCAAGCTCATCCTGTTGCCCACTCCCTCTTCTGGTGCCCAGCTGGCATGGTGGCCCAGGAGAACAGAGGTAGCCTGGAGCTTCATCCCAGCTGTTTGGTTAAATCTTCTCCCCTTGGGAAGGGTCCACAGCTCAGACTCCTGACTTTGATCAGGGGTGGGCTGCAAGAGAGTCAGCTATTCCAATGACTCTACCCATCCTCCTATCTCCCTCAGGACCACAGTCCTGGCTGCAGTTGCTTTCCTGGATGCTTTTCAGAAAGTGGCTGATATGGCCACCAACACCCGAGGTATGAGGCTGGAAATGGGAATAAGGAGGGCAAGGAAGTGGGAGCGAGGGAATAGAACAGGGATAAGTGATGCAGAAAGCACCAGGGATATGGAATACCATAACCAGCAGAAAGGGGAGGAAGACACAAAGTCGGGTTCTCAGACTTTCTCTGCATTGTTGGGCAAGTGGCTTGACTTTTTGGGGCCTCCTCCATTCCATGAGGTGAGGATAATTATCATTCTTCATCCCTAAGGGTGTCTGCCAAGGACAAGTGAGATCATGTCTGAAGAGGGTTTTGAGCTCTGTAGAGGCCAGGTATTCTGGTATTAGGCCATAGTGTCTAATGAGCAAACAGCACCATGGACAATTCCAGGGCCAAGTCTGAGATGGGGGAGACCAGAGACTCCTTCTGATTCCATCAAATGGGATGGACATCTTTTGGAGCTGTCTGCCCCTTGTCCTAACAAAAAGACTAGAGGTGAAAGGGGGCTTGTGGTCCAGAGAGTTCCATCCCTCTGGGTGCTGATCTCAGCAAGGACTGGAGAGGCCCTGGGTTCCAAGGATAGCTGCAGATAGATGGGACCACTAATTGCAAATGGAGACAGCCTGATGCAGGGGAAGGAACACTAGATTTGGATTCAGAAAGCCTGGGTTCAAAACCTGCTTCTGCTATTTACTTCCTGACTTTGAGCAAGTCAATTGACCTCTGTGGGCCTCAGTTTCCTCATCTGTAAAATGAGTGGGCTGGACTAGATGGTGTCTAGGGTCTCCTCCCACTCTGAACCTATAATCCTATGAATTGAAGAGGGAGAAGGGATTCCCAGTTCATTGACTGACCAATTAATTAATAAATACCAGTTAATAAATTAAATTAATTTTAATTTAATATTAAATCAAATAAATACTTATCAGTTAATAAATTAACTAATTATAATTAGTTTTAAATAAGTTAATAAATACTCTATTTCTGAGCTTTTTAGGTTGCCTCTACAAAGAAGTTTCAGACATGGGTCCCCACCCTTGAGAAGCTCCCTCCCTGGGGTGACAGACAGTGAATTATAACCAATAGCTTAAGGCAGTAAGTGTTCAAAGGCCAGTGAGCAATCATTTCAAATTAAGGTGATCTTAAAGGCACCATGGCAGAGGTGGCTTTGAAGACTGGATAAGATGGATGTTGAACTGGCACTTTTTCTCTTTATCTCAGTAGCTTTCCAGAGGATTGGTGATGACAGGCTTAGCACATGACCTTAGTACTGCCCCATTAAATCCATTCACTCATTCATTCGGCAAGCATTTATTAAGCACCTACTGTGTCCCAGGCACTGGGAATACAAGATCTGAACCTCAAGAAGCTTACATTCTACCTAGAGGAAGCAACATGCATTCACATGACTAAATACAATACATGTTCCATGTTAACATCAGGAAGGATGGCCATACCAACTGAGGGGAATGGAGGAGGTAGCATTTGAGCTAAATATTGAGAAGAGGTGGAGGTGTGGAGGGAAGGCATTACAGACATGGGCACAGCCCATGCAAGGGTATGGAGCTGGGAGATAAAGTCTTGTGACAGGAATGGTTTGACTGGAATGTATAGTACATAAAAGGCAGTGAGGTGTAGGGGACACTCCCTGAGGCACTGGGTGGTCAAGGAAGAGTAAACACTGCTCCCCCTGAAAAGAGAAGGCACATGGCTGTCCCCAAAGGAGCTGGTGGGACAACGCTCCAGAAATGAGGGATGACCAAATCTTGGCTTTGAACAGGGTGGGAGCCAGCAGCCAATAGCCAGCTGGACATGGTGTTCCCACCCCACCTCTATCTGCCCACTCTTCCCTTCCATACCCTGACTCTGGGACAGTAAGCTCATTATGCCCCTAGGCCTGAGACACAGAGCCCACTCTGTTGGACTGGGCAGAGTTCTCTAGTCTGGCTGATGGGCAGTGAGACAAGACATCACCTCCCTGAATCAGGGAGGTGGAGGTGGTGGTGGTAGAGCTGGGTGGGGACTTCCAGGAGTCGTGGGAAGACAGCTAGCTGTGGTCAAGGGCCTGGACACTCAGGAAGGATACCAGTCAACAGTCAACAAAGAATTCATTAAGTGCTTACCAAAGGCAAAAAATACTTCAGTCAGGCAATAGGTTCAACCCACTGTGAGAAGAGACAGGAGGGGACCCTTGAAGTCCCAATGACATCTTCCTCTGCAGAGAATTCTGCATCTTTGGGGCAGGGACAGCAGGAAGGGGGCCTGACCAACATGGTCCCTACAGACCACAGGAGCTAAACCTTGGTGCCCCCATCAGCTCCCCAGTAGAGGACCCAAAGCAAAGCTAATTTGGGTGAGTTGCTCCCTATATCACCCTGGTGACCTCCTGACTCCCGTTTCTGACCCTCATGGTCCAGACCTCTTTGTCTCTTTTGGAACCTCTAAGGGAGGTGGATAATCAGGAGAGGGGTTTGAAGAGGGTGTAATGTAATATCAAGCAAAGGCAACTTCCCAGGTTCAAAATACCAGCATAGGTGCTCTCTATTTTATTCAGTGACAAACCAAGAACAGAGAAGATCAAAACATGACATCATTCAAAATACAGCATTTACTAAGTGTGATTAAATAATCTCCAAGTACTACCCACCCCAGGACCTTCCAATCATTCAATCAATTTCAAAGTCCCGGTTCTAAATACTACTCCACCCCTAGGCTATACCTTCATTTAGTCCACCACAAAACCCCTCTTCTCAAATGGAGATTAGTTTCCAAACATAGGTAAAGTACCTTCATTTGTCAATCACAGAGCACAATAAGGTCAAAAGTTGCCCACCCCTAGGATCACAATTGAATCTACCCCAGAGTTACATCAAGTTACAGAGTTACATCAAACACAGCACTTAATACCCAAATGGAGGTGTTTTCTTCATCTTGACACGAGGCAAGTTCTCAGCAATCTTAGTTCCTGGGGAGACAAGGCTTAGCAAGGCCATAAGATACATTGCCAGTCCCTTCATGAATTCATCCTCTGTCTGTAGAACAGTCCTAGAACCCCTGAACACATTAGCAAAGCCCTCTCCCAGGATTTCTGTAAACATACAACAAGAAAATCCTTCTTCAGGGCTTCTGAACCAACAGAAAGGCTCCCAGACCCCTGCAACAACAGCACTGTCCCTCACCAGTGGACAGTATTCACTCTGTCTGCAGGACAGTCTCCAGACCCCTGCAACAACAGCACTGTCCTTCACCAGTGGACAGTATTCACTCTCTGTCTGCAGGACAGTCTCAGGGCTTCTTAGTGAACAGCCAGGTTCCAGGACTTCTTCAACAAAAGGACTGTCTTTCACCAGTGGACAAATCTGGCAAAACAACATCAAAACAGACAGACAAAGTACCAGCAAAACAGCCATGTCTCCTCAGTCCTTGGCAGCTCAGGGGGCAGGTCTCAAAAGTCCAGGGCAATTCAAAGCGGCCACCAGCAATTCTCTTAGTCTCTCTCTCTCTCCACGAGGTGCTGCTTCCAAAAAGATCTTCCGCCTCTCTCTTATCTCTCCAAATCTACATCACCAGCTCCTCCCAGTTCAGGACTTTCTTTTCACATCAACAAGCCCATCCCACAGGTGGGATTAACAAACTCTGGGTTTTAATACAATCAATTTGAAAACCAAGCCAATACAGGGGAATCTTTAATTGCCATTACTATCACTGAGGGGTAGGAAGGAACAGTTCTGCCCACAGGCACACAAGCCCAACATCTCTCCCCTTGGTTCTTCCCCCGGGTTCAGATCCTGCCTTAGATCCTGTGTGACTGAGGGCAAGCCACTTAACATTTCTGAGCCTCACTTCCTCATGTGCAAAATCAGGAGGTTGGACCAGTGACCTCTAAGATGTCTTCTAGCTCTAGATTATAGTTTATGACCTCTGAATCCCCAGTAAAAGTAACCAACAAGTACCCATCCAGCCTCTGCCCAAAGACCTCCAAGGAGGAGGAGGCCGCCATGTCTGGGGCAGCCCATCCTCCTGCCCCGATCCTGCCTTGGAACAGCTTTCAGAGTTTGGAAATTTTTCTTGACATCAAGACACAATTGGCTTCTTTGTATCCTTCTTCCATTGCTCCTGGTTCTGCCCTCTAGACCAAACAGCACAAGCATAGCCTCTCATCTCCCCTTCAACTATCATGTCCCTCCTAAGTCTTGTGTTTTTTAGCCTGAGCACCATGGAGAAAGTGGTAGCCCTGGGCAGCAGAAGCAGAGTGAGATCCCTGTGCTGACAAGCACCCAGCTCCAGGGAGTTTGGAGGGGCTTGTAACGTGGAGAGCAGATTAATGGAAAATGTGTGCCTATACCCAAGACCTGGGGAATGGCGAAGCCTAGCCCATATGGGTAGGGTGTTGGCATGATTGCATCTTGGATTATTCCAGATTCTGCCTCTGTCCCCCTTTTTGCTCCTCTGACAGTGTAAGGGATCAGCCATTCTCTTTCTTTTTCATTTACAAATTTTAATGGACGTAATATTAGTGTTCATAAAGCACTTTAAAGTTTGCGACACACTTTACAAATATTATCTCAATTGATCTTCAAAGCAACCCCGGTGCTCTCATTATCCCCATTTTACAGATGAGAAAACAGGCTGAGAGGTTAAATGACTTGCAAAGGATTGCCCAGATATGAAGGATGTGAGGCTAGATTTGAACTCAGGTCTTCCTGACTCCAGGTCCAGGATTCAATTCACTGTACTACCTAGCTGCCTCATTCATTTTCTTCCCCTCTTGCTATCTCCCTCACTGAACAAGAAAAAAAAACCTCCTGTAATCAATATACATAGTCAGAAAAAGCAAATTCCCACATTGATCCTGACCAAAAAATGTATATCTCATCCTACATATTGAGTCCACCCTTTCTCTTTCATTAGGTGGGTAACAGCCTGCATCACTGGTCCTGGGGGGGTCGTAATTGGTCATTCACCAACCAAAGTTCTCGAGTCTTTCAGAGTTGTTTGTCTTCACAGTGTTGTTATGACATAAATTGTTTACTTAGTTCTCACTTCATTCTGCATCAGTTCATAAGTCTTCCAAAGTTTCTCTGAAACCATTCCCTTCATCATTTCCTATAGAATACTATTCCATTATATTCCCCTACACCTCACTGCCAAATATATCCTCTAATATACTCCTATATTAGAGCACCCTCTAAGTTTCCAGTTAAAAAACAACTCAGCCATTCTTTCTGCTCTCTAGTGATGTTCTTCTGGGGTACCATTAGGGGTTCTGCCCAAATGCCTATCAGCCCTACGATAAGGGAAATTCTGGGGACAGTTCCTTGAAACTAGGCTCAAAAACATCTGGGAGCACTGAAGGGTACCATTCAAGGTTGCCACTCTTGTCCTTGGCGAACCTATGGAGATGTTGGAGATAGGTAAATATTTTTCAAGACTGACCACCAGCTTCCCTAAAAAGAGGGAGCCAGCCCCTGGCATGTGGCAATGTGGGTCCTGGCTACTATACTCTGGGTGGAGGTGGGGAGTGGTAAAGGGAAATGCCAGCTGTCCAAGTCATGTAGTGGGCCCTGCCACTTGGACCTCTGCCCATCCTTATCTTGAAGCTTGGAGCTTCCAGACATGTTAGGAATGTGCCCCTAGTCAAGCCCTCAAGGGCAACTGGCATCCTAGCCCCCAGCCCCGCAGATCCAGTGTCCATTTTCGTTCGAGCATCTGGTATTTATTCAGTTCTGCTGAATTCAACAAATATTTATTAAGCATCTTGTGTATGCAGAACCGTTGGGTTCAGGGCTGGGGGAGACATGAAGTATAAAAAAGCTATAGTCCATTCTCTCTTGGAGTTTACTGTTAATGACACCTAGAATTTAGTTCTGCACTCTAGACCAAGATTTAAGATTTACAAAGCCCTTTACATACATTATCTCATTTGATCCAACCCTCATAGAATATGGGGGGTTTGTACTTTTATTATCCCCATTTTACAGATGAGAAAACTGATGCTGAGGGAGGGTAAGTGACTTGCCCAGGGTCACACAGTTAGTAAGCATGAAAGGCGGGATTCAAACTCAGGCTTTCCTATACTATCTTGCTAGGAGGGTACTTGGAATATGCAAGGCACTCTGTTTAGTGCTGAGGGTAGGAGACGGCATACAGAGGAGTCTCTGCCCTCCCAGAGCGTTCATTAGGGAGATGGGATCCTTGCATATCAAAGGTGAAAGCATATATGTGATAAAAGGTGGAGAGGCACTGGATTCTGAACAGAAGACATGAGCTCCTGGATAAGACTGACTAGCTTTGAGACCTCAAAAAGTCACTCTCCCTCTGTGTGCCTCAGTTTCCTTCTTTATGAAAATGAGGAGGTTGGACTAGATAGATCAGCATCCCCACTGGCTTTAAATCCCCTGATCCTATGACGCAGAGGATAAGAACTCCGGTGGTGATACTTAAGCTGGGCCTTGGATGGATGTGATTTGTTTGGCTGAGGAAGAGAGGGCATTCTCAGCACTGACAGTGGCAATGATCAGGGTAATAGAGGTGAGTGTGAGCGTTGCTCCTGGAGGGGGTTCACCCATCTCACACGCACTGGGATAACATAGCAGGGGACCCTGGAGAGGTTTCCAGCCCCAGACTGGTGGGGAGAGAGGAGCCCTGGGGGAGGCAGAGAGGAGCTGTTTTTAACCTCTCCGGGTCAAAGGGCTATGTAATTCCTTCCTATGAGATTTCTTACCAGCTTTTGCATTATGGGTGTCTTTGAAACCCTCAAGTACTGTATCTGAGACTCAAGCAATGACCCTTCCCTCTTTTTCCTACCCACTGCTCCTCCTCCCCAGCTAGGCTTAGGCCAGGCCAGGTGACCTGCAGAGGCTCGAGGACAACATGGCAGCCTCATAGAAGCAGACTGGGAAAATATCCAGGGTGGACAGGGAAATAGGGAGATGGCCAAGTTCAAGCGGGAGGGTGCTGGCTGGTCCCCAATGCTGGACATTTCTGTTGGCAAACAACGCCCTCTGGTGGCCATCAGGAGGATTTGCCAGAGATTCGGTGTCCTGGGCAGTGGCAGCTGCAACCCAGGCCCTCCCTCAACCTCACCCTCCTTGAGCCTCCCTGGAGAGCCAAATCTGTCCCATGACAGCCTCTCAGCATGGAGGGGACTCTTGTTTTTCCAGGGGCCACAAGAGACATTGGCTCAGCCCTCACCCGGATGTGCATGCGTCACCGAAGCATTGAGACCAAGCTTCGGCAGTTTACCAAGTGAGTAGGGTTGGCAGGGGCTGAGGCCGGGGCTGGGATTCACACTAAGTCCAGGGAGGCCTCCTCACCCCTGATTCTTCCAAATTTTGTGGGGCAGGGACCCAGTCTCTCACAACTAACCTTGTTCATCCCTAAAACCCCTCCCTTGCCCCCAAAGGAGACATGCCACCTGGTCACAGCCTATGGGGAATTTACGTTTCTAATCTGCCTCTGATCCTTGCAGCGCCCTCTTGGAAAGCCTCATCAACCCCCTGCAAGAGAGGATTGAGGACTGGAAAAAAACCGCCAACCAGCTGGACAAGGACCATGCAAAAGGTGTTTAGGAAGGGAGGGAGGAAGAGGGAGAGGGGCAGGGGCAGGTGAGGGGGGCCAGGAGGGTGTGGTTACTTGGTTCACATCTCAGTGGCCCCATGGCATGGGTCTTGTCTTTATTCCTCTTCCCATTTAGAATACAAACGGGCTCGCCATGAGATCAAGAAGAAATCATCAGACACATTAAAGCTACAGAAGAAAGCCAGAAAAGGTAGGGCCCCCAGCCCTAGGAAAAGTTTTCTAGTTACAGACACTGGGAGGAACATGGTGGATGGTGTATAGGTCCACCGATCTGTGTAGCCAAGAGCCTAAGGGTGGGCAGCATCTCCTCCATCCCCAGTGGGGGAGGCAGCGTCAGGGTTGGCATGGGACAGCAGGCAGACCCCGTGGGAGCCAGCACATCTCCTGGCTTTCCTCCAGGGCAACTCCCAGTGCTTTTCATTGTTCCAAGAAGGGAAGAGGCCAAAGAAGTGGGCCTTTGGTCTTTTGCAAAATCAGCTGACCAGGGTTCATCCTGGCTGGCATCTTAGGAAGGGATCTCAGGTTGGCTTTAAGGAAGCCTCAGGATGATAGAGCTTTAACATGAACACACACACACACACACACCATAAGCCCTTCTAGAAACTGCCCACCTCACCTTCAAGACCCCTCCCACCTCATAAAGGGAGTTGTTAAGAGGAAGCCCAGGGAGGGTCAAGGGGTCCCACCTACCTCCCCTCAAAACGAGAGAAATAGCTCTCTGTCCATCAGCTGTCTTTCACACATTCTCTCTTTCTCTCTGTCTCTCTCTTTCTCTCTTCTCTTCTTTCTCCTCCCTCCCACATCCTTCCTGTAGAGCTACTTGGTAAGTCAAATGTTGCCGCCGTCTGTTCCAGCTGGCCTCCCTGGCCCTTCCTCAGGCCCTCCTCTCCCAGCCCTTCACCCTGCTTTAATGTCTGTGTTGCATTTCTCTGTCTCATATGACTCCAAGGGGGCTTGGAATGAACCTTTCCAGACCACAGTATCAAGGAAGCCAGGTCATCCTGGAGAGATTGGGGTGGGAAGGCAGTAAAGGTCTCCTGTCAGTCTTTTCCATCTGGTTGCATGAGTCCTCCCTTCTCTGATGTCGCAGCGAGTTTGATCTTCAGTAGCTGTTATTGTGTCCCCTCCCTCTCTCCAGGAGGATCTGGAGGGAGGGAGGCATGATTCCATCTTCCCAAGCATGGGAAAATGGCCAGTCTGAGGCAGAATGCCATCAACCCAACCTACTGCCATCTGGAAACTGTCGAAAGGAGCCACTGTGGGACCTGAACTCAGCTCTGATCAGGCCATAAGCTCAGGGACTGTCCCGTCCCTACTAGAGCAGTCTGTCCCACAGCCAGTGACATGGGGTTCATTACATGTCTCCCTCCCCCTGCTAACACCCTATCTCCCTATCTCATCTTCTGTCCTTCATACACACTCTCTTTCCTTCATTCTCTCATTTTCTTTCTTTCCCTCTCTTGCCACACTGTTGCTGGGGGAGGCAGTGATCTGGGGTGAGCCCTGGGGCTAATGCTGAGACCAATGTGTATGGGCTTGGGCCAGCCCCCTCCTTCTGGGACCGCACTCCCCACTGTCTCCATCAGCGGCTAAGGGAGCAGGGCAATTTAAGTCTTTCAATTGGTTCTTGCCCCTTGCTGCCCAGAAGGGCCAAAAAGTGAGGAGGTGCCCCTCCCTCATAGCACAGTCCTAAGACTCTACTGGCCTTCACCATAGTAGGTACCAGAATGGGAAAGCATGTCCCAGTCTGTTCCTGGAGCCCATAAAGGCCTTGGCTATGTGTTTTGAACCACCTGCAGGCTCAGCATTTGCCTTGTCCCATCTTCATCTGCCCACTCCAACTGCATTCTGGGAAACTGTCTTGTGGCCACTTCTCCTGCTCTTACGGTCTTCTTGGTAGACCTGCCCTAGGGTGGGGGATGGAGGGTGAAAGGATATCCCCCGTTCCTATTCTTGGGACCTGAATCAGAAAATCCAATCCTTCTGCTCCTGGCCACCTTTCTCTTTACCACCAAGCAACAGTTCCCAACATGCATTGCTTCTGTTTTCAGCTAAGTGGGTGAGCCCCATGTGTGCTTGGGTCTGCAGTCTCCACCCGCCATGTTGCTGCCTCAGGGCAGGGCATCTCTGACCTGTGCTCACACAGATGACCCTCCCCCTACACCTGAGGCCCCAGGTGGCTTTGCAGCTTTGGCTCTGGCTTTTGGCATCCTCTGTACTTGTGTGTTTTTGTGTGCCTTCTCTGCCTTCCCTGTCTGGGACAAGCTCTCCACACCCACTCTGCTGCATGGGTCGCTACATATTCTGCCCTAGATTGAGACCCTACAAAGCCCTGGGCTCCTCCCATCATGTGGGTCCATGCCTTCCTTCCAGCCTCTACCCCTGCACCCTATGGAAAGCCCCCACTGCCAGCAGAAGCTTTGCCTTGCCGGTCAGGACTGGTACTCTCTGTACCCTTCCTCAGACTTGGGAGGGGTGAGAAGGCTGGGTAAAGGGGAGGCATCTCTGTGGCTGGGCCTTCTCCCAGAGAGGAGCCAGGCTTGGCCCACTTGGGGAGAAGGGGTGGCCTCCCCATCTGGGCATCTCTTGCTGTCCTCCACAGGGAAGGGAGACCTGCAACCGCAGCTGGACAATGCCCTGCAGGATGTAAGTGACATGTACCTGCTCTTAGAGGAGACAGAGAAACAAGCCGTGCGCCGGGCCCTGATTGAGGAGAGGGGCAGATTCTGCACCTTCATCACCTTCCTACAGCCTGTGGTGGTATGCACTCCCGAGGGTGGGCATAGGGTAAGGGAGGACAGCCAAATCCACGGAAGGAGCTAGAAGGATATAGAGAACCCTCTCAGAGCCTATCAACGGAACTCTTCCCCACTGTCAGGCATTTCATTTTCTGGCATGATTATAGACTGAGGGGCTCTGGGGAACTGAATATGCTAATCAGCGTAAACTTCTGACTTGGAGAATGCCATTCCTTTCCTTTGTATCTCCAGGACCTCGCTGGGAACCTAGCCCAAGCACAGTAAGAGCTAGATTAATGTGTGTGGAATAGAGAGCTGCTGTGTAGGGCACACCCAGTTGACCATTTTCCAAGGATTCGAATACACCACACTTATGACAAAACCAGTCGTGAACTCATGTTTCTTGAGTGGTTCAGGAGCTATTTCAGGATTGTAGGTTAGGAGTTCTTAAACTCTTCTGTGTCAGGGAAGTCTATGGACCCCTTCTCAGAATCACATTTTTAATTGAGTAAAATAGAATACATAGCATTCCAAAAGAAACCAATTAATATTGAAATGCAGTTACTGGAACTTTTTTTTACAAAAATAAGTTCATGGCCCCTCAGCCTAAGAACGCTTCTTGTAGGATCTTGGGGGTTCTTGCTCTGGGCATTGATGTAAAATTGTCCACGGCTGCCAATGGAAGTTGTATTCTTGAAGCATTCTGGTTTGGATTCATGGCAGAGCGGAGAAGGAGCTTGGTATAGGGGATGGAGAACTGACCTCAGGGACAGGAAGACCTTCATTTAAACTTAGCTGCTCAGTGCTGTAGACGTGGATTTGAAGACCAGGAGCTAAGTGATATGAGTGATTCCCTCACCAAGAGTTCCCTCATCAGTAAAGTCACAAGTCTAATCCAAAACAAATTAAGGCTCCCTGCATGTCCCTCTATCGACCCACACACGACACAAAGGAAATTGAGGGAACTTCACTGTGAGCCTCAGTTTCATTCATATGTAAAATAAAGAATTAGCTATTTTACTCTTATCTGTCATGGACATAACTGTAGTCCAGTCAGATTATAAAGGATGAGCCAAGATCTGCTAGAACTTATGGAAAACTCGTTAGACGTTCACTCCAAAGGGGCCCTCAGTGTCTCCAAAACTCTGAGCTTTGGGGGCAGGATACAGAATGCCAGGCCTCAATACAGTCCCTCAACTCTGCACCATGAAAGAATCAGGCTGGACCTAGGAGAGGGGTGCTCTGTCCTCTCTGTATACATCCCCCCTGAGGGCAGGTGTCAGAACGTTTGCTGACCTTCCCCCCTCTACTTCCTTCCTCCCTGCTCAGAATGGAGAGATCACCATGTTGGGGGAGATCACCCACCTGCAAGGCATCATTGATGACCTAGTGGTGCTGACGGCCGAGCCCCACAAGCTGCCCCCGGCCAGTGAGCAGGTGGGGCCTCTTTGGGGAGGTGGGGTTGGGGCAGGTGGCCTGCATGGTGGCAGAAGAGGGGTTGAGGGAGGGAGGATGGAGGAAGCCAGGCAGAGTATGGGTAAGGAGGAAGATACGGAGTTTGCCCAGAGCGAGCAGTACTCTTAGCTCTGGCCTGGGGAGACAAGATGTAGGCCCATTAAGGAAGGCTTATGGTCAGAGGCACTCACATGAACCATGGAGACTGCAGATACTCCAGGATGTGGTCATGGGGACAGAGAACACCAGAGCCTGGTGGCACCATGGTGGTGTAGAACACAGGCCCTGGAGTTTGGAGGGACCTGAATTCAGATCTCACTTCTGGTGTTTGAGCACAGGTAACACATTTCATGTCTCTGAACCTCGGTTTTCCCACATGGAAAATGGAGCTTAATAATCCCCATCAAGCATACACCTCTGGGTAGTTGTGAGGGTCCAATGTGTGTAAAGTACGTTGTGAGCACTTTTATTTCAACATTGTCATGTAGTAGAAAATGAGCTGGCCTTGGAGTCAGGCAGATCCGGGTTCAAGTTCTGACTCTGACAAATGTTGTCTGTGTGACCCTGGGCGAGTTACTTGACTCCAGAGCTCTAGGTCACTCTCTAAGATCAATGGTTCTCAAAGTATGGTCTAGGCCCCCCCACAAGGGTCCCTGTGACCCTTTCGGGGAGTATACAAGATCAAAATGACTTTCATAATGATATCAAGATATTTGAATTTCTAACATAGTAGATATCAGTAGATATGACTGACGTAAACAAAATCTCTCAGTAATTTTTAAGAGCGGTCCTGAGACGAACTTGTAGAGAAGGGATTGGTCTACACTGGTGTAGGGAATGTTCTCTGTGCTGATGAAATCACTGGTTCCAGTCCTTATGATTATTATTGTTATTACAGGGAGAAAGCACCGTGGGTTTGCTCATGAAGTGGGAACAGGGAGAGGTGGGGATACTGAGTCATTCCACAGGGGGAGCTGCTTCTCCCTGTCTAGGGTCCAACAAAGACCATTCCCCCTCCCACCAGATACAAGGGGCAATAGAGATGAGCTCAGGACTAGAGGAATCCAACAGCAAACTGTGTGTGCATGGTCCAAAAGAGGCTTCCTGGGGTCCAAGGGAACCTGAAAAGGGTTTGGGAGGTGGGGCCTCTGTCTCTGTCTCCCTAAACTGATGAAGGCAGCTGCCTTGGCTGTGAGGGAGGGGTGTCTGGCTCTGGTGACCCTGGTCTCTTCCCCTCATTCAGGTGATCAAAGATCTGAAAGGTTCTGACTACAGCTGGTCGTACCAGACTCCACCATCTTCACCCAGCAGCTCTGGCTCTCGAAAGTCCAGCATGTGCAGGTAAGTGTGTTTAACCAATGGTAACTCTGGCCTTTGAGGCCTGGAAAGACATGGGGGAGGCAATAGGGGGCTGTGACCTGAGGGCTTGACCCCCATTTGGCTTTTCAGTCGAAACTTGCCCTAAATTAAGTCAATTAATTTACTTTGAGATTCTACAAGGCACCTATCTTTACCAAGAATTCTTAACTTGACGTCTGGAAACTTTAAAAAATATATTTTAGTAATTATGTAAATACAGTTGAATTCCTTTGTAATTCCATATATTTTGTTTTCTGCATTTAAAAACATAATTCTGAAAGGGGACCCTTGAGGCTCACCAGACTGTCAAGGCCATCACACAGAAAAGGTTAAGAATCCCTGCTTTACATGATTGAATTTCATTTTTTCATGTTTAGAAAAAATATGCCTGAATAATACTGTAAATATATGTATACATACATATTTTTATAAACACACACACACACAGCTTCCAAGACAATGTGATCCAGTGCAGAAAACCTCTGGGGAAATCAGGAAAGAGCTTGGTTTGAATTCCAACCCTGATGCTTATGTGTGACCTTGGACAAGTAACTTAACTGCTGAACCTCAGTTTCCTTATCTGTAGGTTGGGGGTAATAATATTTGCAATGTCTACCTCCCAGGATTGCTGTAGGGAAGGACCATTGTTTACCTTAAAGCACTCTGAAAGTGCTAGTTATGATTATTCCATGTATGTTATAATTACATATAGAAACACACATCTATAACCATCATGACTCCTGTCGTGCATTTTGGCACAGTGGATAGAAAGTTTTGCAAAGCACCATCTTGCGATAACCCTGGGAGGTAGGTGTTATTCTTATCCACATTTTACAGATGAGGACACTAAGCCAGGCAAAAGTGAAGTGACTCGTCCAAGGTCACCCAGCTAGTAAGTGTGAAAGGCAGGATTTGAACTGAGGACTTCCTGACTCCAAGGCCAGCTGCCTGTGGGACAGAGGACCAGTTTGAGAGTCAGGAGATCAGGGCATTAATCCAAGCTTCCATAGACGTATCTGGGTAACTCTGGGTGGCTCCACTCCTCACTTGCTGTCCCTGCTTGAGTTTTATTTCTTTAACATGGTGACCCCCCCCCCCCAAGCTTTATTGCATTGGGATTGTAGAGGGAACAGAAGGGATCAGATTGATCAAACTTGGGTATGGCCTTTGTTGACCCCAGAAGCAGTGGGACAAAGCACCTGGTCCTGGCCCAGGGCCCTGTAGAGTAAGCCCCCCAGGAGTGACCTGCCCAACCCTTTCCCGGATTCTCTCCTCCATCCCCTCCCGGTCCTGGACACTCCGTTCCGTGGCTCAGCTCCTCCTGTATACGATGCCTGTGTCTCGGAACCTGTTGTCTCACACTGTCTTTTCCTTCCTTTGCCCTCCTCTCTCCTCCTCCCTTGGATTCCCCCTCGCCCCCCTTGACCACTGTTACCACTCTCCCCCTCTTTATTCCTTCCTCCCCCTCCCCAGCAGTGGTAACAGTACAAAGGGTGGCGCCCCATGGCCTGGCGGGTCCCAAACATACTCACCCAGTTCCACCTGTCGCTACCGCAGCCTGGCGCAGCCAGTTAACACCAGTACCCGCCTCTCCAGTGTCTCCTCCCATGACTCTGGCTTCATCTCCCAGGATGCCACGTACTCCAAGCCTCCATCGCCCATGCCCTCGGACATCACCAGCCAGGTGCGGAGGATCGGCTTGGGAGGGCCAGGGCAGGGATGGGGGAAGGGGAAGACCCGCCTCTCCGCTTCACACAGTTTAGAGAAAGGGATTCCCGCGAAATTCCTGCTCTGCCCATTCACTGGCTGAGTGACTCCCTTTGACCCCTTTAGAATTTAAAGTCCTTTTAAAACCCCTCTAGTACTTCTGTAGAGTGAAGGGGTTGGACTAAGATTCCTTCTAAATTTACGGTCCTAAAGGCGTTGCTAGGGAAAAGGAGCTAGCCTTGAGATGCCATCCCAGAAGGATACACTCTCCCCCTGGTGGCCTAAAAGGATAATTGGTTCCCCCACCTTGACCACCCAGTGGAGAAGGACGTCGCTTGAATTAGAGGCAAATGAACACTCTTGGCCCTAGGAGCGAGAAAACTAGGGTCAAGAAAGACAGCAAATCCAGGTCAAAGGACAGTTCTGTACTACAGGAAGCAAGAATAAAACTTAGGAAGCAGTCTGGAAGATGGAGGGCAAATGGTGACCGGGGGAAGTAGAAATTAAGCTGACCCAGACTCCTGGAATCCTGGGAACCAAGGCCATTCTCGGACAGTTTCTCCAGCTGCTCCTTTCCACATCCAAAGATGGTGGGCGCGGTGACCACAGCTAGTCCTTCAATGGGAGGCACAAGTTTAAGCCCTGCTAAGGAGAGGAGGCAGGCCAAAGGGAGGTCGACCTTTTTCTCTATCCTTAGGCCACTCTGGAAAGACCAAAGCTGGGATGAAGCAGGCTCTGCTGATCCCAGGATAGAACAGAGACTCTAATCGTTGTGTCCATCTGCTTGCATGCTGTAGTCCTTGGCTAGGCTTAACTTAACCCTTTGCTGGCACTCAAACTGTCCCCACCTCAGAATGTGTCAAGATAACTTGGCTTAAAGTGGTCGAGGGGGAGCAAAGAGAGCAGCTCTATGTGTGTTTGTGGAGAAGAATAATCCTGGACAAAAGACAATGCGCTCAACTCTATGCAGCCCTTACATGCCACCAAAGCTTGACCCAAAACCCAAGTCTCTGGGGAGACTTTGTCCTCTCCATTTCAGCAGAAGGGCCCACTGTGCCTATGGGCCTGCCCAGGACTTTGAGATGTCAAGACAGAAAGACAGATACATAGCTTCTTCCTATTCCCTCCCACCAGAGACAGGGGTCCCACCTGCCAAGGTTTCCCACACAAGAACACTGCCTGTCCATTTCACTCAAGTTCAGGGGTCAACCCTCCGGACCAAGAGGAGCTGGCCCCCAGGATGCAGAAGGAGACATACTTTTTTAGACATAACTGATGTTGGAATTTGTTTTGCTTGGCTATATCTATCTATTACCAGAGTTTTGTTTTATTTCTTTTAATTAGGGCAGTGGGCACAAGGGGAGGTATACACTTTTTAATTTTAAAAAATCGGTAAAGTAAAAGTTACATTTTTAAAAGATTAGGGAATGGCGATAAAAGAAAATGTCACAGGGGACGGGGTGGGAGTCGATTAGGACAAGAAGACCCATATGTGTGGGTGTGTGTAGGAGAAGCTCTGGGCCAGTGAGTGTGTCTGCAGCACATATAAATTTAGAAGGAGGGGTGTCTACGGCATTAGGGGTGAGTGCTTAGGTGGGGGTGGGTTCTGTGTGCACAGGGTGCTTGAGCTGTTTGATTGACAGGTGTATGTGCATGCATGTGAGAGGGTGTGATGTCTGTGTATATGACTTTCCCTCCTCCTTGGGATAGTGTGTGTCAGGTGTGGTTGTTGCACATCTCTTCATGTGTGTGTCTCTGCTGCTGCATGCCCTGCCCTAACCAGGTTTATTCTCTCCTCCTCCACTCCGCTCTCCTCCTCTCTCCTCCGCTCTGCTCTGCTCCTCTCGCTCTCCGCCTGTGTCTGGCGGATTGCTCCCGCTGGCTGCACCGCAGAAGTCCTCCAGCTCGGCATCCTCTGAGGCTTCGGAAACCTGCCAGTCAGTTAGCGAGTGCAGCTCCCCCACCTCGGTCAGTGTTACCTCCAAGAACAGGCAGGGAGTGGGAAGGGAAAGGACGGGAGGAGAGGTCTGGAGCATCGGCACTCCTATCCTCACAGTGCCATTCCTGCAGCAGATACTGGGTGAAAGCTGTGTCTTCTGCCCCTCCTGCCCTTAGATCATCCCTCCTCCCCAGGGGTCAGCGGACACAGGGGACAGGGAGGTGAGCTCCTCAGCCAGCACCAGCCGGGAGGTGGTTCCTGCATGCTGTTCTCTCCTTACTGCCATTAACCTGTACTCAGGCCCTGCCCTGGGCTGCTTGGGGACTGCCTGTCCCACCTCACCCCTACCCTCTCCTGCCTGTGGCTCACTTCACTGCTTCATAGTCAGTTGTAGAAAGTTCTCCCCTGTTGCCAGGCCTTGGGAAAACTGAAACAGGATGTGAGAATGAGCTAGGGGGATGGACAGGGAGATGCTGATCTCCTAATGAAACCCATGGCCACTGTTCCTCTGGAATGGTCTCCCTCAGTAGCCCCCACTCCAGTCCTCTCCATCAGCTGCAGGACAGGTGAACCAGACTCATCTTCCATATGCCCCAGCTTTTAGACATCGAGATTCAGCTTGAGGGATGAGGCAGGTGATCAGGCTGTGGACCATGTATAGGTTCGTTGGACTTCCACCAGCCGACTGCCCTGTTCTTTTTGATGATGGAGGACTGGTGATGTGAGCTGTGTACTCTCACAAACAACTTTCCCCTCCTCACCCCCCAAAACAGAGGAGGGATTTTTGGAGGGGAGGAATTGCCAGTGCTTTGAAAGCAGGTTGTTTGGGCCGGCACAGATAAAGGTTCTTTCTTGGGGCAAGTGGGGGAACAGCCAGCTTTCCTATGCCCTGTCATCTTCTTGCTCTGACCTTGATCCTGTTGGCATAACCCTGCCCACTCTCCTGTCACCCAATATATAACTGTTCTCCCCTCCTTCAGGATTGGTCTAAGGCTGGCCCATATGACCAGCCAATGGCAACCACTCTACAGCGGAGGAAGGACCGAGTAGAGCATCTGAGGGAAGCAGAGGGGGGCCCAGGCAGCGGGGCCTATCCCAGCATTGGTGGGGAAGAGACACCTCGACCCAGGATGTCCCCTGCAACCATCGCAGCTAAGGTACAGCATCTCCTTAGGGGGCAACATTGGCAAGAGCCACCTATGTACCCTACTCCAAACTGTGGAGGTACCCTGAGACCCAGCACTGGGAAGGCTTGGGAGCCAGGAGTATCCCAAGCATAGCTTCTCCTTGGCTTTCCTTTCCTTTGCCCTGAGCTAAGTGATTGGTACATTAGTGTCAGAGGCATGGGAGGTGCCCCTCGGTAAGAACATTCAGACACCTGGCTAAGGATAACCAAGCAGTGTGAGCAACACATCAGAGATGGGAGTTTAAAAAGAGGACAATCTGAAGCATGGTGGTGGAAGAAAAAAGGGCACAGGATCAAAGTTCCTTTTCTTTCAATCATCAAACATTTTTCTTCCATTCTACCTCCTCCTTCCTTCCCCCCCGCAAAAAAACCGACCCTCAAAACTAATAAGCAAAGTCAAACAAACTAATTCCCACATTGGCCATGTCCAAAAAAAAGGTACATCTCAATCTCCACCTTACGGTAGTCCTTCTTTCAGGAGATGGGTGATGGGTAGCAGGCTTCCTCACTGGCCCCCTGGAATCATGGTTGATCATTACATTGATCAGAATTTGTTGGGCTTTTGAAATTGTGCATTTTATAGTGTTGATGCTAAAGTATAAATTATTCTCCTGGTTCTTCTCACGTGACTCTGCATCAATTCATACATGTCTTCCCAAGTTTCTCTAAAACCATACCTTACATCATTTCTTATAGAATAAAAGTATTCCATTATAGTTATTTGGCCAAATTTGTTCATCCATTCTCCAATTGATGGGTACCCCCCAAAGTTTTAAATGCCTGAAGTCTGCTGGTCCCTTTAGAGGAACAGAGCAAGAACTCTACCTAGCTAAGAAGAAATATTTTAGTTTGAGACTGGGGGGAGGAGAGAGGAAGGGACCATGCCATCAAGTGCAGATGCAGACTCTGTGACCAGAGTGTAGGAGGTCAGGGTGGGGGTGGGGTATAGACACGACCAAGGTTAGGGAAGCAACACCTACAGGTGAGGGCAGGTTGGTCCACTTTTTAGTTTCTGGATTTGTCTCCACGGGCTCACCGTGACTCCATCTTGGCCATTCTTTCAGCACGGTGAAGAGGTTTCTCCTGCTGCCAGTGACCTGGCCATGGTGCTGACCAGGGGCCTGAGCCTTGAGCACCAGAAGAGTAGCCGGGATTCCCTGCAATATTCAAGCGGCTATAGCACACAAACAACCACCCCCTCCTGCTCAGAGGACACCATCCCTTCTCAAGGTACTGCTCTGGGACCATGGATGGGGCTCTTAGAGCAGCAAGCAGAGGACAACATGTAGTAGCTAATGACAGGCAACACTTACCTAGCTCCTTAAAGTCAGTTAAGAGCTTCATAACATTGTCACATTCGATCCTCACAACACCCCTGGGAAGTAGGTGCCATTATTAATTTCCATTTTACAGATGGGTAAATTGAGACTGAGAGGGGTTAAGTAACTTGCCCAGGGTCACACAATTACTAAATGCCTGAGGCTGGATTCAAGAAATGGAAGAAACATTGGATTTGATGGCAGAAGATTCTAGTATCATAGATTTAGAAGGGCTACAGGTTATGTAATCCAATGTCCTCATTTTACAGATGAGGAAACTGAGATCCATAGAAGTTGAGTTAGTCAAAAAAACATTTATTAAACACCTCCTGTGTGCCAGACACCACAATAAGCACTGGGGATATAAAGAAAAAAATTTGTCCCTGCCTTCAAGTACCAGACATTCTTTTTTTTTTTTAGGGTTTTTTTGGTAAATGTTTTTATTTCAAACTTAAACACAAAATGAAAAAAGAAAATAAAACGTTGCCATGTACACAACAGACAATAAGAGAGGATTCAATATAAAATAATAAGTTTCATTTCAAGGAAACCTAAATAATAAATACTAGATATTGTTTTCAAAGCTGCCCAGCTTTTCTTTGCCTCCTTTTTGGTTTTCTTTTGTTTTCTGCTGGGTACTTTTTACTTTATCTTACCCCCTCCCCCCCAAAGAAGACTACAATTAAGTGTGGCTCTATATACATATATACATAGTTATCTAGAAACATGCACATGTATAGACATATGCACTCATACACATATATGGAAGACTGCACTGTGCTTATTCCATCTACCATCTATTTCTTTAAAGGGGAATAGCTTCTTCCTTTCTTAATCCAAGTCTTTCCATGTTTTTCTAAATCAACCAGCTCAGCATTTCCTACACCATAGCAATATTCCGACCCAATCACATCTTAGCGGAGAGATAATCTATGAAAGTTTTCCCCCAATTTTCTAGAGTCCTTCTATTCTTGGCTATGTAGGTTTTACTTACACAAGAAAATTTTAATTTAAAATAATCTAAATTATCCTTTTTACTCTTCAACAGTGCTCTCCCTTATAATATAGTTTGAGGTCTGAGACTAAGGAGCAAACATTCTAAGGGGAGTGACTTCCCTGAGGTGACAGAGGAAGCAAATGGTAGCCAAGGGCATTGACTCCAAATCCAGTATATTTTCCACTATATCCCTGGCTTCAAATCTTGGTTCTGCTGTGACTTGAGACAAGTCATTTGGTTTCAGTTTCTTCATCTGTAAAATGAGAGGCCCACACAAGTAACAATCACTAAAATCTCTTCCAGTGTTAAATCCATAATCATGTAAGGCAGAGGTTCTGAACTTTTTGTGTGTGCCATAGACCTTTTGGCAGTCTGATGAAGCCTATGGACTCCTTTTCAAACTAATGTTTTTAAATGCATAAAGCAAAATACATAGAATTACAGAGGAAAATTATTATCTTGAAAGGCAGTTATCAGAATTTTCTTAAATTCGTGGACCCCAGATTAAGAACTATTACATGAAATATTTGGAGATGTTGCCTTCTAAAGTACAATCCCAAGTATCAGATGGGGAGAAGGAGTCAGTATCATGGCATGGATAGGAAGTGATTCACAAGGCCCTCCTTTCTCTGCATAAGAAAAACTTGGAGTCCAGCTTTGGTTGGGGGTGAGGAGCTATGAAGTGTAATGAGAAGGGGGTGGAGCTCTATCTGGTATATGTTTATAGAGCCCCAAGGTGAACAGGAGGTGAAAAATTCCTAGCAGCAGGCCCTACCCATAACATGGCATCTAATGCTGAAAAACGTAAAACCTATCCTAATAGGTGCTGGGATGGGTGGAAGGAATGAAGAAGCTTGTAGGAGGGGCTCTGTGTATCTTCAGCACCTAGGACAGTGACCACCTTCAGGTGTAGTGTGCTCATGAATCATGACGCTGTTTTTCATGGGTGCCCCAGGTTCAGACTATGACTCCTACTCTGTGAACGGGGACGTGGAAGTCGAGGGGCAGAGTGAGTTCGACAAGTCTTCCACCATCCCCCGAAACAGCAACATTGCCCAGAATTACCGCCGGATGATCCAGACCAAGCGACCGGCCTCCACGGCTGGACTGCCAACAGGCATGGCCCTGCCTTCAGGTGCCCCGCCAGGTGTAGCCACCATCCGCCGCACACCCTCCACCAAGCCTTCGGTGCGTCGCACTCTTTCCAATGCTGGCCCCATCCCCATTCGCCCACCTATTGTCCCGGTGAAGACCCCCACGGTTCCCGATTCACCTGGTTACACAGGCCCCACCCGGGTGGGCAGCGAGGAGTGTGTCTTCTATGCTGATGATGCTTCCTCACCCCATGCACCTGATTTTGCTAAGGCCTCCCCCAAACGGCTGAGTCTCCCCAACACTGCGTGGGCCAGCACCTCACTGGAGGTGGCCAGCTACCCAGGAGCGGGACAGTCTCTCTCAGCTGAGGAGGCTGAGGAGGAGCAGCAGCTGGCAGCCAATCGCCATAGCCTGGTAGAGAAGATTGGGGAGCTGGTGGCAGGTGCCCATGCTCTGGGAGAGGGGCAGTTTCCCTTTCCCACTACTCTATCCAGCACCTCAGGGGAAGAGACGCCTGTCCCGCCCCCCGCTGCTTCGAGTGACCCTCCAGCTGAAGACATGCTGGTGGCCATCCGGCGTGGGGTGCGGCTTCGAAGGACCATCACCAATGACAGATCTGCCCCCCGCATCTTGTGATGTTGCTGCCCCCTCCCTGGCCTCCCAAGTAAGGGAGCCTTCAGGGTCTGGACTCAGCAGCTCGGGCCACGTGAGAGAGGAATTAGGAGAGAAAAACAATTGGGAGCCACATTAAATACAAAAGAAAAACAATAAAGGAGAGAAAAAGAAAAGTTTAAAAAAAATACAAGGCAAAGCCACTTTATGGATAGAGACACAGAATTTAGATTAAAATTTTAAACAAGAAAAAAACTTCTTTAACAAACCTTGGAAAGGTGGAGCCATTAGGCCTTGAACTCTTCTGGAGTCTCATACTTTGTCTCCCCCCACTCTGTTCCCTTCTCTTCTCCTCATCTCCTTGCCACCCCTTGCCTTCTGCACATCTTGCCCCTCCCTAGTGAGTGGTGGGTAAAGGTGTCCCTGGCCAGCTGTGAGTCAGGGAAGACACCCAGCCAGGCCTGGGATCAGTAGCTCCTCGGTTCCCGAACACTAACAAACATACACAAACACACACACTCTACAAAAGAAGGAAATGACTTATGGTCTTTCTCAAACTCCGTTCTGTTCATCATCTCGTACTCCAGCTGGGGCATTGGTACCTAGTCTGAGCTGCTGCTTGGTTCCTCCCTATCTTGTTCTTGACTTTCTCCTTTGTTTTTTCCTTCCTTCTCAATGTTTCTGCTCTCTGAATTAGCCATTGATGGCAGGAAAGGGAGAATACGAGGCCAGTAGTGCTTCAGAGAGACATGGGCACCACCAGTGAGGTCTTTCTGCTTCACTTGAGGGAGCCATAAGGTGGCCCACCAAGACTTCAGGGCCTCACTTTGGAGTCACCAGGAGGCAACTATTGCCTTGACTTCTGTAGTGATAGGCAATATGGCCTCAGGAACAGGAACCCCTGGCACCTGGTATGTCAGAGGTGTGAGTAACCAGAAGCAGTCCTTGATCTGGTAGGGTCTTTTCTACTCTACATCTTCCTACCCATTGGATATATCGATGGGCAGTTAGTTATTTCTGTTGGGGAAGGTGGGAGACCTGTAGGAGTTGAGGAAAACACTGGGAAAAGGAAAGCAATGTCCAGAGTGCTATGGAGAAATTCAGTCCACGGAGGCAGTTGGCAATGTCTCTAAGGGAACCAGGTCTAGTTTGAGCACCTTGTGACAGTAACTCTGGTGGCACTTTTGGGTCAGTTTCAGCCATCCTGTCACCCCAACCCAAGATTTGGGGTCAGGGGCTAGAGCTGTACAGAGGGTATGTGTGTAGGGAGGGGGTGGGGACTATTTTGTTAATATAATAATAAAATGAAGGCGATTATACCTGGGTGAAGATTGTGTGTGTGAATGGGAGGTTTGACTGTGTGAGTGAATGTTGGCATAAAAGTTGTATCTCTGAAGAGGGGTGTGTGTGTATGTATGTGTGTGTGTGTGTGTGTGTGTGTGCTGTGCACACGCGTGTGACAGAAGCAGCTGAATTGTAGCCGTATGGGCCTTTGGCAGGAAAAGGGAAGTTGTATTTGTTGTTAGAAAGCCATGGAGTGGCTGATATTCTCTCCAGTGTCTGGAGTTTGGCCCAAATGGTCGGAAGGGCCTGGGGGTCTAAGCTATAGATCCCTGTGTGGCCCATGGCAGGGTTAGGGCAGTGAGGCAGGCGGGAGACAAAGGGGGGGGGGTAATTATTGAAGATTGGCTTTGACCCTCTGTTGCCAGAGGAGATGCCATCCATGAAGACCCCATCCGTGGGCTCTAGCCTTCCAAGCCTGTGCAGGGTAGTAGGGCAGGAGTGGCCTTGTCTGCCCCCATATAGTGCCAAAATGTGTGCCCTACTGTAGGGCAGGGGTAGGGGCTCAGGCCATGGAGAGAGTGGCTCCAGAAGTTTCTGCCTCTCCTCCCTCCCTTTGTTCCACCACTCCATAGTCTAAACAGGGTAAAAAGCATGTAAGATTAAGGCAAGAGGAATGAGTCCTGTACCCAAGAGGAAAGTGTCAAAGGGGACAAAGAGGACTCAGGCTGCTTCTGCATCACCATCACCACCAGCTCCCAGAGACAGGGTGGTCAGTGGGCTTGGGAAAGCTGGTTTTTCCTTGTGTCTCAACTGGTTAGGAATACGTCTGAACCTCACTCCTCCACTGCCCTTTGCCTTAGGAACCCAAAGACATCTTTCTTACGACACAAGATAAAGGGGTCTTTGGATTCATGGCAGAAAAAACAATCCGCTCCCCTTTTCCATTGGGCACTTCAAAGGACATTATCTATGTTGGGGGCACATTTTCTGAGGCTTCAGGGGTGCCCTTCAAGCCCAGTCTCATGAGCCACCTGAAGCATTTCTGAGCTAGAAAGCATGAGGGCAGAGAGGTAGCCTGTACCAGGCCCACGAGTGGCTTAGCTCATCAGAGAGCTTTGAGGCTGGAGGTCGAGTGGTGGTGACACTAAGTAGCACGTACTGAGGATGAAGAGGGGACAGAGCAAAGGTTGCTCCTTGGGGCAGAGTAGCCAGTTCAGAAAGCATTGGGCAGGAGTTTGTTAAGCAGCGGGCGTGACGGGCCTGGCATTTTCACATGTAAGCTGATGGTTTGCGGTGGTGTGGGGTGTGGGATGTGCTGAGGGTTTGCAGTCAGTGAGTGTGGTTGGGGTGGGAAGGGGTGGGAAAGTGTGTGTGCTGGGGGAGGGAGGGTGCAGAGGAGCAGTTTTTTGATGTAAAATAATGGGAAGTGTAAGAGGTTCCTCTTCCTCTGTGCCTTCCCTTTTCCCCCTTACTCCCTTAGATGCCAGGAAAGTCATTTGACTGCTTTTCAGGGGTGTCAGTCAGAGGATCCTTGCTGTAGCCTGTGCAAAGGCCCTGGCCCCAGCTCCAAACTGTGTGTCCAAACATGCTGGAGGAAAGATACTCTGACCCACTGCCAGTGAGCATGTGTGGGTGTCAAGTTTTCCACTCTCTCACCCATTCTCCTTCTTGACCAATAGGGTTAGGGGTGGCTCACTCCATAACTATAGGGCAGAATTTTCTGCTGGGGGGATTGCAGCTCTGACCTTGGCCTTGCATTACTTTATTATCCTGGGTTCCCTCTTTTGGGTGTTCCATGCAAACAGAAAAGACACACATATGGCCACCCCATTGCTTTTCTCCAAAATGTCCAGGGGCATTCTTGTCCCTTGGTTAGGGGCAATGGGAGCCTCCTGTAAGGCTTCAGGTGAGGGCTCTGTTGGGAGGGTTGACAAGATACTAGAAAGAATGAAACCTCTTTCCTCATTTCAACTCCGAAGGTAGCCCTTCTCTTTCTCTTGTTCTTTGGCCCCCTTCAGTCAGGAATAAGAAATGCTCTTTCTTCCAGAAGGAAAAGAAAAGGCCTCCATTAAAATCCCTCTGCATGCCATGCTTTCCTGATGAGATAAGACAAGCTAGAGGAGAAGGAGAGAATCAGGGAAGTCACAGGGCCTTTGAAGAAGCCCCCAAATACTGCTCCCCAGGCTGAGCCCATCATATTCCCATTCCCCTGGAAGCACCCCTGGTGTTGTATATAGAGCTCTGATTCTGCCCTTGTTTGTGGGCCCTAACCCAGCCCCGTCCTGTCATTAGTAATTAGTAATAACCACGTAGGCCCTGGCCCGCCAGCCTTCTCTGACCGGAGCCAACAATACCACCACGTAGATGATTTTTTTTTTGTTTAGTTTGGGGATTGGTTTGGTTTTATTTTTCATTTTGTACAGAGAAAAATCCCTTTCAAAAGTGTCTTTCGACTGACCTAACTTTTCTGGTGCTGTTGTTAACCTGTTTCTTTTTTTTTTTATTTATTTTCCCTTTTTGGCCCTTCCTCCTGTCTTCCCTTTGGCTCCCCTCTCCTCACCTGCTCCCCAGCCCCTCTATCCAGCCATTGTTTCCTTTCTTTTCATTGGTTTGTTTGTTGGACTTTGGATAAATTATCCTCTTTCCCTCCTGCCCCACCATGATCCAACCCTTGAGTTGAATAGTCACTGCTACAAGTAACAAGCGCACTGTGAACACTCCAGTATTAATAAAAGCTGTACTGTAATTAATGAATGCCTCTGCGAGACTCCTGCCTGGCTTCCCGCGACTCGGCTGCCCTTGCCCCTACCCACCCCCTTTCTTCCCTCTGCCTTACTTCCTTCTGCGCCTTCCTCTAGGAAGATGGACACTTGCTTGGTCCTGGCTTCTTGGTTTCATGCTTTCTGCTCCCATGCAAGGCATAGTGTAGGCTCAGTGGGGACCAAAAGAGTCTAAAGCACCCAGCTAGCAAACAATCAGCCGTCCAGAAAAGGAGTGGGAGATCTCAGAGGGCTTCACAGCAGAGCTGGGATGTCCATCTATCTATTGGGGTGGTCACGAAAGGCCATGAATCTGGCTAAGGACGTTACCACACGTGCCAGTTCCCTCCCAGCATTACCTGCTGCTGCTTTTATGAAAAAGATCTAGCTAGGTTTGGGGGGGATCTTCCTTATTTCCTGGGTTCCTGGGGCTGATGGCTCTCTCTGCAACATCCAAAGGCATATAGAACAGATACAGCATTTATTCAGTACTTACTACTTACCAGACACTGTGCTAAACATTGGAACACTGGGGATATGTGTGTATACATATATACATACACACACATACTCAAACAAGAGATGAGACAGCTTCTGACCTTGAGGACATTACGTTCTAATAGGAAACTACTTAAGTGGGTCCTAGAGAGGCGGGAGGAGAATATTGGTACAGAGCCCTGGAGAGGAAGGAGCCTAGCGGCCTTGTTCCAGGCTAGATAAGACAAAACTCTGGGAGATGGGGCAGGGAGGAGCCCAGGAGTGGAGCCCTGGTATTACCAGAAGGGCATGACCAGGATGTTGAAGGGACTTTCAGTCCACACCATGTAAGATCAGTTGAAGGAACTAGAAATATTTAGCCTGGAGAAAAAACAAAAGCAAAAAAACTTGGCATTGAGGGACCTGGGGGAGGGAGGAGAGATAGCTTCAGGTATTTGGAAAGGTAGAAAAAGGAATAGGCTCCCTCTGCTTGGCCCAGAGGGCAGAAGTAGGAACATTTAAGTAGTGGCTGCAGAGAGGCAGATGTCAGCTCTCCTAAGGAAACACCCGACCAGAACAGGGACACAAAGACGCACAGCTTGCCAGTCAGTCAATAAGCATTTATTAAGTGCCTGATATGTTCCAGGCACTGGGCTACAAAAAGAGGCAAAAGACAGTCCCTGCCCTCAAGGAGCTTACAATCTAATAGAAGAGACAAGAAGCAAACAAATATGTACAGACAAGCTATAGACAGGAACAGAGGGAAGGAACTAGGATGAAGAGGGGTTCCTGGAGAAGGTGAGAGTCTAGGGGCAGGTAGGTGGCGCAGTGAATAGAGTGCTGGTCCTGCAGTCAGAAGGACCTGAGTTCAAATCCGACCTTAGACACTTGACACTTACTGTGTGACCTTGGGCAAGTCACTTAACCCCAATTGCTCTGCCTTCCTCCCTCAAAAAAAAAAAGGTGAGAGTCTAGCTGGGACTTACAGGAAGCCAGTGAAGGCACAGCAGGTGGAAACAAGGAGGAAAAGCATTCCGGGCATGGGCACAACCAAAGAAAATGCCAGGTGTGTGTCAAGGATTAACGAATGAGAAGACTGGAAAGGTAGTAGGGGGCTAGACCATGAAGGGCTTTGAATGCCAGAGGATTTTGTTCTTAGATGTGACCGGGAGCCATTGGAGTTTATTGAGTAGGGAGTGACCTGTGTTTTAGAAAAATTAGTTTGGTGTCTGAATGGAGGATAGATTAGAATGGGGAAGAGATGTGAGGTAACAGACTCACTCAGTTATTGTAATAATCCAGGCATGAAGTGATGAGGGCCCAGACCAGGATGGTGGCAGCCTCAGAGGAGAGAAATGGGCATATTTGAGAGATAATGTGAAGGTAAAATCGACAGACCTTGGCAATCGATTGGATATGGGGGTTGGGGAGAGATGGTGGGGAGTCCACGATGCCTCCTAGGGTGGGCACTTGAGTCACTGGAAGCATGGCACTGCCCTCATCAATATTAGGGAAATGAGGAGAGGGGTTCGGGGGAAAGATGAGTTGTCACAGACATGCTGAGCTTAAGACTTCCACTGGACATCCAGTTTGAGATGTTCAAAAAGCCATTAGAGATGCAAGATTGGAGCATAAATGATTTAAATCCACAGGATTTAATTGAATTTAATTAAATCCACGGGAGCTGATGAGATCACCATGTAAAGTAGTATAGAGGGAGAAGAGAATGGGCCCTGGGAGGGGCCCTGCAGGATGCCTACAGTTAGAAGAGGTGATCTGCAGAAAGTTCCAGCAAAGGAGACTCAGAAGACCCCTAGGGTCAGAGAGGTGGCAGGAGAACCAGGACAGAAGAGAGCACCAAGGAGGAGGGTGCTTGCCAGCGCCAAAGGCCCGAGAGAGGCCAAGGAGAATCAGGATTTGGCAATTAGCAGATCACTGGTAACTTTGGAGAGAAGAGTTTTGTGGGAATGATAAGGTTGGACTGTAAGGGGTTAAGAGGGAGAAGAGGGGAAGGGGAGGTGCCTCTTGCAGATGGCCTTTTTGAGGAGTTTAGCCACAAAGAGCAGAAGAGATATGGGATGAAAATAAGGACCAAGGGAGGCTTCTTCAAGATGGGGGAGACATGGCATGTCTGTAGGCAGTGGAGAGGGAGAGATTGAAAATAAGTGGGAGAGGGGCGGCCAGGTGGCTCAGCGAGTAAGAGCACCGGCTCCAGTGTCGGGATGACCTGGATCAAATCCGGGCTCAGATACTCAGCACCACACCCAGAAATAATAACTGGCCGTGTAACCTTGAGCAAGTTACTTAACCCCAATTGCTTTAAAAAAAAAAAAAGAAAATAAGTGGGAGAGAGTGGATGACAAGGAGGCAGCCTGTCAGAGGATATGGGAGGGAACAAGTTCACTTACAGGTAGAGACCTGAGCAGGAGTAAGACCACTTCATCATGTGAGACAGGAGTGGACAGACGACATGAGTGATGCAAACAGCCTCCTATTTTTTCCATAGAATAGAAGGCAGGGTTCTCAGCTGAGAGAATGGGGAGAGGGAGATGCTTGGGCGGGTCTGAGGAGGGAAGGGCTTAAATGAGACCATATTTGCCACACACTTAGCACAGCGTGGGGGCACACAGCAGGCACTTAGTACGCGACTGTTCCTTTTCTCCTTTGCTTGGCAGCCTTGTCTTGCCACCGCTGGGGTTTTCTGGAGCCCTTGGAGGGCAGGGAGGCTCCTGCCCCTCTGAGAGCATATGGATCAGGCTTTCCACTCCAAATGCAAACACCTGGAAAAATGGCTTGACTTCCAAGGGGAAGCCAAGGGTGTAACCCCACACCAGCAGAGTAAACTTAAAAGCCCAAGCAGCTAGATATGACCCAACAGAACTGCTCCCCTCCCCTAATAGTGGGCCAAATTTAGCCTCCAGGAAGGTTCCCGTGCTCCCCCCACCCCGGGGGTTATTCTGCACCTGTTGTGAGCATCTTCTCGTTCTACTTACATCAAAAAAGAAAGCTGGGGCAGGGGAAGATGAAAGACACTGGGGAGAGCTAGAGGTCAAGCCTTGGTAAGTAGAGGAAACATGGTACCCTGGAAAGAACCCCGAAGTCAGAGGACCTAGATTCAACCTGTGTGGCCTTGAGGAAACACTTTGCACCTTCTGGGTTTCCCCATTTGCAAAATAAAGGGGTTTATATTGAATGATTCCTCCAGCTCCAAATCTCTGACCCTATAAAAATGATCTAGAGGAAAAATCCTCCTCTCTTGCCTGGGGGCTCAGAGGCTGGCAAAAGTCCATAGGACACAGCCAGAAGAGGCCCTGAGGGAGAGCCCTGCACCCTTGCTCAGCTGACTCATTTGGGTGAACACAAAGTCACAAATCAAATAAAATGAAAAACAAGTATTTAATAGAAAAAAAATAAAGAAATGAAAAAGAATCAGCATGGCAAGACATGGCATTTTAATGTACCCCATTCCTCCTTCTCCAGTCCCCAGGTTGTTGTCTTCAGTGGGGGCAGCCCCTTGCTCTAATCCCTCATCCCCACCCACACCCCCCCCCAAAAATGCAGCCCTCCAGAGGCCCCCAACAGATCCCAAAGGCCAAGGGGAACAGCAGCCCCGGAAGCAGAGGAGATGAGCCTCCTGGGAGCAGTCCCTGGGGGCTGGCGGCTCTCAAAGAGCCAGGCCCCCCAGTTTTTCTCCCTTCCCAGAAGAACTCCACCACCACCCCCAACCCAAGCCAAAGGTCTTTCAATGGGCCCCACAGCAAACTAGCCCAATGAGCTTCTCTGCAAGTCTTTAAGGGGAATCTCTCTTTGACCTCAGAACACTAGCACTCCCTCCACTCTATAGAACGCGGAGATCCTCCCAAATGCACAGGGGGTGTTCTCCAGCAGTCAGGAGGCTTTCAGCAAGCTCACCACCCTCAAATTCTTCCCCTTCCCAGGCACCTCCTAGCTCTCCTGGAATAGCACCCCAGGCCACCAGGTCAGGAGAACAGACTGTTGGGTCTTGCTTCTGTCTCAGCAACAACCCTAGATTTCCCCAATGTTCCTGGGCCCCAGAGAAGCTCAAAGCGCTTTTACAACATTCCCCTTCCTGCTTCTGGCCTCTACCCTTGAAAGGGAGGAAGACGGCAGGGATGGATCTGACTTTTACTGAAACTGAAGGCACAGACTCAACTGGGAGCTAATTCGGGGTCAGAAGCTCAGGCTGCTCCCCCATCAGCCACCCCTCAGATGTTTTAGCACTGACTGCACACTCTGCCCCACTCCACTAGGACTGACTAGGCTCTCTCATACTGAGGAGCCCCTCACCTCTTTATTCTGCACTGGCAGGGGCCTGGGATCTATTTCCCAACCATGAGGACAAGGGCTAAAGCAGACAAGTGGGGCAGGCCTGTTCCATAGGTGGAGCCCTCTGCCCTGCCTACTGGAGCCCATGGGAAGGGGCTGAGGCCTACCCTCACCAACCCCAGTCACTAATGGCTTTTGAGGCAAAAGGGAAAAAAGAGAGAGACACTAGGCTCTTGGGGATGAGTGAGTGAGAAGACAGCTAAGCTTGTCTCTGGCCCAAGATCTCCTCTCCACAAGGTGGGAATGGGGGCAGGGGAGGGGGGGATTCCAAAGGCCTCCCTCCCAAATGCTGGGGTGAGAATTGAAGGCCTGAGACGCTTGAGAGGCTGGGCCCAAGCGGTCCCACTGGGCTCCAGGGCAGAGTCAAGGCTAGAATGACTTGCTCAGGGTATAAAGCGCTCTTCCCCCAGCTTGGTCTTCCCTGGAGGGGCAGCCTCCACCCAGGGGGGCCTCAGCTCTCTCTCCCCAACCAGGGATGTTTGGGCTTGTGAAGGATGGTAGAGCAGAGTGGCTGGGCCAGCACACTGCGGAAGGGGGTGGCGGCTGTGAGGCTGGGCTTGGGGGACCACGCAGTCTTCCCAATTGCGGATGTTACTCTCTTTACCTGTGAGAGAAGACAGAAATCAGGAAACCGCCATCTACATCCCACTTCTCTCATCACGTGTATGCCCTGGTCAAGCCGCCTAGCCTCAATGAGGGGACTGGATCACATCCAGCTGTAGGTCTAGGAGCCTATGATCTCTTTGGGCCTGTTTCTTCATCTCTAGAATGACAGGGAGTATCATCAGATGATCTCCACCTCTAAACCTACCCTCTGAGGAAAGCCACCTTCTCATCTCAATTCTGTAAAAAGATGCCACTAGAATTAAAGGAATCTGTTCAAAATGGTGTGAATCTCCCCCAGGTGAGTACCACCTCTTAAGACACACGTGAGAGAATCACAGAACTTTAAAAGGTGGAATAGTAGCTAACAATACCTAAAAAGGAATCTTTATTAATGATGATGATGCGTAGGTCTGCAAAGGCTTAACACATGGTGCATGACTACGGTCATTCAGCTTCTTCCAATGAGGAAGACCCACCACCTCGAGGCAGATCATTACACTTAGAAGAGCTCCAGTTCCAGACATCAAGCCTAGACTGTCCGCTTTCTGGTTTTCACCCATTGTGCCTCAGTTGGCCCTCTGAGGCCAAAAAAAAGCCCAAATCTAACCCCAACATGACAGCCCTTCACAAACTAGAAGACAGTGACTAAGTCCCCTGCCAAGTCTCCTTTTCTCCAAGCTAAATACTTCTAGTTCCCCAGTTCAAGGTAAGAAAAAGCAGAGGAGGGGCGGCCAGGTAGCACAGCGAGTAAGAGCACCAGCTCCAGTGTCAGGATGACCTGGAGATCGAATCCTGGGCTCAGACACTTAGCACCCACCCAGAAACACCTGGCCATGTAACCTTGAGCAAGTTACTTAACCCCAATTGCTTAGGGGAGGCCAGGTGGTTCAGCAAGTAAGAGCACCGGCTCTAGTGTCGGGATAACCTGGGGATCAAATCCAGGCTCAGATACTCAACACCACACCCAGAAATAACTGGCCATGTAACCTTGAGCAAGTTGCTTAACCCCGATTGCTTTAAAAAAACAAAAAGAAAGAAAGAAAAAACAGAGGACATATATCACATGTGGTATGTGGTAGAGAGCAGGTAGGACATGTGTCAACACTAAATGGACCCTGACCCAGATCCTGAGGGCTCCCTCAGCATCTTGAAAAGGCCCATCCTCCTCCTCCCTCCCACTCCCCCAGCATCCCCCTGCCATCCTTACAGCATAAGCAGTAGAGTAGGTCCATAACTTTGTAGCAGTTATCAAGAAGAGCCTTTGGCTTCACCAACTTCCGGTCCTGGCCTGAGTTTGCAAGTGTCAAGATTGTCTCCACCTGTGGGTCCACCTGCAGGTCCTAGAAGATAAACACAGTGAACTATCAGGACCTCTCTGTGAGACAGAAGCACCACAGAGGCACCATGGTCCTCAGTGCTGGTCTTGACCATACCTCCTTTGGTTCTGGACACCTTGTTTTAAAAGTAATACTTAAGAGGGTAGCTCTGGGCAGCAAGAGATGTCAGGAACCATCTAGTCCAACCCCTACCTTATAACAAGCCCAAAAGGAGCCAGAATCAAAATGGTAGAGGAAAAGGAAGCAATGGAGCCAAGTGTCCACCCACAACAACTCTTCCATACAACAAACCCAACAGCTGGTCATCCAGTCACTGCTTGAAGGTCTCGAGTGACAGGAAACCTACTACTTTCCAAGGTGGAATATTCCACTCTGGGATAGCTCCTATGGTAGTCAGTTTTTCTAGCCTAAATTTTCCTTTGCAACCTCCACCCACTGTCCTCTGAGGCCAAGAAGAGCAAATCTGATGCCCTTTCCATGTGGCAGCCCTTCAAAGGGCTTATCTTGGAGAAAGCCACTCTTCTCTTCTCCAGAAAAACCAGTCCCCATCCCTTCAGTCAGTCCTAATATAGCAAGAACCTTCATCTACCATGGCCTTCCACCATATTTGTAGCCCTCCTCTGGACACTTTCCAACTTATCAATGTCCTTCCTAAAAAAGAAACTCAATACTTTAGATGTCTAACACACAGGAGGTGTTTAAATGCTTAGTGACTGACAGATGTGGTTGGACCAGGGCAGAGTACAGTAAGACTGTTGCCTCTGTCCCCCTAGGTACTAATCTCCTCTTACTGGCACTACCTAAGACCACCTTAGCTTTCTTGGAGAGATGATAGTTATTCCATGGAGCTCCAAAAAGCAAAACCAAGGCCAACAGGAGGTAGATTTTAGCTCATTATGAGAAATAACATTCTAACTATGGAATGAAACTGTCTTATGATGGCAAAAATGAGCACCCTCCCCCCCACCCCATTAGGAATGTTCCCACAGATGGGGCCAGATGCCAGGGAGGTAGAAGGGTATATACAAAAGAGGGGTCCTTACCTTAGAGTCCATTAACTTAAAAAAATTTCTGATAACTATTTCAAGATTATTGGTTTGCTCTGTAATTCTATATATTTTATTTCATGCACTTAACATTATTCTGAGAAGTGGGTACATAGGCCTCACCAGACTGTCCTGCATAGAAGACAGTTAAGAACCCCTAGGCATTGAGGGAAAAGCACTGGGTTTATAATGAGAAGACAAAAGTTTGATACCAGCCATTCTATTGAAGTGTGTGATGTTGGGCAAATCAATTTCCCTTTTTCAGCCTCAGTTTACTCATACATAAAATGAAAGGGTTAAACTAGGTTATTTAAGGGTAATTAAAGATCCCTTCCTGCTCTAAACCCTATGATTGATTGCAGGGGGGGGACAGGTTCCTACTTCCTAGTTTCCTTAGGGTCATAGCCCTAGAACTGGAAGGAACCTTAGAGGGCATTTGGCATCCAGTCCCCTCATTTTACATATGAGGAAACTGAGGCTTGGAGAATTAGGTGAGGGATACAACAAGAGGGGCTTGAGATTTAGTCTCTGCTCTCAAGGGGCTTCAAGACTAACTGGAGAAACAAGACAGACATGCAACAAGCAGAGAGTGAAAAGCAATCTAGATGTGCTCTAAGAGTTGAGAGAAGGAAGAGGTCACCACGGACTGGGAAGGCAGAGGGAGCCTTCCTGTAGGAGGTGGAATATGAGCAGAGCTTTGAAGGATACATATAAATATATATACACATATATGCGTGTATACATACACGCATATATAAATATACACATATGTATATGTATACATTTATATGTACATTCACACACGTTTACATATGTATACATACACATATACATATATGTGCATGCGTGTTTTGAGAAAGAGGGGGAGGAGCAGCAAATATGTCTGATACAGGTCTTAGGTCCAAGACAGGTAAGAACGTGAGATGAATATGAAAACAAAGAAATGAGGGGATATGGAGACACGTTCTAGAGCAGAGCACAACAGGCATGCCTCACATTTCTGTAGTAAGCCACATTTTTCAAAGTGCTTTACACACATTATATCATTCTAGCCTCATAGCAACTCTATGAGGTAGTCAGGGAAAGTTTCACCCATGCATCTCCATTCTGCAGCTGAAGAAACAGTCTCAGGAAGGTTAAGGGACTTCTGAAGGTCACACAGTTAATTAATGATGGAGCTAGGAGCCAATAATAGGTTTTTAGGCTGCTGGTCCCAAGTTCTTTCCACGGCTTCTACCTACCCTCACATACTTCATCTTTGAATTCCACGGAGCCCATTTCCCACCCCACCCCTACCTTTATTAGTCTTCCTGATCATTTTCTTTATCTTCCTTTTGTGCCCATGCCACACCCCTGAGGGGCTCCCTCCTCCCCACTTCCTGCCCTCCATACAGCCCCAACTCATCACTTCCTGTGCCCTGGGTCAGCTGGGCTCAGTGCTGACTCCTTCTCCTCAACCTTTTGGCAAAAGGGAGAGGAAGAGAGACTGGTGGGGAGTAATTTACCATTGCAATTTCCCGGACGTAGACCAGAAGTTCATATATTTCCTTAATATAATTCCAGGATGGGTGATCTTCCAATAGCACGTTCTGGATGATCTCCATGGTGTTGCAGTTCAGCGAGGCCCACAGGTACTGCAGATTTGGCTCACTCACCCCTGCCTTTTGCTGCAATGAACCAAGGGAAACACAGTAAAAAGCCTGAAAACTTATGAGGATTATGGAAACATGAGTTATTAGTGTCATCATCATCATCACAAATACAACTTGGCTTAGATCATGCTTCTCCAATCAATCAACAAACATTTATTAAGTACCTGTGTCAGGCTCCCCCTCCAGACAATGAAGAGAAAGGATAGGGAGAGAGAGGGAAGGGAGGAAAGCAAAAGAAATTAACCCAGGCTGCCATGTTAGTGCAGCTCGCTATGCCTGGCTTTAATATCTAGCTGGTCTAGACATGTTACTTGATGCAGTTAATAAATTACATGACTATTATTTGTAGTTTGGAGATGGAGGGGGAAGGCAGAGTCTTCCATTTGGGGCAATTTCTGAGTGTATGCCAGAGCCTACCCACTAGACTGCCACTGAACCTAGTAAGAATGTTCACAAGGGGGAGGCCAGGTAGCACAGCGAGTAAGAGCACCAGCTCCAGTGTCGGGATGACCTGGGGATCAAATCCGGGCTCAGATACTTAGCACCCACCCAGAAACACTGGCAGTGTAACCTTGAGCAAGTTACTTAACCCCAATTGCTTAGGGGCAGCCAGGTGGTTCAGCGAGTAAGAGCACCAGCTCCAGTGTCAGGATGACCTGGGGATCAAATCCGGGCTCAGACACTCAGCACCACACCCAGAAATAACTGGCTGTGTAACCTTGAGCAAGTTACTCAACCCTGATTGCTTAAAAAAAAAAAAAGAATGTTCACAAGAAGATGTGCCTTTGGGAGGTAGTATGATTATTATTTCTTTTCAGCATTGCTTCTAGCCGAGCTCTAGTTTTGCATCCACACCAAACCTTGGTTCACCAAAACTGATGAGCTTTCCTTGGGACCAGAGGCCTGCACAGACCCACCCTGAACCCTCTCAGATCTGTGTACAGGGAGCAGACCACAAAATTCCAAGTATCACTGGCATACCTTCCCACTCATACAGGACTTTTTGCTGGCCATTTTCTGGGACTTCCACAAACTCCCAAAGCAGGGAGGCATAACTAAAAGGCACATGTGCCTGGACATGGAAGTTACCAATTAAATATTTATTGAACTGAATTAGAAAGAAACCAGAAGGAATCACAAGGTACTTAAAGCTGACATTGTCCTAAAGGATCTGTACAATGCTAAGGTGTGTTTAATATCTCCACCATCATTCCCTTCCTTGTCTGGCTTCCAAAGATGGATCTAAGTTTTCGCAATTTCTGGTTTGGTTATTTTTTTTTTTTGTTTTTTTAAGCAAATTGGGGTTAAGTAACTTGCTCAAGGTTACATGGCCAGTTATTTCTGGGTGTGGTGCTAAGTATCTGAGCCCGGATTCGATCCCAGGTCATCCCAACTCTGGGGCCAGTGCTCTTACTCACTGCACCACCTGGCCGCCCCTAAAGATTTCTTTTGCTTTTTGGAGGGCAACTGGGGTTAAGTGACTTGCCCAAGGTCACATGGCTAGTTTTTGTGTTAAGTATCTGAGGCCAGATTTGAACACAATTTCTGTTTTAATATGAAAAGCACACTTACATTTTACAAGACACGAAGTTCACCTTTCCTCTATTCCAAGGTCCAGTCTAACTGCAATCCACACTTTGGCAAAGTGTGATACGTCTGACCCATGAGAATATTCCCTCCCCTTACAAAGTGAGGAGGACCTGATAAATTCACTTTCAAAAGCGTTCCTAAGGGCCACTTTTCAAAGAGAAGAGTAGCTGAGAAAGCTCCTCTTGCAGGGCCATGGTCAAGAGGCAATGACTGGGCTACAGAAACTTATGTAGAGATACTGAGACTGCAGCAAGGCACATAACAGAATCTCTCCTGATACCTTTGTGGACAAGATGAGACTGGCTCATAGTTTGATAAAATCAGAAATGGATATATCACTAGAGGCACAGATCAGTGATTAAAGGGTCAATGTCAAACAAGAGGGTGGTCTTTAGTGGAGGGTTCCATTAATCTGTCCTTGCCCCTGTGCTGTTCAACATGATGGTTGGTAACTTGGTAGAAGAAGATATCACAATAATTAAATTAGTTCATCACACAAGGTTGGGAAGTATAGCTAACAATGAATGACAAAAGCCGGATTCAAAAAAGATCTTGATAAAGATGGGTCAGATCTAAATAGGAGAAATGTAATGGGGACAAATATAAAATCTATCTGCTAGGTTCAAAATTCAATTGCACAGGTACAGGATAGGGGTGGTGAAAATTCTCGGCCTAATCATCTTGCTTCCATTTACTTAAGATTCACAGGTCATGACTAACTTTGATAGACCGGCCTCCTCTCAGGAATACAAGGTTACAAGACAACTCCAAAAGACTCATGATGGAAATGGGATGTCCACATCCAGAGAAAGACCCAGAGTCTGAATGCAGATTGAAGCAAACTACTCGCTTTCTCTCTTTTCTGGGGTTTTTTTTTTTGTTCCTTCTTTCTCATTGTTCATACCATTGGTTATAATTCTTCTTTACAACTTGACTACTGTTTAATGTGAAGGTATTTGTAGAACCTATACTGGAGCGCATGCTGCCATGAGGAGGAAGGGGGAAAAAATTTGGAACTCAAGGGATTGTGGAACTGAATGTTGTGAATTAAAAAGTAAATAAATAAATTTTTAAGAAAGAAATAGGTAGCACTACAAAGTTGCCCATAACTTTTGGAAGATCTCACCATTTCAGGAAATTCATTCTCTGGACTTTGTTAAGTAAATAACAATTATGCTGTAATAATAACTAATATTTATGCACTGTTAGAAAAAAAGATTCACAGGTCACATAACATGCTAGAGATTGCAGAATCAAGCTGATACGTTCAATTATATTTCCAGTGTCAGTGGTCAGTTTGCAAATTCCAGCTATGACACCAGTGTGTACTGACTAGTTTATTATTTTACCTGATATAGTTCTTCTGCTAACTGTTCTTTGATGTATAAATCTCTACCTTCCACTTGTCTTCTATAAAATTCTAATGTACCTATCCTGCCCCAGTAACTAAAACTAAGCCTGCTGAAACTGCTGCTCGGGGCTCACTGATTTTTGTATGCTTGGAAGTCTATGCTCTGAGAATATAATAAACTGCTTTTTTCATGCATCTGCCTATTGATAGTATTATTGGCAGCACGTATGTGACTGGCAGTTATGACTCCTTAGATAATTCTTGTATCAAGGTGTTTTATTTAGCTAAAAGAGCTTGTAGAGATCTAGGCAACCAATTAAGCTACTTCAATCTTAGGCTACAAGGAAGTCTCCAGTATGAGGGGTGATAACATTTCCACTGACTGCAGCCCTGGACAGAACATGTCCAGAGGTCCTTATTCAGGTTGGGGGACCAAGGTTTTTAGGAAGGACATTGACAAACTGTAGATCATCCAGAAAAAGGCAACCAGCATGGTAAGGGGCCTTCACTTGAAGGTAATAGAGGGAGGGAGGATGGGAAGAGATACTTAATAGCTGTCTTCAAGTATTTGAAAGGCTATGGGGTAAGACAGGGATCAGAGAAGCTGGTGTGTGCTCCCTAGGGGCAGAGCTAGGAAAAATGGGCAATGGAACTAGATTTAAACTTGACTTCAGGAAAATGTGCCTAACAGATACAGCTGTTCTTAAGTGGAATGGGCTGCCCTGGGTAAGCTGGTGGGTTGGTCCTTGGAGATCCTGAAGCAGAGGCTAGATGGCCCCTTATATCAGAGATGCGGCAAAGGCAATTCCAACTCACTTAGGGATGGACTAGGTAATCTGTGAGGCCACAGGACCCTGAAATCTTGTGATTTGGTGACCTCCTCCAGCTAGGCAGCTATCTTTAGGGGCCACTGTGACCCACAGGAAAGGATCGTGGCCAAGTGGAAGGCATGCTGGATTTGAATCCCACCTCAGATAACAACTACATACTTAACTGCACTTAGCATCTCAGAACTCCACTTTCCTCTTCTGTAAAATGGAAATATCCTTCACAATATCTCATGCCCAGCCTATGGAAATAGCCTGCTGGTTGGTCTCCCTGTCTCAAGTCTCTCCCTACTCCAATCCAAGCAGCACTCAGCTGCCAAAATGATCTTCCTCAAATGCACATCTGACCATGTCACCATCCCTCTCAATAAGGCCCAGTGGTTTCCTGTCATCTCCCGCATCAAATATAAAATCCTCTCTTCAGCATTCTAAGTCCTTCCTGCTTCCCTCTATTCTTCTAATACTTTACTCTCTGCTCTCCCCCAAATATATTCCACAATCCAAGGACACCAGTCTCCTTGCTGTTCCTCTATCTCTCTACTCCATGCATTTTCTCTGGCTGTCCCCCAGCCTGGAATGCTCTTCCCTCCTCATCTCTATCTCCTGGCTGCCCTGGCTTCCTTTAAGTCCCAGATAAAATCCTTCTCCAAGAAACCTTTCCCGACCTCCCATAATGCTAGTGTCTTCCGTAGGGGATTCCAATTTAGCCTGTCTAGCTTTCTTTTGTACGTGGTTGTTGGCATGCTGTCTCCCCCTGGATCGTGGGCCCCTCAGGCTTTTCTTTGTATGCCTAGTGCTTAGCAATTATGCCAGGCACATAGTAGGTGCTTAATGAGTCTGTTGACTTGACTCCCAGGATTGTTTTCATAATAACAAGCTGGAAAGCTCTAGATGAATATGAGTTACTTTTAATAGAAAGAAACTGCTTGGTGTAATGGGAATGCAAATTTGGAAGATCTTCCCTGCCCCTAGGCTAAAATGCACCTGAAGCCTGGGGAGGGAGGCTTGTTTTTCAGTAGATACTTCTTGATTGGCCAGTGAGTCAATAAGGTTGTTACATTCTCTGAGCCAGGAGAAGGCTATATAAGCCCTGATGTGTAGCTTTGTTTTGGGACTCACTTTGAGAAGTGTTCTGTGATTTGATCTGAATTCTGGGAAGCCGTTGTTGAGAGTCCCCCGGCTTTGAAAAACCCAGATGTGGAAACCCAGATGCTGATTTCGTATGGATGTAATGGCTGGACAGTTTGGAAAGCTGTCTACTTGATCTGCTTCTGTCTTGATAATTCTGCCTGTATACTTTGAAGTTCAGGGTGCTGACTTTTTCCCTGAACAAGGTAAACGATATATGTCTGACTGATTAAAGTAAGCTTGTTAACCCATTTTGAGTTGCTTTCCTTTAACAAAGCAGATCCAAGAACCTGTATGGGCAGCAAACCCTGAGGACGTGCTTGGGGTGCTTGCTGCTACACTTGGACTGCTTCCTAAAGGACCAGGTCTGAGGAAAAATGAGACATCACCAAGCTGCCCTAAGGTTTTCCTCAGCCTTCCTCAAAGACATAAACTCAAGTGCCTCAAGAGAATGTGGATTAAAATCACCAATTTGGAGGGGGGATAACAGCTAACATGCCTTTATTAAGCACCTGTTACACACTAAGTGTTGAGAATGCAAAGATGACAAAAATGGTATTGTCCCTGCCCTCAAAGAACTTACTATCCTGCCCTGATTAGCTGGGAATACTTTGGATACCCTGTCTCTCCATCACTGGAGTCTGGTTGTGTGATCAGAGAACTACCAGTCATCCCAACTGGCAGACGTTCAGACACCCCAGAGAAAACCAAGGTGATGAGGGCCAAATGACATACATGGAGCCCTGCATTCCCTGCAAAGGGAATGGGCTGATGGGAAAGGGAGCTTCTTACCAGCCTGGTGATGTTGGCCAATCTGAGCACTCCCTCGTAGGGCACGCTGATCCTGTAATCAATGGGGAAATAGTGTTTCTGCAGACACAAGGAGGAAACACAAGGTGAGAGGCATTCACACGCTTATTATGTGCTGGGGCACTAGGCCAGGGACTAGGGATTCTTTTTTTAAATAGAGGGCAGTGTAAAAAAAAAAAAAAAGCAAATAGAGGGCCGTGATTTCATTGACACAGGTAAGAAATTTTAACTTTTACAGACAGAAAAGAGCGACTTGGGGGGGGAGGAGCAGAGTCAAGATGGCGGAGTAGAAGCAGGACCTCCCTGCAGCTCTGGCTTCCACCTTCCCCAATCCATGTAAAAAGGGGACTCTGAACAAACTTTGGAGCTGCAGAACCCACAAAATAACACAGAGAAGCTAACCTCCGGTTGAGGATAGCCCGGCAGGCTGACAGGAATCGGCCAGCACAGCACTCTGGGGAACAGCCCCAGCCGAGGCTTTAGCCCCAGGGAGGGCCTGACCAGCCACTGGCCAGCCGGAAGGACTCCAGATCAGCAGCAGCTGTGGCCGTTTCCAGATTTATCAACACATAGATGCAAAGGACAAAGTGAGAGGTCAGTGCAGTCTGGACTTTGGGACCCAGTAAGTGGGAGTGCGTGGCTTTTGCCCCCTGGGCGAGAAGCTGCTGAGATGCGGCACAGCCAGCCAGCACCACATGGCAGCTTCAGCTCCTGGCCTGCAGAGTGTAGGGGGACCAAGCACCAGTCTGAGGGGTAATCGCTCTTGCTTTAACCTCCTTGGATCTGGATTGCTGTCTAGGGTGGAGGTCCTGGGGTATGTGTCCAGCTTGCCAGAGCATGTGGAGACCTCAGAGAGGGCACCCAACTAATACCTCTGGCAGCTGAGAAAACCCCAGCATTTGGGAAGAAAGCTCCCCTGTCTGGTGACAGAGTCCTACTGTGGCAAAAAGCCCAGGGGTCAAGTGACTGAGGGGCGACATCATCAGGCAAAGGAAACAAAGCAGACAGAAGATTCCAACGTTAGACTCCTATTTTGGGGACAAAAAGGAGCAAAGCATGGAACAGGAGGAAAACAGTGAAGTCAGAACTCCTGCACCAAAAGCTTCAAAGGAAAATACGAACTGGTTACAGGCCATAGAGGACCTTAAGAAGCAGATAAGAGAAGTGGAGGAAAAACTGGGAAGGGAAATGAGAACAATGCAAGAAAATTACAAAATGAGGGTCAACAGCCTGACTGAGGAAAATAACACCTTAAAAAATAGACTAACTCAAATGGCAAAAGAGGCTCAAAAAGGCAATGAGGAGAAGAATGCCTTAAAAAGCCAAATTTGTCAGATGGAAAAAAGAATCTCAAAAGTTCAATGAGGAGAATCATTGCTTCAGAAATAGATTGGAGCAAATGGAAGCTAATGACTTTATGAGAACTCAAGATGCTGTTAAACAGATCCAAACAAATGAAAGAATAGAAGGCAATGTGAAATATCTCATGGGAAAAACCACTAACCTGGAAAATAGATCCAGGAGAGATAATTTAAAAATTATTGGACCACCTGAAAGCCATGATCAAAGTAAGAACCTAGAAATCATCCTCCAGGAAGTTCTCAGAGAAAACTGCCCTGATGTTTTAGAACCAGAGGGCAAAATACAGGTTGAAAGAATCCACCGATCACCTCCTGGAAAAGATCCCAAAAAGAAAATTCCTAGGAATATTATAGCCAGGTTCTGGAATTCCCAGATTAAGGAGAGAATATTACAAGCAGCCAGGAAGAAACAATTTGAATACTGTGGAAACACAATCAGGATAAGCCAGGATCTGGCAGCTTCTACACTGAGGGATCACAGGGCTCGGAATATGATATTCCGGAGGTCAAAGGATGTGGGATTAAAACCAAGAGTCACCTACCCAGCAATACTGAGTATCATGTTTCAGGGGAAAATATGGTCATTCAGTGGAATAGAGGACTTTCAAGCATTCTCACTGAAAAAACCAGAGTTGAATAGAAAATCTGACATTCAGACACAAGAAGCAAGAGAAGCATGATAAGGTAAACAGGGAAAAGAAATCATAAGGAACTTATCAGAGTTGAACTATTAACATTCCTACATGGAAAAACAATAATTGTAACTTATGAAACTTTTCTCAGTAGTTGAAGGGAATAGAAATATATATATGTCTATATATGAGGGTATATGGGCATATGAATACATATGTACATATGTTTACAGATATACATAGATAGATGGCACAGGACCAATTTAACAGGAAGGGATGATACTTAAAAGGTGAAATTAAGAGGTGAGAGAGGAATATAATGAGAGGAGATGGGGAGAGACAGAATGGGGTAAACTGTCTCATATAGAAGAGGCAAAGGAAAATGGTTACAATGAAGGGGAAGAACAGGAAGGCAAAAGGGAATGGGTCAACCTTATTCCCATTGAATTTGGCTTGAGGAGGGAATGAAATACACACTAAATAGGGTATCTCACCCTCCAGGAGAGTAGGGGGAAAGGGGATGAGAGGGGGGATGATGGAAAGGAGGGCAGGCTGGGGGGGAGGGTAGTTGGAAGCACCCACTTTTGAAAAGGGACAAGATCAAAGTAGAGAATAGAACAAGTGGGGGGTGGGATAGGAGGGAGAGAAATATAGTCAGTCTTTTACAATATATATACTATGTTATTGTTTTGCATTAGCCACACATGTACAACCTATATTGAACTGCTTATCTTCCCAGTAAGGGTGAGTGACAAGGGAGGAAGGGAATGAATCTGGAATTCAAAGTATTCAAATATATATATATATATATATATATATATATATATATATATATTATTAATACTATGTTACATGTAATTGGGAAATAAGATATACAGGCACTGGGGCATTGAGATCCACTGGAAAAGTCAAAAGGGGTATGGGAGAAAATATGGTAGAAAGCAGATTGGAGGAGGGGATATCCTGTGGGACTGCTATTTTGGGGCGGTGGGTAGGGGAAAAACGGGAAGAAAATTTGTAACTCAAAATCTGGAGGAAATGAATGATATAAATCAGAAGTTAATAAAGCATTTGAAAAATTTAAAAAAAAATAAAAGAGTTGTAAGAAAAGAGTGACCTCTGCAGTTTGTATAATCTTTGAAAAATTCAATTTGTTTTTCAATTAACAAAAATCTGTCTTGTCTCTTCCACCCCTGTCACAGTGGAAAAAGAAAAAAGAAAACCCAAATCCTTGTGACACCTTGTACAGTCAAGCCAAGCAAAATCAGGGACTAGCCATGTCCCATGGCATATGACGCCTTCTACACCCTGACTCCAGCATCAGAGGTGCATGGCACATTTCATCAAGGTCCTCTGGAGACACAGGAGGCCCTTGGCACCCATCCAAGTTCCTACATGTTTCAAAGTTATTTCTCCACTATTGTTGCTTTGTACAAAAGCTCTTATCATTTTGGACACTCCATGGGCAGCCCAGGATCACACAATTATTATGTGTCAATGGCAGGAATGGCCCCAGGTCGCCCTGATGAACCCTCTCTTCACAACACACTCTCTGCTTCTCTAGGCAGGGGCTACAAAGACAAAAATGAACCAACCCCTGCCCTCAGGCACTTACTTCTTTTGGAGAGAAACATTTATAACACTAAGTAAATACAAAAAATATATAATAAAGTATGGAGAAAATAGTTTTGTGGAAGGACGGTAGAGAAAAGAGCACTTTTAAGGACCTAAGCACATTCCTCATAGACTTTGGCCAGAAATATATCATATGTAAATTTATTAAACGGACAGTAGATAACGCACCCACTATATGCAGGCATTGTGTTAAGGGTCAAGGACAGAAAAAAAGAAATAATTCTTACTCCCCAAAAGCTGACAAAAGATAAAAGTTTTGCTGAGTTTCGAAGGGGATACTTTGAGGTAGAAATGACAGGGAAAGCATTCCAGGCCTGGACAACAGCCAGAGCCAAGGCCTGGAGACCACTGATGGAGGGTCACATGTGAAGAACAGCAAGAGGACAAGTCTGACAATATAAGAGGAACCCTGGAAAGGGTAAGCTGGGGCCAAGTAGGGAAGGGATTTAAATGTCCAACCAAGAAATTTGTATTTGATCCTAGAGGTAATAGGGAACCAGCAGAGTTTGCCAAGTGGAGGAATGACCCACTTAAACATTTCAGAAAATCATTTTGTCAGTTTTGTGGTGGAAAGGGGGGAAGAGGAGAAGGACATGAGGGACCAGGACCCAGCTGGAGGCCACCGCCAATAGTCCAGGTGAGAGGCAATGGGCACCTCAAGACTAAGAGGGTCGCCATGAAAGTTGAGCAAAGGGGATGGTGTGTGAGATGGTGCAGAGACAGAAATGATAAGATGCACCAACTGCTACATGGGGTGGATAAGTGGGGTAAGGGAGAGTGATGAGTCTGGAAGGATGCCAAGATTACAACACTGAGAAGGACCCTCAAAGAAAAAGGGAAGTTCAGAAGAGGATAGTGTTTGGAGGGGAAAGATAACGGGTCCTGCTTTTAGCCATGTTGCATTTGAAATGCCTATGGGACATCCAGTTTGCAATTTCCAGTATGCTGTTGGAGATAGGGGACTGGAGATCAGGAAAGACTATGGCTAGATATTTAGACCTGGGAGTCACCCTCATATAGATCATAATGGGAGCTGATCAATTCACCCAATGAAAAAGTAGAGACTAAGAAGAAAGAGGCTAGGATGGGGCCTTGGGGTATATCCTGAGTTAGGTTCTATGAAATGGATAATGATGTATCAAAAGAGATGGCAAAGGGGAGGGGAGGTGGAGAGAGAAAGAAGGAATTTACTAAGCACCTATTATGTGTCAGGCACTGGGATAAGCACTTTAAATTTAATGATCTCATTTGATAGGTAGAGAATCAAGAGAGAGTGAGGTCACAAGCAGCTAGAAAAGAGAGAGAGTATCCAAGAGAATGTGGTCAATGTGGCAGAGAGGTCAAGAAGTATAATGATTGAGAAAAGGCTATATGAGTTAGCAATTAAGAAACCACTGGTAACCTTGGAGAAAGCTGGTTCAATTGAGGTTAGAAACCAGATTGCAAAAGAGGGGATGAGAGAAGCCAGCTTTTTCTATGAGTCTGACTGAGGAAAGGAGGCAAGATATAAAACTATCTCGAAGGGGGCAGTAGAGTCTATCTAGTGAGGTTTTGTTTTGGGGGCGTGTTTGTAGGCAGCAGGGAAGGAGCCATGCAAGATCTATTCAAGATTAGAGAGAGGAGGGATAACTGTGAGGGTAATTTGCCAGAACATGGGAGGAGACGGGACAACTGAATGTGCAGAAGGGTTGGTCTTGGTGAGGAGAAAGGCTATCTCTGTCAGACACTGTAATAAAGGAGGAGAGGATGCAAGAAAGATGATGACAAGGAATTGTGAAATCTAAAGAGGGGGAAAGGGGAAGCTTATGACTAATGGCCTCTTTTCTCAGTAAAGCACCAATAATAGCTTTATAAGAGGAGTGAGACATAGGGAGAGATGGAATGATGGGAGGTTAGGATCACATAAAGAAATTTCAGAGTTCTTGAAGTAGAGAATGGTGAGATGAAGGATGTGGCCATTGCTGTGGATCTTGAGAAAGGAGAAGGAAAGACTTGAACCAGTAGGAGCTTGATTGGTGATAAATGTGGACAGACAGAACCTCAAAGGAGGAGAGGCCAATGAACAAAAGCAGCACAGGGAAAGAATGGAAGTAATGGGGAGCAAGGAGCAGTGTAACTTTCTCACCAGGACCAGGGTATTGACAAGACAAGAGAAAAACTGGTACTGGAAAGGCTGTCCAGGGCTATGGCATAATTGGGCTAGGGGGAAGAGGCGGAGGGCAGACTAGAGCTCAAAGAAGCTCAAAAGGAAAAGAAGATTGTTAGATCTTTGCACCCTAGCGTGGTATAGTGGACAGAAAGCCGACCTCAGGGCCAGGAAGACCTAGGTTCAAATCCTGCCTCTGACACATTCAAAATTGTGACCCTGGGCAAGTCACCTAACTCTTCAACATTCAGGGCAGCTCTGTCAGACCTGAAGTCGCAGGGAAGATGCCGACCTGCAGAGTTCTCTCATTTGAGAGTACCTTATACTGAGGTATTCACAGATCCATTCCTTATCCCTATCCGTACATCCCATGAGTGACAGTGAAGAGCTACATGTGTATTTCCCATGAGAGGCAACAATCTATATTGGACAGAAGTCAGGAAGACCTTGGTTTAAGCCTCTTCTCTGATACATAACAACTGGGTGAGCCTGGGCAAGTCACAGCCTCCCAATCCCCCAGACAACTCCAAATCACCCACAAATCTGAGCATAGCTCTCCAAAGATGACCAAACAGGCCAGTTTCTGGGATCTTCAGCATTCTAGGTGAGACCCAGAGAAGCAGTAAACCTTTTTTCCCCCAGAGGCTTCCTGGAGTCCATTTTTGAATCACAAAGTGAATACCCAAAGTGGGATAGTATAGCTTAGACCAGAACAGCCCACCAATACCTCCATTAAGGACTCTTAGCAAGAATAATACCAGGTGTGAAAGCACCACCAGGTGTGAAAGTACCACCAGGTGTGAAAACACCACCAGGTGTGATAACACCACCAGGGAACCATCCCTGCAGTAGCTATAAAAGAATGCAGCCTGTTCAGTTTTAGCTTGATCTATCTTTGTTTCACTGCCCCAGAGGCTGGGGGAGGAGGATTCCAGGGTGGCAAGGGGGGCAGGGAAGGAGAAAGGAGAGTTTCCGGCCTCTGGTTGTTGTGTGAGCACAGTAAAGTCCAACAGCAGCTCTTCCTTACTGTCTCCACTCAGGCCATCTCCAGTCCTTCTGATCCATATCTGGCCACTGGAACCAGATGGCTCCAGAGGAGAAAATGAGGCCAGTGACTTTGCACACCCCTGCCTCACTTAAATCCAATACACTTGCAAGTCATGGCATCATCTTCCTGATGTCATGTCCTCTTCGAGAATGAAGGACAAACATCTCTATATAGGAATAGCTAGAAGAAAGACCCAGGGACGGACAGCTCAGGGTGATGGGTATGAGCAGATGGAGTGAAGACTGGGAATCACAGCCTGTGCCTTCAGTCAGGTCCCAGGACCCTTGGTGCCTAGGGAGCTGCCCACAGAGAGAATGGGTTGGGCCCACAGACTCACCATATACCGCAGCCTGTTCCTGTACTGCAGCTTGTCTCGGAGGCTTCCTGTGATGACACACTCTTTGGTCTGGGCCTCCAGGCCCTCACTCCCCACAGCAGGGCCAAGGCAAAACCAGAGATCTGCAAACCACAAGCAGAAGGGTGCTCAGAGGAAGGTCAGTCCCTTCAAACATCTGCTCCTGGCCATGAAGAAAGTCTTGGGGAGGGTCACTGGGATCTAGTCTCAACCAGAATACCGGAGTAATAATACTAACAATGATGATGATGACTTACACTCAGTCACTCTACCTACACTGGGGGTGGCTGGGGGTGGCACAGTGAATACAGCACTGGGCCTAGAGTCAGGAAGACCTGAGTTCACGTCGACCTCAGATGTTTCCTATCAGTGTGATCCTGGTAAGTCATTTCACCTCTGTTCCTTAGTAACTGTACAATAGGGAAAATAACAGCATCTTGCTCACAGAGTTGTGAGAATCCAAAGAGATAATATTTGTAAAGCCCTTAGTACAGCGCCTGGCACACAGTAGGTGCTTTATAAACATTTCTCCCCTTCTTCATCGTTGTCTTTTTTGAGCTTTCACCAGTCCTGTGAAGTAGACACCACAAGCCCTATCATCTCACTTTAGAGGAGAAGAAACTGAGACTTGGTGGAATTAAGAGACTTGGTTTATGATCATACATATCTAGCAAGCATCAGAAGAGGGATCTGAACCCCCTTCTTAAGATGCCAGGATAAGCACGTTCTTTACTATCACTGAAGCCCTGGGGACACACACACTCATCAAGGCAGCCACCAGCTACTTCTAGACCACAGGTCCTGGCAAGTCCATTTGTCTCTCAAAAGATGGCTTTGCCTAGTTCCTAGCCACCAAGGCAAATCACACTAGGCACAATGGTGTAGACATTACACTGCCTTCCTTCCCCCAACCACTTTTAGCTTATGGGTTTTTGAGGTAGAAACTCAGTTTTTAGGAGAATCTCTATTGTTCTTATCGACACAGTGGTACTTCTACCCTTCCCCAGTGTAGGAAGGGGGATAGACCCCTTCCCTAGGACCAGACTCTTAGTAACTTTGCCTCCAGGCTAGACATGATCACTTTCCAAGTCTGGGCAGGATGGGAGTCAGCAGAAGGAAGGTCTAGCTTCAGCCTTACCAATGACCTGTTGGCTTACCCATGGCCATTTCCCTTTGTCCTGTGGATAATTTTCCATCTAAGCAAACCTGTGAGAAGAACCCCTGAAGGGTTTCACAAGGCTGGCACTGATACTCCGAGGGCCCTCTTGGCAGGGCTGGTCCTCAGCAATATGGAGGAAAGTCCTTTCACCCATTCCTGTTCTTCCCTGTCCCCAGGGCCTAATTGGCAAACATCCCACTAAAGTCTTAACAAATAATGGCTTCTTAGCAATAAATGTGTTTTTATGTGGGGGGGGGGGGGAGGTTAGGGTTAGCAACAGGTGTGGAATGAATAAATCTAATGGTAGAATTTTCAGTACCAGAACAGGCCAGTGTGGGATGGGGAAGGTGCCCATATCCAATGCTTTCCAAATCATCACTCAAGTAACCCACCCCACCTAAGGCAGCTCAGTGGTGCCATAGTGCACAGAGCACCGGGCTTTAAATTAGGAAGACTCATCTTCCTAAATTCAAATCTGTTCTCAGACACTTACTAGCTGTGTGACCCCGGGCAAGTCACTTAACCCTGTCTGCCTCAGTTTCCTCATCTGTAAAATGAGCTGGAGAAGAAAATGGCAAACCATTCCAGTATCTCTGCCAAGAAAACCCCAGATGGGGTCACAAAGAGTCAGACACAACTGAACAAAACAACCCCAAATATCTATTTGTAAGTTATAGGTTGGTCCCTACCTTTCATTTCTGTGACTTCTTTTCTGTTTCTATACACAGATTTTGGCCCCAGGTTTACCCCCCAAATTTGATGGTATTTATCAGTATCTGCCTTCCTTTAGGAAACATTTCTCCCTTTATCTGTCCCAGAGCCTACTCTTTGCCGCCCCCACGCCATTGAGTTCCAAATATGTTCCTGTTGATAGCAACCCCCTACTAGATGTAGGGTCTGGAGGTCCCTTCTCCGCACCTTTGGGTCACCCGAACTGAGGCCTACACCACTAGCCTTCACTACCACTCCCTCTAAACTCTCTGCAGTTAGTCTGTATTTACCTGGCAGATATTTTGAATTTATTTATCTGTGTATATATTGGTTTACCCCAACAGAATATAAGCTCTCTGAGGGAAGGATCTGTTTCATTTTTGTCTCTATTCCCAACACTTAACACAGTATCTGGAATATAGCAAGGGCAGAATCAATGTTTGTTGAATGAATGTATGAAGATTAATACCCTAGGGGACCCTCAGAAGGACAAATCCCATAAGCTATCAGAACTAGCCCTTTTAAAAGTTCCACCCCAATAAGAGACTCATTTCTGTAAGACAATGACTTGTCGCCCCTCTCTTCTCCAATATGCTAATGAAGAAAAGCTAGCATTTAGACAGCATTTTAAGGTTCACAAAGTGCTTTACTTCTATTACATCACTTGACCTTTGAAATCCTGTGAAATCAGTATGATTAGCCCCATTTTAGAGATAAAAGTGAGGCTGACATGTTAAGTGGTAACTTGCCCAGAGTCATGCTGCTAGTTAAAATCTAAAGGAAGATTTGAACTCAAGTTTTCCTGACTTCAAATCCAACACTTCATTCTACCATAACATGTAGGGGCTTTCCAGGAACCACGGCCAATGGCTTTAGTTGGGTGTTTTGGAGGTTTGGGGTTTTTTCTCCAAAGTGTAATCTGCCAAACCCTGAAAACTTCTCAAGCTTTACCACTGGGGGTCATTATGAGTCCAAGAAAGGCTTCTTGCACTGAGAGGGATGTGATTTACCAAGCTTTTCTGAAGCCAGCGGAAAAACCCTTTTCAGCAACTGGGTGGCTCCCTCAGCCCAACCCCCACTGTTAAGAGATGAATATGATCTGCTTTTCCCCATTCATTTTCCCTGACGGTCATTCAATAAGCACCTACTATGTGCCAGGCACATAAAAAAGGAAAAACAAAGTTCCTGCCCTCAAGGAGCTCACAGTCTAATAATGGAGAGACAATGTGAAAACAAGCTACACACAGGATAATTTGTTAATAATTCATAGAAGGAAGGCACTAAGATTAGGGAGAACCAGGGAAAGGTTTCTTATAGAAGGTGGGATTTTAGCTGGGACTTGAAGAAAACCAGGGAAGCCGAGAAATGGAGATGAGGAGGGAGAGTGATCCAGATACAGAAGGGGACAGCCATTAAAAATACTTTGAGTGGGGAGATGCAGTGTCAGGTTTGAGGAAAAGCAAAGAGCTAATGTCTCTGGACTTCAGGTGAGTGAAAGGAAGAATGGAAAGGTAGGAAGGGGCTAGAAGATGGGTCCCAGAGTCATCAGAGGAGGCTTCTGGGAGAAGACTCTACTTGAGTGGGGCCTTGGAGAATGGGTACGATTTGGCTAGGCAATGAGGAGGAGAATCAGGAGACCCAGGGGTCTAGTCCCATGGTCTTTTCACAATTACCCTGTATATTGAGTATTACTGTAATCTCCATTTTGCAAATGAGGAAACAGAGTCAGAGAAGTTAAATGACATGCCTACATCACACAGTTAGTAAGTGTTAGACAAGATTCTAACCCATGTCTCCATGCCTCCAAGGCCAATCTACCATGCATTGCTACCTAATCTAATTTAAGAAGGCCCCAAAAGAGGAGATTACCTCTAAGGTCTCTCCTACTTCTGATGGTCTTGTGATTCTACTCCAGCCCCCACAGATTGGCCCCTTCTCTGAGCTACATCCAAGCTACATGATGTCTACATCATGGGACCTTTCCATCTGACTTGCAGCTGAAACTTTCTCTGTGTTGTCTTCCCCAGGGATTATCTGTCTCGCTTTTCCATCTGTATCTCCAGTGCCAGAAAAAGCACTTAACAAATGCTTTATTCATCCATATCACAGAGTTCAGAACTTAGAATATAGGGCCTGATTGATGATTCACCGATAAAAATCTGAGCCATGATTTGTTCCTCCACATCACAAGTCCCAGGCAGGCAGATTTCCTCCTATTTCTTCATCGGCACCTTCCATCATGCTTCAGGATCCTTTCTGCCTTTCCCTTTATCCATATGCTCCCTATCCCTTGAGGCACAGATCATTTAATGCTCTTAATTTAAGATATGAAGTTTTCAATCTCTCACATTTTTTTCAATCCACTATTTTGCTCTTTATCAATTTATTATCCAAAAAAAGTCTAATTTGATATAATCAAGAACAGAAAAATATCAACTCCTCTCATAACTGGGATAAATAAATTCATTCTATTTTTTCCAGAGTTTCTTTTTTTTAATGTTTAAGTCTCTCATTCAGCTGGAATTCAGTGGGGATATATGATGTGGGATCAAATCCTTTTCCTATCAAATTCTCAATTTTCTCAAGTTTATTTATTAAATGATTAATTCTTTCCCCAATTTTTATTTTCTAAAAGTTTGTCAAACATTGATCTTTTGAATGCATCATTCTACCTCTTAAAGTTATTTCAAGAACTTTTGGGGGAAGGTATGTCTATCAGTATAAAATATTTCAGCAAATGACCCCTTTCTCCCAAAAATATAGGACCAGAAGAGCAGCAGCCATGCTTGTGAATGTCCCCACCCTCCCTCACCCCCAGCACCCTGCGGGGTTCCAGTCGCCAGCTGGCACTAGGCTCAATAAACTTTTTGACTAATTGATTCATGACCTACATATGAACATTTCCCAGAAACTAGGGCAGATAGCCCATCACTCTCAGGACTTCGGATATGTAATGCTGCCTCGAGGCCACTGAAATGTCAGTAGATCTATTGGGCAGGTACAGAAAACACAATTGCTAACTAGAGGTCTGTTCCTATATGGTCACTGCCTTAAAAAATGAAAAGGGAAATGATGAATCATGGGTAGGATAGCTGCTGCTCTGGCCCCTGATCTCATTAGCCCTTAACCCTTGGGAAGCTAGGAAACTAGAGCTAATATGTAAGGCACTGACTGCCCCCTCCACTAGCTCTCTACAATTCTGATCTCTCAGCTTCCCCACCCAGGGGAAGGGGCCCCTCTCCTCCATAGCCAACCCCCAATTTAAGAGAAGTCAAACCACAGGCACTCACCCTTTGCCCGGGCTGAAGGCATACCAATTAACAAAATGGAAAGGGAGCTGGCATTCAGTATTGCTATTCTAGATAGGAGGCAAAAGATTTTTTTTTGGAGGTGGAAGGGTTCTAGACTCATAATCTCATCAATGAGGGGAATTCCAAGTATAGAAAGCCCCTCCCCTTAGATAGAGTGGTAACTGATGTGTAACCTATACTCTGAGAAATTTTTTTTGGGGGGGGGGCACCACTGAGAGGTTGTAGTGCCGTATTCCTGGTCACACATGCTAATAATAGGGGGTTGCACTGGGGTTCCAGTTCCAGTTCCAACTGGGGTTTTAGGGGTTGCACTGGAACCCAAGCATTCCTGACTCCAAGCCTGCTGCTATATCCACTATCCCAGTACTGTCATCAGGAAAAAGAAATTCTCACTAAAATGGGATGCCTGATCACTGCCAGACTGATGTGTCACTGGCCAGGCATTCAGAGACCCCGTGCAAATGTTCAGGAGCTGTTTGAATGTCAGTTTCACTATTGTTATCCCTGTCATTGCTTCTCCTCTGGTTCTGTGGAGCTCCCAACAGAAAAAAGTCCTAAGACTATGCCTAAAGCGCTATAAAAATGTGCATACCCTTTTGACCCAGCAATAGCACTTCTAGGGCTGTATCCCAAAGAGATCATAAAATCAGGAACAGGACCCACAGGTACAAAAATATTTATAGCAGCTCTTTTTGTGGTGGCCAAGAATTAGAAACTGAGGGGATGCCCGTCAGTTGTGGTATATGAATGCAATAGAATAATATTATGCTATAAGAATTGATGAGCAGGTAGACTTCAGAAAAACCTGGAAAGACTTATATGAACTGATGCTGAGTGAAGCGAGCAGAACCAGGAGAATATTGTATATGGTAACAGACACATTGTGTGATGACCGACTTTGTTAGACTTAGCTCTCTTCAGCCATGCCAGGTTCTAAGGCAACTCCAAAAGGCCCATGACTGAAAATGCTATTCACAGCCAGAGAAAGAATGACAGAGTCTGAATGCAGATGGAAGCATACTACTTGCTAGCTCTCTCTCTCTCTCTCTCTCTCTCTCTCTCTCTCTCTCTCTCTCTCTCTCTCTCTCTCTCTGTCTCTCTCTCTTGTTTCTTCTTTCTCATGGTTCATTCCATGGGTTATAATTCTTCTTTACAACATGACTAATGTGAAAATATGTTTAATGGGAATGTATATGTAAAATCTGATGTCTGCACGCGGTCTTGGGGAGGAGAAAATATAAAACTCAAAAGTTTGTGGAACTGAATGTTAACACTAAAAGTAAATTTTTTAAAATGTTGAATTAAAAAAAATAAAATGAGGAGGTTGGACTAAAAAAAAGAAGAAGAAAAGGGAGGGGAAAGGCAGGGCAATTGGGGGTAAAGTGACTTGCCCAAGGTCACACGGCTAGTAAGTGTTAAGAGTTAAGTGTCTGAGGTCACATTTGAACTCAGGTCCTCCTGATTCCAGGGCCAGTGCTCTATTCACTGCACCACCTAGCTGCCCCTTGTTAGTCTTATTAATTAATCCTTGTCATTTTGATTCTACTTAGTATCACCAAAGCTAAAAATGACCCTCACACCGAACAACATATACAGGTGTGATTGCTATGTCCTATTTCTGTCCTCCTTCATGGAGGAAAAGGAAGAATGTGTCGTGTCCTAAATAAGACAGAATGTCTTTACAACAGGCTGTGCCTTCCCCAAAGACTTCATGAAACACTGTAATACTTTGAAAAAATGTGCATTTGGGAAGGGCAAGGGGTGGGGCAATGCTAGATAAATATTTTTTTAAGACAATCATTTTCCAAAGAGATACCCTCAACCAGTAACCCTCAGGGAGACTAGAAATCCCCTCTCTGCCTACCTCGCTCCCTTCTTTTTTTTTCTACACTGCTACAAATAGAAGACAGATGCTGCTTCCTGATCTCACTGAATCCTTTCCAACCATCCCCAAGCATCATCCCAGGAATTGCCCCACCCCCAGACTTTGGGCCCTCACTGTTACCCTTTCCCCACCCCCCACCAACAAACACGAGGCTCCTGCCAAGGACGGTTCTCAGGCAGAAAGCGCACAGGCTGTCCAGGGTGGAACTAAGGGTTAAGTATCTCAACTTCACATATGTTAAAAAAAAAAAAAACAACCCCAGAGTGCCACGGTTACCGTGGTTACCACTGGCTCCTGGCTTAACCAGAATTTTGGCTGGCTCTGGGCCCAGGCCATCCTACTCACAAAGACTCAGGTATCCACCACGGGGCATGTTGGTCAGCTGGGTCCAGGCGGTGAGCGAAGGCAGCCTCTCCCCCCACTGGCCAGAATGCCAAGAAGAAAAGAGTTTAGCTTACATGGCTACAGTCTCCTCATGGGCAGGCACAAAGCCCCTGCCAAAATTGGGGCAAAATCCAGATAACGGCCCTAGCCAAAGTCAAGGGGCAGGAGCAGGGGAGGCAGGGGGAATGTCGTGGGCCTGCTGTGAACTGCTTCTACCCTGATCTCCTCCTCTGCGTGGGCTGCCCTTGGCCCCAGCTGCACATCCTAGCCCTCGGCCTTCCTCAGCAGGAAAGGTCGGCCCCAGCCAGGCAAACTGGTATTCTGGTCCAGGAGCGAAGACAGGGTCCCTCCAGCCTCCCCGAGTCCAATCAAAATCTGCTGGTGGTTTTAAGTTTCTCCTTTTGCAGCTGCTCGGTGTTAAGTCTGTTCTGGGGAAGAGAAAAGAAGAAAGGAACATATTACATAAGAGCAGCTGGCCTGTCTGGCCACTATATCCATTGAGCCCCCAATGTTTACGGCACATTGCTGAGAGCTCTAGGACAGTGACAAGAAGGGGAGGGAGCATTTATAGAGCCCCTACTGCATGCCAAGCACTGAGCTAGACGCCTTACAAATATCTCATTTAACCCTTAAACCAGCACTGCAAGGGCAGAAGCTATTATTATCCCCAATTTACAATTCAGGGAACTGAGGAAAATGGAGTTAAGTGACTTGACCAGGGTCACAGAGCTGATAAGTATCAGGGCCGAATTTGAACTTGGGTCTTCCTGCTCTGGGCCCCGCAGCCTATGCAGTATCCCATTGGCTTCCTCCTGGGAAAGAGGCAAGGAGAGAAGAAACCAAGGCGAGATTTGTTTGGGATTTGTTCTGTGAAGTTTGGATTCAGTCAAAGGGCTGCACTTGAAGACCTAGAGGGCTACATGTGGCCTCGAGGCCACAGGGACCCACCCCTGCCTCTGACACTTGTTGGCTGTGTGACCCTGAGCAGGGACTTAACTTCTTTCAACCTCAGCTTCCTATAATACATAATAATAATAGCTAGCACTGATTAGACTTTAGTATACAAATTATTTTAACAAATGTGATCTCACTGGATCTTCCCAACAACCCTGTGAGGTAGGGACTATTATTGTACCCAGTTTTATAGATGGAATTGAGGGTAAGAAATTGAAGTGATTTATCCAGAGTCCTACAGCTAGTGTATGAGGGAAGAACTGAACTCGGGTCTCCCAGCACTGTGTGTCCTATTGCATTTAGCTTCCTTTAAAACAAGGGGATTAAATTCGGTGACCTCAAAGGTCCCTTCCCACTCTAAATGGATAGTCCTAAGTCAGAGATGTTATTTATTAAGTCATTTTTCAGTTGAATCTGGCTCTCTATGACCCCATTTGGGGTTTTCTTGGCAGAGACACTGGAGTGGGTTGCCATTTCCTTATCCAGCTCATTTTCCAGATGAGGAAGCTGAGGCAAATAGAATTAAGTGACTTGTCCAGGGTCACACAACTAACTAAGTGTCTGAATTAATAATTGTCTGAAGCCAGATTTGAACTCAGGAAGATGAGTCTTCCTGACTCCAAGCCAGACAGTCTATCCACTATGGCACCACCTAGCTGCCCAAGTCAGACATAGAGTGAACCTAATGAGGGCTAGTAAGAATGTATTTGCCTGAAATTAGGTTTGGACCAAAACCTTATACCATATACCCGATAATAAGACACTGTCTTATTATTTTTTTGGAAAGAAAAACACCAGAGGGCTTATTTTCAGGGGAGGGCTTATGTTGTCCTGCCTCAGCTCTCCTCCGCGGCACTGCTCTCAATGGCGCCAGCAAGCAAATCACTGGGGAAGAACAGGATGACGCGCTCACTGCTGCAGCTCTGATTGGATGCAGCTCGGAACGCGGCATGCGTTTCACGGGGGGGGGGGGGCGGTGCATACAGAGGGTACCGTAATGTAGCGTGTAGCGCAGGGGATCACCTTCACTATAGTAGCAATCTCAATAGGGCTTATTTTCGGGGGAGGGCTTATTTTAGAGGAATCTTACACAGTAAGGGGAGGGCTTATTTTCAGGATAGGTCTTATTATCGGGGAAACACGGTATCATAATAAGTTCAAATGTACTTAATACTAACACAATCAAAGATACTTAACCCTCAACAGCTTCCTCCACACAACTATAAAATAATGTCTCAAATCAAATTGTAGTTGGAAAAAATAAAATACTATTTAAAAAATGAAATAGAATTTTGGAGAGTCCACCTAACAAGACACACCCAGGAACTATATGAACACAATTACAAAACATTTCATACAAATAAAGATAAATTTAAACAATTCTAGAAACATTAGTTGTTCATGGGTAGGTTGAATCAATATAATAAAAATAATCATTCTATTCAAATTTTTTAAAAAGACACACACAGAGTTGTTTTTCTTTAAAAAAGGGCTGATGCAGAATCTATTATGCTTTAGCTGAACTAAAAAAAAAAAGGCAGGGGTAGCAATCATGATCTCAGACAAAGCACAAGCAAAAGTAAATCTAATTAAAAGGCATAATCAGGAAAACTACATTTTACTAAAAAAGGTACCATAGATAATGAAGTCCAAAAACTGTATAGCAAGTTTTTCTATTAAAGTCTCCATTTCTCAAATATCTACCAATTATAGAACTGAGTCAAATTTATAAAAATAGGTTGCCACTTGCCAACTGATAAATGTTCAAAGAATATAAACAGGCAATTTTCAGAAGAAGAAATCAAAGTTATCTATAGCCATATGAAAAAAATGTTCTAAATCACTATTCATTAGAGAAAGGCAAATTAAAACAACTCCGAGGCATCTGAGGTACCACTTCACACCTATAAGAAATGACAAATACTGGAGAGGATATGGAAAAATAGGTACACTAATGAACTGTTGATAGCATGGTAAACTGATCCAAAGATTCTGGAGAACAATTTGGAACTAGGCCCAAAGGGCTATATATAACTGTGTGCATATCCTTTGACCTAGTAACACCATTAATAGGTCTATATCCCAAAGAGATCAAAGAACAAAGAAAAGAACCTATATGTACAAAAATATTTATATCAACTCATTTTCTGGTGACAAAGTATTGGAAATTGAGGGAATGTTCATTAATTGGGGAATAGCTGAACAAGTTGTTACATATGATTGGGATGGAATACTACTGTACTATAAGAAATGATAAAGTGAGTGGTTTCAAAAAAAATATGGCAAGACCTGTAGAAACTGATACAAAGTTAAGTGAGGATATTCACATCAATGTTGTAATAATGATCAACTGTAAAAAAACTTGACTGCTCTGATCAATAAATGATCTAAGACAATTCCAAAGGACTCATGATGAAAAAAAGTGCCATCCACTTCCAGAAAAAGAACTGATGAACTCTGAGTGCAAATCAATGTATAATTTTCTTACTTTATTTTTCTTGCTTTCTAAAAATAAAAATATGGCTATTATGGAAATATGTTTTGCATGATTTCACATGTATAACTGATAACATATTGCTTACTTTCTCAGTGCATTGGGGAGGGAGTGGGAAGGAGGGAGGGAATTAGGAACTCAAAATTTTAAAAGTCAAAAATGTTTAAAATAAATATCAAATTGATGATATATTTTTAAAATAAATGAAAGAATGAAATGAAAGCCTTTGCACTAACAAAATCAGTGCAACTAGGCTAAAAACGAAGGAGTTGATTCAGAGAGAAAAAAAATCTCTTCGGCAAATATTTCTGATAAGGATCAGCTATCTAAAATATATAAACAACTAACAAATATATAAGAGCGCAACCAAAGACCAAAGGGTATGAACAGTTCTCAAAAGAGAATCTGCAAACTATTAATCTGAAAGACTGTTCCAAATTGCTAATAACAAAAGCAACAACAATAAAAAAAACCTCTGAGGTTACAACTCACACCCAGCAAATTGGCCAAAAAAAGGCTAAAGATGGTAATAGTCAATGTTGATGCATGAAAATAAGCATGCTAATATACTCTTGATGGAACTGTGAATTGATCTTACCAGTCTATAAAACAATTGGGGTTATGCTAAGAAGGTGACTAAAATATCCATACCATTTGGCCCAGACATCTTTGATCACAGCTTTCAGATAGTCCATTAATTCCTTTCTCCTCCTCTTTTCTCCTTCCCCAGTCACACTGACCTTGCTGTTCCCAGTTGCACCTCCCAACTCTGAGACTTTTCACTGGCAGTCAATCCCCCACACATGAGACTCCTTCCCTCCTCATTTCTGTTCCCTGGCTTCCTTCCAAACCCAGCTGAAAACCCATTTTCTACAAGAAGCTCTTCCTGATCCCCATTAATTAATATTAATACCATCTTTCTGCAATCATTTCCCGTTTTTCCTGTAGAGATCTTGTTTGCACATGGTTGCTCACATATTACCTCCCCCGTTACACTGGGGACTCCCTGAGAACAGGAATTACCTTGTCTTCCTTTGTATCCCCAAAGCTTAGCATAGCGCCTACCTGGTATGCAGTAGGTGCTTAATACATATTTATTTACTGACTGACCAAGTTAGCTATCATACAGTATAGAAGAATAGCAAGAGAGACATTCAGAAGTTTACAAAAGACAAAATCCAAGGGAAAAAATCAATACTAAAGTCCAAGGCCTCAGATATCTTTACACAAGTGCAAAGATTTTGTGGGGAAAAGCCAAGACTTTTGACACAGTGAGACACATGGTTATTATTGAGACTTGATGGAATGAGACTCTGACTAGAATATGCTACTGAAATAATATCTTATTCAAAATAAACATAGATAAAAAGAAGCATAGTATCATTATCATTGTACATTAAGGAAATATACTTGTGTAAGGAAATCCAGGAACCAGGTGGGGCGGGGGGGGGGGCGGGGGTGGGGGAGGAGTGTCATGGTGTGGACAAAAATTGAGTGAAGATCAATGGGGGCAGAAAGACAAATTATATTGTCATAGGAGTTCATCGCAGACCTCTCTCATCCCTCCCCTCCAAAAAGAAAAATTATAAGTTTGGGAAATAGATCATAAGCCTGCCACCCACATGATAACAGCAGTAATGGGGAAGTCCAATTAGCTGAACTTCCTCTGCAGATCTGTCTCTGCCAAATCTAGGAGGCCTACTAGCTCCTTAACTTGTCTTAATGACAATTTCATCCTTCAAGAGAAGAGGAAAACTCTCTTCTGCATCTAATTCTTACAAATAAGCAAGAACTGATTGATGAAATGGAAATTACCATAGTATCAGAAATATAGTACTAAAAGGGACCGCCAAGGCCATCTAGTCCAAAGCATTAAGTTTAAGATGAGGAAACTGAGGCTGGGGAAGGTTTAGTAACTTGCCCAAGGTCATAGAGATAGTAAACATCACAGGTAGTATTTGAACTCAGATCCTTCTACTTTGGAGTCAATATTCTTTACATTTAAGCATACTACTTCCCTAATTTGAATATAGGGTCCAATCCCTATCTCGAGTAGTTTGTCACAGAAGACTCAAATACCTCAACTGAATCAATCAGAGCAAAATAGGGACTAAGAAATTTTCCTACAAACTACCACAATGTGTGAATAAGCTATGAGTTAATTTTAAAATATTATAGGGCTATAGATTTTGCAAGAAAACAGATAATGGCAAACAAAAAGGTCAAACAAGAAACATCTTGAGATGGAGTGAATTGGTTATACCTCTAGGCCTATGAATGAGTATGGCTGTCAGTTAAGTTGTAAACCAATCTAGCTGCATATGTCTCCAAGTCCAAGATTTGAGGATTCCAGAATGGAAACCTGGCCCCTGAAATTTAAATCAATTTCTCTCTCCCTCTCCCTCTCTCTCTCTCTCTCTCTCTCTCTCTCTCTCTCTCTCTC
>NW_027185786.1:4525660-4566862 GCF_028583685.1 Petaurus breviceps papuanus
CTCTCTCTCTCTCTCTCTCTCTCTCTCTCTCTCTCTCTCTCTTTCTTCCTCCCCCACTAGGGAAGAAACACTAGGGAAGTAGTAGATAGTACATCCAGCTGGTATGAGGCATTACACAGGAGATAATACATCCATCAGAATCAGATGGATATACTGAGGACAAATAGGTATAAAAAGACAGTCACTTGTATAGTGTGGCAGCTTCAAGGAGCAAACTTGTTGCACCAAGAGAAGAATTGCAGTTTTGTACTCAAGAAAGGATTTCCAGGCCACAAAGAGGCACAAGTCAACTCTTTGCCACATATATATTCTATATATGTTCTTCTCTACCATTGCACTCTAAGTTTGAGCCTATTCTCCCCAGGGTCCTCATTTATATTCATATGCTTTGTATCAAGTGATCTTATTATATCACCTTAATAAATGTATTTGCTAAAAACAAAATCTACTGGCTGATAGTCAAAGAGAAGTACACCAGTGGGGGCTTATGCATGACAGCACTACTAGAACTAGAACCATCTAAGTTACTCCCTGGAAACCTGGGAATAAGTAAAAATCTCCCTCTGGGAACCACAAACCACAAGTGGAGATGCAAATTGACGGAATATCCCAGAGGGAGTTTTCTACAAGTGTCACAACAAAAACATGGGAAACTTGAGAGGAAGTAACCACTCAATCTGAAAATTTATGATAAAGAGAACACAGCTGAGGAGTCAGGCAGGCAGCTTAGCTTTGAGGAAAGCAGATTGCAAAGAGTTCAGAGAAAGAATAGTTAGAATTGTATAGACTAAAATTCTATAGGGGAAAGCAACTCAGAAGTGATGAAAAATTCTCAAGATACTAGGAGAAAAAGTTCTGATGAGGAGGGAAAGAGAGAGTTGTCTAAAGAGACTGAAGTAAATATACAGGGGAGTTCACTAAACAGCTTCAATTTTTGAAAGGCATGTACAAAAGAAGGGAGCAAGGTCAAAAGTACCATGATAGAGTAAAAGGGGGATTGAAATAAGAGTCAAAGTACTTGGGTTCAAATCCTGGCTCTCCTTCTAACTAGATGCATGACCTAGGGCAAAACCCCCATTAGACTGTGAGCTCCTTGAAAACTGAGACTGGCTGGGAGGCTAGGTGGCACAGTGAATAGAGCACAAGCCCTGGAATCAGGAAGACCTGAGTTCAAATCCAGCCTCAGACACTTAACACTTACTAAACGTGTGACCTTGGGCAAGTCACTTAACCTCAATTGCCCTGCTCTCCCCCCTCCAAAAAAAAAAGGAAGAAAAAGAAAATAGGGACTGGTGGTTCAGTATGGTTTTGGGGTTTGGGTTTTTTTTCTTTTCTGTGTATCCCCAGTGCTTATCAGAGTTCCTGATACATAGTAGGTGCTTTAAAGATGCCAACTGACTGAATTAACCTCTCTGGAACTCCTACAGAATGAAAGGGTTGGACTAGATAACTAGACATAAGGTCATATTTAGCTCTAAACCCAAGTTCCTATGACAAGGCAACAGAAGAAGACCAAAACGTGCCAAGAAAAGTGTTGTCATTCAGTTGTTTCAGTCCTGTCCAAAAATAGCATCAATAAGGTTTTTAAAAACTATGTTGGGGAGAAGGCAAGGAAGAAGGGCAAAGGGAGAGGGTCACTGTTCTGGGAGGATGGGATGATGATATTGAAAGACAGAGAAGAGATACTTGACCCTGATTTTATTCGTGTTTTCTCAGCCAGGGAGAATTCTTACATGGGGCAAAAACAGGCACTGGTACCCAGGTTAAGGAAGGAGGTGGTGAGAGAGTATCTATCTAGCCATGCTTAGTCATCTGGGACTAATGAACGACATTCTAAGGGTACTAGAAAAAAAACTGGCAGATACGACTGCTGAACCATTAACAGGGATCTTTGAAAATTCATGGAGACCCGAAGAGATACCAAAGAACCAGGGAAGAGTTTACATTATGATTTAAAAAAAAAAAATGGTCGGGGCGGCTAGGTGGTGCAGTGAGTAAAGCGCTGGCCCTGGAGTCAGGAGGACCCGAGTTCAGTTCCAGCCTCAGACACTTAACACCCACACAAAAAAACTAGCTGTGTAACCTTGGGCAAGTTACTTAACCCCAATTGCCCTCCAAAAAGCAAAAAAAAAAAAAAAAAGGTGGAGAGGAGGGAAAAGAATGGGAAGAGAACTGAATTAACAAACTAAGCCAATGAATTTGACTTTGCTTCCAGGCAAATTTCCACAACGTATTATTAAAGGGATAATTGGCAAACATCTAGAAAAAGGGGTGATCATGAAGAGCCAGCCAGGCTTCATAAAAAATGAGTCCCTCCAGTCTAGCATCATTTTCTTTTCTGACATGGTGACTAGACAGGCAGATAAGGGCATGATGGATAGAGAGTTCACCCAGATTCCAGCACAGCATTTGGTTAAGTCATTCGTGCTATTTTTGTGGATAAGATGGATAGATGAGGACAGGATAATAGTACTGATACAAGATTTGGGAACTGGTAGATTGACTGACCCCAAAGAATAGTATATAATGGTTGCAGGACACTTGGAAAGAGGTGTCTCTGGTGGGATGTTCCAAACATCTATGGTTGACCCTGGGCTATTTAACATTTTATTAGTGACTTCAAAAAAGGTGTAAATGGTATTGTTTGCCCTTCATACTCTAAGGGGATCAATGATGTCAGGAAGGTGATGCTAAGACTTGCATGTAAATTTGATTTAAGTGAGGGAGGGCTGTGTAAAGTCTCCAACCTCACTTTCTCTTATAGAGCCATCTAGGTCCAGTGGTGAGATATAGAACAGCACAATTGGAGATTGCCCCCAAAGGTATAAATGACATGGTTGTTGGTGGGGCTCCAGCTTCCACCTCCTCTAATTCATGTAAAAGGTGACTCTGAACAAGCTCTGGAGCTACAGAACCCACAAAATGACAAAGAGAAGCTAACCTCCCACTGAGGACAGCCTGGAAGGCTGGCAGCAAGTGGCCAGCACAGCACTCTGGGAGCCAACCCCAGCCCCACAAGAGCCTGAGGTCTTAGCCTTAGGGCTGCCACAGCCAGCCGCCGGCTGGAGGGACTTCAGATCACCAGCAGCTGTGGCAGTTTACAGAATTATCAACCGATAGATGCTAAGGACAAAGTGAGAAGTCAGTGCAGTGTGAACTTTGGGATCCAGTAGTTTGGGAGTGTGGTTGGCCTTTGCCCCTGGGGCAAGAAGCCACTGAGGCACCGCAGCCATGCAGCTCCAGCCACATGGCAGCTTCAGCTCCTGGACTGCAGACTGTAGGGAGACCAGGCAACCAGTCTGAGGGATAATTGCTCTTGCTTTCACCTGCTTGGATCTGGATTGTGGTCTTGGGTGGAGGTCCTGAGGTGTGCGACCAGCTTGCCAGAGCATGTGGAGGCTTCAGAGAGGGCACCCAACTAATACCTTTGGCAGCTGAGAAAACCCCAGCAATATGGGACAAAGCTCCCCTGTCTGGTGGTGGAGTCCTAGTGTGGCAAAAAGCTCAAACGTCAAGTAATTGAGTGGCAACATGAGCAAATGAGGGAAGCAAAGCAAGCAGAGCAACCCAACTTTACACTCCTATTTTGGGGACAAAAAGGATCAAAGCATGGAACAGGAGGAAGACAGCAAAGTCAGAACTCCTGCACCAAAAGCTTCCAAGAAAAATACAAGCTGGTTACAGGCCAGAGAGGTTAAGAAGGATTTTGAAAGCCAAATAAGAGAAATGGAGGAAAAATTGGGAAGATAAAATGAGAATGATGCAAGAAAATTATGAAAAGACAGTCAACAACCTGACTGAAGAAAATAACACCTTAAAACAATAGACTAACTCAAATGGCAAAAGAGGCTCAAAAAGCCAATGAGGAGAAGAATGCCTTAAAAAGCTGAATTTGCCAGATGGAAAAAGAATCTCAAAAGCTCACTGAAGAGAATCATTCTTTCAGAATTAGATTGGAGCAAATGGAAGCTAGTGACTTTATGAGAAATCAAGATACTATTAAACAGATCCAAATAAATGAAAAAATAGAAGGCAGTGTGAAATATCTCATTGGGGAAAACCACTGATCTGGAAAATAGATCCAGGAGAGATAATTTAAAAATTATTGTACTACCAGAAAGCCATGATCAAAAAAAGAACCAAGAAATCATCCTTCAAGAAATTCTCAAGGAAAATTGACCTGATGTTTTAGAACCAGAGGGCAAAATGGAGGTTGAAAGAATCCACAGATCACCTCCTCAAAAAGATTCCCCAAAAGAAAACTCCTAGGAATATTATATCCAGGTTCCAGAATTCCCAGATCAAGGTGAAAATATTACAAGCAGCCAGGAAGAAACAATTTGAATATTGTTGAACCACAATCAGGATAACCCAGGATCTGGCAGTTTCTACACTGAGGGATCAAAGGACTTGGAATATGATATTCGGGAGGTCAAAGGAGCTGGGATTAAAACCAAGAATCACCTACCCAGCAGAACTGAGTATCATGTTTCAAGGGAAAATATGGTTATTCAATAGAATAGAGGACTTTCAAGCATTCTTGATGAAAAATCGCAGTTAGGGCAGCTAGGTGGCTCAGTGAATAGAGCACCGGCCCTGGAGTCAGGAGGACCTGGGTTGGGATCTGGCCTCAGACACTTAACAAACACACATACACACAAAACTAGTCGTGTGACCTTGGGCAAGTCACTTAACCCCAACTGCCCTCCAAAAAGCAAAAAATAAAATAAAAATTAAATTAAATTAAAAATGAAAAAACCAGAGTTGAATAGAAAATTTGACATTCAGATACAAGAAGCAAGAGAAGTATGAGAAGGTAAACAGGGAAAAGAAATCATAAGGAACTTATCAAAGTTGAGCTGTTTACATCCCTACATGGAAAAATGATATTTGTAATTTATGAAACTTTTCTCAGTATGAGAATAGTTGAAGGGAATAGAAATGTGTATACATATATACACACATGTATACATATATGTCTATATATACATATATGTCTATATAGGAAGGTATATGGGCATATGAATACATATGTGAATGTGTATATGTGTGTGTGTGTGTACAGGTATACATAGATAGAGGGCACAGGACCAATTTAATAGGAAGGAATGATACTTAAAAGGTGAAATTAAGAGGTGAGAGAGGAATATAATGAGAGGAGATGGGGAGAGACAGAATGGGATAACTATCTCATACAGAAGAGGCAAGGGAAAATGGTTACAATGGAGGGGAAGAACACAAAGGCAAAAGGGAATGGGTCAACCTTATTCTCATTGAATTTGGCTTAGGCAGGGAATGACATACATACTAAATAGAGTATCTCACCCTACAGGAGAGTAGGGGGAAAGGGGATGAGAGGGGGGATGATGGAAGGGAAGGCAGGCTGGGGGGCAGGGAAGTTGGAAGCACCCACTTTTGAAAAGGGACAGGATCAAAAAGTAGAGAATAGAACAAGTGGGAGGTGGAATAGGAGGGAGGGAAATATAGTCAGTCTCTCACAATATATCCACTATGGAAATGTTTTGCATAGCTACACATATGCAACCTATACTGAATTGCTTGTCTTCCCAGTAAGGGTGGGTGACAAGGGAGGAAGGGAATGAATCTGGAATTCAAATTTTTAAAATCAAATATTTAAATATATATATACCATATTTAATATTATTTAATATATTAATATTATTTACCATTTTAATATTATTTAATATATAAATATTTAATTTATAATAATATAATAATATTAATATATAAATGGGAAATAAGACATACAGGCACTGGGGCATAGAGATCCACTGTGCCCTACTGGAAAGTTGGAGGGGGTATGGGAGAAAATATGGGGAGAGCAGATTGGAGGAGAGGAGATCCAGTGGGATCACTATTTTGGGGTGGTGGGTAGGGGAAAATCGGGGAGAAAATTTGTAACCCAAAATCTTGGGGAAATGAATGATGTAAACTAGAAGTTAATAAAGCATTTGATAAAAAAAAAATTTTAAAAAGAATTCCTGCACAAAACAAAAATTGATATGGTTGTCAAAATGGTGGTTGGCACAAAGGTGGGAGAGAAAGGTGATAGACTGGATCTCAGAGTAAAGATTCAAAAAGGTCTTGACAGTCTAGAACTGAAGTGGGCTAAATCTAAGAAGAAAAAAGAATAAGGCAGAAGTAACTTGGGGGACACAGATAGGAGCACTGGGTCTGGAGACAGGAAGACCTGAGGCTCAAACCCAGTCTCAGACACTTACCAGCTGTGTGACCCTGGGCAAGTCCCTTAACCCTGTTTGCCTCAGTTTCCTCATCTGTAAAATGAGCTGGAGAAGAAAATGGCAAATAGTCCAGTATCTCTGCCAAGAAATCCCCAGATGGGGTCACAAAGAGTCAGACACAATCAAAACAACTCAACAAAACCAACAGAGAATGGATTGAAAAGGACTAGATGCGAGGAAACCAACCAAGGGGAAGGTAGAGTGGCTTGCCTAAGGTCACAAAGCTAGCAGGAACCTGAGTTCACGTCTTTGACTTCAAAGTCAGTGTTCCTTTACGATCCTAGTAATTGAAGTTAAATTTATTATCCTTAGCATCAGGAAGGCCCATCATAATTACACGGCTATATACTGCTCTGTAACACCTTTAAAACAACCCCATTATGTAACAAGCACTTACTTAATCATGAAAAACATCCTGGAAGAGGAAAGCTTTGAGTTGGGCTTGGTCAAATATAAAACAATTAATGGGGTTCATACTTAGGTATCTGGCTAAACTCACCTGCTGCTATTAGATTATAAATTCCAGGAGGACACAGGCTACGTCCTCACCTATCTTTGTAACTCCACCGCCCAGCACCAGGTTTTGTCCAGGGCAGACAGTCGATGATTATTTGTTGAACTAAATGCAGTAAAGCTAATTTCCCTTCTTGGTTCTATCCCAACTCTACTTTCTCCTCTTTAGCCAATCAGTGCAGTTCAGTGAGCATATACTAAGTGCTGCATTAGACGTCGAGGATACAAAGACGGAAAAAATATTATCTCTCACCTCAGGAAGCTCAGATTCAACTGCGAGGAAACAATAGATATTGAAATACGTAAATATAAAATAAATATAAAGTGCTGAGGAGGGGTATTTGGGGGGATGGAGGCAGTAAATGAATAACTGAGGAAACGAAGAAAGGCTTCCTGCAAAAATGATCTGGGCCCTGAATGGAGCCAGGAGTTCAGAGGTGAGGAGGAAGAGACCTCCAGGCTCAGAGGACACAGCCCATTGGAGCTGGAGAAGAGCAAGGCCCATTTGGCCAGTCAGTAGAGTGAGGAAGGGGCCCTCCTGGCTAAGATTAGAGATGACAGGAGTAAATTATCTATTAATGGAATCAGTCTGGAGAGAGAGGCTGGAGCTGGACTATGAAGGGCTTTTAATGTCAGTCTAAAAGAGTTTGTATTTTATCCTTGGGAAGCCTCTGAAGATTCCTGAACACGTCAAGACAACATGTGTCAAAAGACACCACCGGATTTGTGCTTATCAATCTCTACTGTATCAGTCTGAAAGTCGTATAAAGAAAAGAGAAAGGGCAGCTAGGTGGTGCCATGGTGCGTAGAGTGCCAGCCCTGGAGTAAGGAAGACTCATCTCATGAGTTCAAATCTGGCCCCAGACACTAGCTGGGCAAGTCACTCAACCCTGTTTGCCCCAGTTCCCTTCATCTATAGAATGAGCTGGAGAAAGAAATGGCGAACCACTCCAGTGTCTTTGCCAAGAAAATCCCCAACAGGGTCACCAAGAGTCAGAAACAACTGAAAATGACTGAACAACAAACAGAGAATGAACTGAAAAGGGCTAAATGCAGGAAAATCCATTAGGAGGCCACTGTCACAGTGCCAGGTGGTGAGGGCCTGAACTCGGACAGTGACCATGTGAATGAATCAGTCAGTAAAGGCCACCAGTGTTCACTCAAACAGCACAGTCAAGAAGCTTTTTGTATTTCTTGGCTAGTCCCCAGTATTATCTCCCAGGAAACAAGAGTGAAGATAGGGACCCGGATTCCAGAAGGAAATATGCAATAGACCAAAATGCATCTGCTGCTCCCACCTTCAATATGCCCATGGTCTAAACAAGAGACAGAGAGCATTACAGGATGTAAAATGGATAATTTTGATTACATCAAATTAAAAGCTTCTGCACAAACAAAACCAATACAGACAAAATTAGAAGGAAAGCAGGAAATGGGGGAAATTTTTTTAATGGCAAATTTCTTTGATAAAGGTCTCCTTTCTCAAATATAGAGAGAACAAGGTCCAATTTATAAGAATATGAGTCATTCCCCAATTGATAAATGGTCAAAGGATATGAACAGTTTTCAGAAGAAAACAAACCTATCTACAGTCATATGAAAAAAATCTATAAATAACTATTAATTAGATAAATGCTAATTAAAACAACTCTGAGGAACCACTTCACACCTATCAGATTGGCTAATATGACAGATAAGAAAAATGATCAATGATGGAGGAGATTTGGAAACATAGGGACACTAATGCAGTGTTGGTGGAGTTGTAAACTGATTCAACCATTCTGAAGGGCAATCTGGAACTCTGCCCAAGGGACTATAAAACTGTGTATACTCTTTGGCCCAGCAATACCACTATTAGGTCTGTACCCCAAAGAGATCAAAGATAAAGGGAAAAAAATATTTATAGCAGTTCTTTCTGTGGTTGCAGAGAAATAGAAATTGAGGGGATGCCCATCAATTAGGTAATGGCTGAACAAGTTGTGGTATATGATTGTGATGAAATTCTATTGTGCCATAAGAAATGACAAGCAGGATGCCTCAGAAAAACATGAATAAAGGCATAAGTGAAGACTTTCATGAACTAATGCAAAGTGAAATGAGCAAAACCAAAGAACATCATACATAGTAACAGCAATATTGTACAATGATTAACTGTGACTAATTCAGGTATTCTCAGCAATGCAATGATCTAAGACAATACAGAAGGACAAAAAAAATGTTATCCACCCCCAGAGAAAGAACTGAAGGGGTTTGAATGAAGACTGAAACATTTTTTTTAAACTTTATTATTCTTAGTTTTTGTAGTCTGCAGTTAGTGTTGCTACATGGCTAATGGAGATATCTGCATGACTATACATGTATAATCTATATCAAATTGTTTGCCTTCTCAAGAAGGGGAACGGGGAAGGAGGGAGAAAATATGGAACACACATTTCTCAAAATAAATTTTAAAATTTTTTGCTTATATGTCATTGACAAAAATAAAATAATTAAATTTAAAAATAAAAATGATATATGCCGGGGCGGCCAGGTGGTGCAGTGAGTAAGAGCACTGGCCCCAGAGTTGGGATGACCTGGGGATCGAATCTGGGCTCAGATACTTAGCACCACACCCAGAAATAACTGGCTGTGTAACTTGAGCAAGTTACTTAACCTCGATTTGCTTAAAAAAAAAAAAAAGGATATATGCCTCCGATCTCTTAACAGTCAAAACAATCTTCTTTATACCCAACAGTGGCAGGGATATTGCTGACAGGTTTATGTGAGCAGCATATGGGTTTCTAGGAGCTCTCAGCGTCGTGTCTGGGGACCATCTGTCTACGGGGGTGGGGAACCTGCGGCCTCGAGGTCACATGTGGCCCTCTAGGTCAAGTGTGGCCTTTTGACTGAACTGAATCCATCAAAGGGCTGCACTTGAAGACCCAGAGGGCCACATGTGGCCTTGAGGTCTCAAGCTCCCCACCCTGCCTAGGATCTTATTCTGGCTATAGTAGCAGTGAGCCCCAAGAGTTCAAGGCCACTCAACTGACAGAGAGGGCTCTGAGTGCAAATTCTAACTGTAATTCTGGGCAAATCACTGCCCTTGTCTTTTCCCACATGAAGACTTTATTCAAAGGACAGGAGAGCTGAATGATAAAAGGGACTCACTGGATATCACTTCTTCTGTACGATGTCTTACCAAGCTCCAATTTTGATCAGAGCACTCTTCTCACAACCAAGGCAGATAGTACAGGGATTATCAATGTCATCTGATGGCTGAGGAAACAGAAGCTTAGAAAAGGGAAAAGACCAAATTGTAGACACACCCCTGGGTGGAACAGGCCTTCTGTTCTGCAGAACTCCAAATCACTTTCTGCCCTTCTATTTATGACTAGTTCAGACCACACTGCCATGCTGGTTGGATACAGCTTACACAACTCTCTCACACCCATCATTTCATCTGTACACACCTGTAACTGCACCAGGCAGGTATGATGATCCTTACCACAGGGACAAGAAAACTCAAGCTGAAAGACTAAGCAACTTCCCCAGGTCACAACCATGCCAGGCCCAGAACTAAAGTCTTTTGGTCCCTATTCCAATGTCTTTCTTACAATCCCACCCTGTCTCTCCAAAACACTTTTGCCAATGCTTTGTCAATAGACCCCTGCCTACCTTCCTTCAATTCAACTCATAAAATATGTAAATTTGTACTTCATGCAAAGAAAGTATTTTGCTACACACTGGGGATACCTTTCTTCCCTTAACCCATCCCATCCCATCCCCCCAAAAAAAGTCCCTACCCTTAAGGAGCTTATATTCCAGCAAAGAGAAACAAAATGTTCACAAATGAGCAAACACAAAATAAAAACAAAGGTAACTTCAAGAAAGAGAGTTCTCATAAACAAGGGTGCGGGTGATGGAGTGCTTGGGATCTATGTTTGTAAAATCTATTTGTAAACTCAATTTGTAATACCAATTTGTAACATCAGTAATGATGGGTTCCTTGGGATCTATATTTGTAACATCAGTCTGTAAAACTTTGTAATAGCAATTTGTAAAACCAGTCTGTAAAATCTAGTTTCCCTTTCCCAGCCTCAAACTCTGCCCCTTCCTCCTAGTGCACTCTGCCTAGACAACAACTTGTGACTCCTTTGTCCCTGCTTAATCTCCTCATGTCTCCTCCTGTCTGGCCCAAATCTCATCTCCAAGTTAAACTCCTCAAACTTTTATCTATGCACTGAAGTCACAAGTTCCTCTCAGTCAGCCCTAACTTTTATCTATGCACTGAAGTCCCTTACATCCATCCTGTCAGCCCTGACAATGGCAGCCCTACCCTTTAAAAGTCAAAGCCTGTGCCCCCTTTCACTTGCAGGTCCCCTAAGGATCCTTGCCCATTGTAAAGCGTATAATAAAGTTTTTCAACTCTGACTCCAAGTCAGGCTGAGCTGAATTCTTTCCAGACTGAATCTCAGGTTCTGGTCTTAGATAAGATCAGAGTTCCTGCTGAACCTAATAGCCATCCCTCATCAATGGTGAGGAAGAGGGAGCAGGAAAGGACTCATGGCATCTGGGCTCCAAAGGAAGCTAAGGTTTCTATGCAGCAATTGGGAGCCATTGAATATTTTTTTTCGTTGGGGAGGGGGTATGTTTGTGAAATGATCAGATCTGGGTTTTAGGAATATCATCAGTTTGGCAGCTGGAAGGGTGGAAGGGTGATAGCTGGGAGAGGGAATAAACTGTCCATTCAGGAACAGTCTATGTCTGTGCCAGGCACTGTGTAAGGAATACCCTGCCCACAGAGCTTTTACCTCCTGCCGGGAGGACAAGTACATAGATAAGAATGTGGCAAAAGGAGGCTGGGACAAAGGGTACTGGAGCATGGGGGGGCAGAATCACAGAGAGGAGATTAACCAAAGAAATCCAATTAACCAGAACATTATTCTCCAGCCATGCCAACTGGCAATTACAGTGGCTACATCTGTAAAGTATGCCAGAGGCATCTCCTTCCAGACACAGAACTCTTCTAAATTGCGGTGTCTGGTGCAATCCTTCCCCGCAGGATGGTGTACTGTGAGGACGTCTTGTTTCCTAGACCCAGCCAGCCTGTGATTATCAATGGTAAAGAGAGGACAGGGTCACTGCGAGTCACAGATGAGCCAGAAGAAATACTGCGGCATCCTCCCCAACCCCGATCTCTCAGCAGAGGAGCTGAAATACAAGAAAAGTGTCTCCCCTCAGCTCAATGTCCTTCCCACATCTGTCTTCACTCACTGGTGGTGCGGCTGCTGTTCAGGCATTCTTTAGTCATGTCTGATTCTCTGTGACCCCATTTGGTGTTCCCTTGGCAAAGATACTGGTGCGGTTTGCCATTTCTTTCTCCAGCTCATTCATATAGATTAAGAAACTGAAGCTAACGGGGTTAAGTGACTTGCCCAGGGTCACACAGTTAGGAAGTGTCTGAGGCTGGATTTGAACTCAAGAAAATGAGTCTTCCTGACTCTAGGACCAGCACTACCCACTAAGCCACTCAGCTGCCACTCACTGGTGGAAGTAATCATGGTGGAGGATAGGCCAAAGAAGATGGGCAGGAATGACCACTGCAAGTCAAGGAGGTTCATAGTTTAGCACTCAGAGGACATCTAGTCCCATCCCTTCATTTTATAGTTGAGGAAACAGATCTAAGGAGGATGAGTGACTTGCCCATGGTTAGTGAGCATCAGAGGCGGTATTTGAACCCAGGTCCTCAGACTCAACTATTGTTCCTCTGTTCCACGCAGCCTCCAATTTGCTGTTGCTGAAGCATCCATGATACTTACTGCAAAACACCTAGGAAGGAAGAACTGGTAGCTGACCTCTTGGAGGTTAGATGGTGTCATTGAAAAGACACTGGCTGAGAACCAAGACTGGCTTGTGGCCCCATGTCTATCTGAAATGTAGCCTCAGACACTCAGGGCAAGTCACTAGACCTCTGCCTCAGGTTCCTTATCTGTAAAATGGGATAATTAACAGCACCTATGCCCCTCACAGGGTTGTTGTGGGGCCCAAGTAGGGCAGTAATTGCACAGTGCCTAGCACATAGTAATATATAAATGTTAGCCATCGTTTATCCCTATTATTATTATTATTACTTTTTCTTAGAATTTCCTGGATTCTTCAGGAGACAGTTCTCCAGGCTATGAATTTTCCAGGCCCCTTGATTCTCTCTCCTCACTCCCACCACAGTTTGTGGCTCTCAATGACGAGGAACCACTGATGTTCACAGGACCATTTAAAGTTTTCAAAGTTCATTACGTACATTCTATCAATGATCAGTGAAAGCCACAGTGCAATGGGAAGGAGCCCAGACCAGACCTTGGAGTCAACAGGAAAGTCACAGGACCCAAGTTCTAGTCCTGTGTGACCTTGGTGCTCCTCGGTGAGGAACAGATAAATGCTTTAATGATTTGTAACCAAATAATGCTACAGAAGTGCTAAAGCATGATTAGTATGTGGCTCTGAAGCTATTTAACGCAATACAATTGATCCCAATCATTTATACCGAAGCCTACCCTGAATTCTCCAAACTCGGCACTTCAGGGCCAATCCATCAGACATTCTTTTTCCATTGTCTCCTTTGGCTTTTGTCCCTGTGTGAGGAGCTTTGAAAGGGGATTCAACAGCTGTGGAAGGGACAAAACAACACTGCCCTTCCCCCATGGCCTACACAACAGCACCAGGCTGCTTTGTTTTGTCCAGGTCACACAAAAACCCTGTCTTCCCTTCTCCCCCAGAGCACTTTCATCTATAAATCTCCCTTGAAGGTGACCAATGCTGAGCCCACAGTACATCCTGACACAGCTGTGTCCTGGTGGGAAAGCCCTAGCACTTGATCTGTGGGCCATTTCCTGTTTATTGCCTTGTTTTTTCTTGAATATTTTTTCTATTATCCACCTTGAATACATTTTACCGGGGGGTTCTGGTTTGTTTGTTTGATTGATTTTTTTTAAACTGTGCTGAACCAGACAGAGTACATATGCATAGCTATAGGCATTATACTGGACTTGCAACCCCAAGTCAGGACGAATACTCTCACCCCTTACTAATACTGATTTGGAGTTCTGTGGGCAAAGCATTGAGCAATCCATCAACAGGCACTAATTAAATGCCTGCTATCTTCAAGGCACCGTTTACAAAGAAAAAAAGCATCTCTGCCCTAGAGAAGACTACAATGGAAAAATTTACAGCCTAGAGAGGATGGGGGGGGGGAGCACCTTCAACCAAGCATATAGGAGCCATGAAGCACTGCTAAACAAGGTGTATTCCTTTCTTTTTCTTTTTTCCTTCTCTCTTTTTAATGGAATATCTAACACAGAGGCCAAGCTCCCTAATCTGTCTTAGACTTTGTGGCCAGGTAGGGGTTCCCTGGAGGAAAGGATAAGTCATGATAAGATAGAGGAAACCAGAGTACAGCTTGTGATCAGAAACAGCAGCACCTAATACTACCAGCCTCCAGCATCCTTCTCCTACCCCCTTCCTACACCATGCTCTAAAGCTACTGTTGAAATGGAATGAGAGAGAGAGGCAAGGATGTTCATAGACCAAAGGAAGACAGAAAGGATATCCTTTGGTAACATATACATTGATTGAGTTCATAGAAGGTAGAAAGTTCACCCTCCACATAGAACATACAGTTCCCAGATAGCTGTTTATGGCAGAACATTCTAACAATAAAATGGTACAGAAATTCCATCAGAACAGAAGTTGCTTGAGGGCAGGGACTGTCTTTCCTTTTCCTTCTATGTGCATCCCCAGCATTAGCACAGTGCCTGGCACATAGGGAGCACTTGGTCAATTCTTGTTCAATTGAGAAATGCTGAATTCTCACAAACATATTCAGCCAGCTAGTTCCACGGAACCACTCCTTTCAGACTTCAGCCTTGAATACTCCATCAAAACCAGCCCCACCCTGCTCCCATCCCTACTCCTCTCCTCTGGAGAAAGCTGGGATTGGAGTGTCCCAGAAGGTCCAGTGTGGGCAGCCAGCTGCTGAAGGCTTATCAGGCTGTGCCCCATAACAGCTGCAGCAAAAAATGAAAATGAAAAAAAACAAAAACCCACAGCTCACTTCTGATGTTAGCCCGGACTCTCAGAGGTGATTCCAATCAGCTGCTGTCCATGACTTCCACACCACATGACCCCCAAAGGCCCATCAGGGAACTAAGCACTTTCTGAGCAGCTGAAGGGGACTGTTCTACAGGCCAGTGCCCCTCCAGCTGAGCCCCTGCAAGAGTAAAGGTTTAGCCTGCAGAAGACTATCTAATGCTTACCCAGACAAACGAGCTGGCACACTTTAAGGCCTAATGGAGTCATTTCCAGGAATCAAGGCAACAGGAGGCAGGGTTTGTAGCACCCAAAGCATCTCTTTTCCCAGGGCTAGGAGTTAATTAATTCCAGCTAGACCTGTTAGACAGTATTTATGGCTTGCTCGTTCCAACCCGAATAAGTTTAAAGGCTGACCCAGGAAGCATCATGCTTAAAGGGCGGCTATGTTGAGTACCTAAGGGATTTCACAATCATCTTTCCCTCCCCCTCCTCCCAATTTCTTCCTCCTATTTTCCAATTCCCTGCAGGAGTTCAAGAGTTTGACAAAACTGCTCTCTGGTCCCCTAAGTCCCTGGGTCTGAGCATGACCTACTTCAAGGATTCTGTAGGGGAAAATCCAGGGTTATGCCCCTTCTAGAATAAATATCAGTGTCACTGATATTTCTGTTTCTTCTTGTCTGCCTAGCTTTTTCTCTTGGGCCTGGAAGGAAAAGCTTCCTTGTACTACCAGGATATTTGCTCTGGCAGTTTCAATCAGTCAATAAACATTTATTAAATGCCTGTTATGTTCCCAGCATTGTGCTAAGATCTGGGCATTCAAAAAGAGACAAATGCCAGTCCCCATCCTCAAGAACTTAAAATAATCAGGGGGAAACTAGGTGGCGCAGTGAGTAGAGCACCGACCCTGGAGTCGTGCGGACCTGAGTTCAAATCCTACCTCAGACACTTAACTAGCTTCGTGACCTTGGCCAAGTCTCTTTACCCCAATTTCCTTGCCTTCCCCCCTCCAAAAAGACCAAAAAAAAGAGAAAAAGACCTTACAATAATCTAATGTTAGTCCTTTGACAGCCTAGGTCTGAAAAATGTTCAGTAACCAATTTTGTTGACCGAATTCCCATTTGTCATGCCCCAAATATGTCTTAATCTGAGCCCTGAGTCTATCACCTCTGTCAGGAAGTGGGAAGCATGTTTCATGAGGGATCCTCTGCCACTGTGTTTGGCATCACATTGATTGGAGCTCCTAAATCCTTCAGAGCTGTTTGTCTTTACAGCGTTGTTGTTACTGCATAAATAGTTCTCTTGGTTCTGCTTAATTTTCCCGGCATCAATTCTTTCAAGTTCCTTGGTTTCATTGAAAGCACCTCTATCATTTCAGCATGATGTTCCATCACATTCATACAGCATAATTTGGCAGACAGGTGGCACAGTGCAGGAGGCAGCACCAAAAGAGTGAAGCAAGAAGAGATTTATTCTGCCCCAGGATTCCACTGGGGCTTTCCCACACCAACCTAAATTCCAGAGGGCTGGGGGTGGGAAAAGAGGATCCCAGACCACCTCTGGACACAAGTAGAGATACATGAGCCACCACCCTCTATGGAGACATAATAGAGCCTTTTGCCTCTTGTTTTCAGCAGCTGGCACAGGTATTCAAAAACCTATCTTCATCAGTCCTTAACTCTTGACTGACTAGAGAAGATGCACACTCAGTATTCCTGTTGTCTGTGAATCAGTAATTCTGGCAGGCTAAGGATCCCAACCCTTTCTGTTGTTTAGTCATATCTGACTCAGTGACCCCAGAAAATCCAGTGGGGTTTTCTTCTTTTTTTTTTAAAGCAATTGGGGTTAAGTAACTTGCTCAAGGTTACACGGCCAGGTTTTTGTTTTTTTGTGTGTGTGTGTGGATGTTAAGTATCTGAGGTCAGAACCGATCTCGAGTCCTCCTGACTCCAGGGCTGGTGCCCTTACTCACTGCGCCACCTAGCCACCCCTGGGGTTTTCTTCTTGACAGATATATTGAAATGCCTTACCATTTCCTTCTTCAGCTTGACTTACATATAAAGAAACTGAGGCAAATAGGGTTAAGTAAGTTGCCCAGGGTCACACTAAGTTGCTATTACATGTCAAATACACCTTATATTCTAACCGAACGGGTCTAACAGCTGTGTCCAGACTTCAATGTTCCATCTCCCACCTTTGTGCATTTGTATGAGGTGTTCCCTGTCCTCCAAATACATTCCCTCCTCCACACCATCTCTCAGAATCTTTAGATCTTCCTTCAAGTCCCTGTTGAGATACCAATTCCTCCATGAAGCATTCCCTGATCTCCCAATATCATTTCCCTATTCATGTTATTTTATATTTATTTAATGGCATAAATGATACACAAACATTTTATGTGTATGCCTTTGTCTCTGTCTGTATGTGTGTGTGTGCATCTGTCTCTCTCACAGATTAGCTCTAAAAGTTATCCCTTTAACTGCATGTCATAATCTCAATAACACATATTCTTGGTTTTCTCCCGTGTGGATGGCTAGGTCAAATTCTTTTGAATGACTATGTATCTCTATCAAGACAGTCTACAGTGTTGCAGAACTTGATATAATCAGTTCACATTTATAAAGTGTTTACTATGTACCAGGCACTGTGCTACACAAAAAGCCCCTGCCCTCAAGGAGCTTACAATCTAATGATGTCACATGGAAACAGGACGATTTGGAAAACCTTGCCATCTCTAGGAAATCTTTTTCCAGTGTGGTTTCTATACTATAATTCCTTTATGATCAGCCTTTGGGAAGCATACATCTCCCTGTATCACACCCAACTTGACATTTATAATTAGAGGGTGGTCTCTATTCTATCTTTTCAAAGAATCTTGAATCATTTTTATGCATGATGGCAAACAGTACAAATGACAAGAGTAAGGCCTAGGTGGTGACTCAGTGAATAGTGCTGGGCCTGGAATCAGGAAGACTTGAGTTCAAATCTGACCTCAAATACTTACCAGCTGTGTGACCCTGGGCAAGTCACTGAACCCTGTTTGCCTCAGTTTCCTCATCTATAAAATGAGCTGGAGAAGGAAATGGCAAACCCCTCCAGTGTCTTTGCCCAGAAAAAGCCCAAGTGGGAGCACAGAGAGTTAGACATGACTGAAAAACAACTAAACAACAAATGTTTGTTACATTAAACAGGAGGAGGAATCTGGACCAGCATCACTGTTATTTCTCAGGGTGCTGGTTCAGTTTAATTAAATGTAACAAATACTTATTAAATACTTACACTATACTTTTCTGAGCCTCAGTCTGCTTCTCTGTAAAATCAGGGCATTGACTACGTGATCTCTAAGGTTGGTACCAGCTCTAAATCCTGTGACTTTCCATGGATCCAGATGCTCCCAAATTCAGATAAGACCTGGCTGATGCCTCAACAAGATCTGACCTCACCCCCACCCACTGCCCTCAATTACTTGGGGGGGGGACGTTGATCAGAAAAGACCCTGTGTACCTCCTCCCAACTCAGTGCTCAAACTTGCTCTCTCTCTCTCTCTCTCTCTCTCTCTCTCTCTCTCTCTCTCTCTCTCTCTCTCTCTCTCTCTCTCTCTCTCTCTCTCTCTCTCTCTCTCTCTCTCTCTCTCTCTCTGTGAGTTCCAGGCTTCAAGGATTAAAAAGCACAGAGCCTGCAACTGCCCTCTGGAAGCTTCTTCAAGTACTCGATGCAGCCAATCACCATCTTCAGTGAATGCTTGGCACTCAGTGCCCCCAGGAGCTTCCTTTTCGGGGTGGAAACAACACTCAAACAAGCTGACAAGCTATAAGTGACAGGCCATAAATATTAATGTGGGTACCCACATACACAGAGGAGCCATGTTATAATAATAACACAGTATTGTGGTATGATATCATTATATGATATACATAAATTATTATTATTATTATTTATTATACAAAGTGTCCTTAAGGTCTTAGTGTGATTTTAAGCTATTCAAGCTTCTAAGGCTTTTATTATCATATTACAGGATAATATAGTATCATAATATAATATCACATATACTCTATGATCATATATGACATAGTATCATGATGACAGGTTTCTATATTATAATGTAATTATATTTAATATGACTATACTAACAACCTTGTGTCACAGACCTTGAGGGTAGTATTACAGATTCTCTCCTCACCTTCATGTCTTAGAATTCCCATCTTCCTTCAAGGCTGAGCTCCGGTGTCTCCTCTTACACAGGCATATCCTAACCTAAATTTTCTGAAGACCTAGAGACCCTCATCATCAGTGTGCTGAAAGAGGACAGGCTCATAATTCTGGGTGACTTTAACACCAGAGTAGACCCAGACTATCAAACTTGGCAGGGAGTCCCTGGGAGAAACGAAGTTGGGAACAGGGACAGTCCTTTGAAGACGTGTGCAATAAAATTTCATGGATGCACACTCACAGCAAACATTGGCAAGACTATGTCATTGCAAGGAGAAAAGACAAGACAGGATATGACAGTGAGAAAGGTAATGTGTGGCACAGAGAGCTATACTGATCACAGACTTCTCCCCAAGCTAAATATTTGCATTCAACAAAAGTGGCAGCCCCAAAGCCAGACAACTACCGGAAGACTTAGGGTCGACAGAGTGTTTCTCTAAGTGTGAACAGCTCATTGCTAACTTGGAGGAAAAGCTCAGCCAATACACAGCTGGCAAAGAAGGAGGAGAAAAGGAGTGGACAGCTTTCAGAGATTTGGTGTACAGTACCTCATCTATTCAGTTGTGCCAGAATGCTACAAGCAACAAGAATGGTTTGACAAAAGTGATGGAGAAATTCAGAAACTGATAAACAACAAACAAAGTTTATTAGCAGGATAGTTTGTCCATCTCTAAGAAGGCAGCATTAAATTCCACCAAAAGCAAAGTGCAAATATCACTATTAGGTCTGTATCGCAAAGAAATCATAAACAAGGGAAACGGACCTACAAGTGCAAAATTATTCATAGTAGCCCTTTTGGTTGTGGCAAAATACTGGAAACTGAGGGGATGACCATTAAGTGGGTAATGGCTGAACAAGCTGTTGTAAATGAATGAATGGAGAAATGATGAGCAGGCAGATTCCAGAAAAACCTTGAAAGATTTGTATGCACTGTTACAAAATGAAATGAGCAGAACCAGAAAAACATGTTATACAGTATCTGCAACATTGTATGATGAATGACACAGCTCTTGTGGGCAACACAATGATCCAAGACAAAGCACAAATGCCTCTAAAAGGAAAATGCTATTCACATCCTGATAAAGAACTGATGGACGCTGTATACAGATTGAAGCATATTTTTTTCACTGAATTCTTTTTCATGTTTTTTTTTCTTTTGATCCATTCCTTCTTTCACAACTGTGACTAATATGGAAATATGTTTTACATGACAGTCCACATATAACCTATATCAAATTGCCTACTGTTTTTGGAAGAAGAGAGGGGAGGGAAGGAAGGAGGGAGAAATATTTGGAACTCAAAATCTTGTAAAAATGAATGCTAAAAATTGTCTTGACATGTAACTGGGGAAAAAATAAAATAGTATTAAAAAAAATTAAAGTGCAAGCAAAGATTAGAAAGATGCAGGATTCTTGGCTCAGTAAGAAGGCAGATGAAATTCAGTTTTATGCTGACAAGTAACAATCCAGAGAGCTTTTATGATGCCATGAGGGCTATTTATGGGCCAAAGACTGATAGTGAATCTTGAATACTCAGTGCTGTTGGCTCTACATTGCTTAGTGATAAGGACATGGTCTTGGAGAGCTGGACTGAATACTTCCATAGTGTTCTCAATAGACTATCATCAATCAATGCTGAAGCCATTGACCATATTCCTAAGGCTGAAATCAATCCCTCTCTAGACAAACTTCCAACTGAAGAAGAGGTTTTGAATGCCATTAGGCTCCTCTCCTGTGGCAAAGCACCTGATGCTGATTCTATTCTAGCTGATATTTACAAGGCAAGGGGTTCTCTGGGTCCTCTGCTCATACGAAAGCTTAATGAAATTTTCTGGGTTATACAGCAAGAGGAGGGTTATTCCACAGGAGTTCAAGGATCCTCCATCTTGGTAAAGGAAATAGATTGTCCTGTGACAATCATAGGGTGGGTCTCTCTCTTAGTCATTGCTAGCAAGATTCTTGCCAGAGTGCTCCTTAATAGGCTGATCCTACACCTGGAAAATGATCATCTACCCAAGAATTAGTGTGGCTTCAGAAAGGTCCAAGGAATGGTAGATCTGGTGTTTGCCACCTGACAGCCACAGGAGAAATGCCAGGAGCAGAACAGAGGTCAGCACACAAAGTTCATCGATCTTATCAAGGCCTTTGATATTGTCAATCGTGAGGGTTTGTGGAAAATTATGGCAAAATTTGGTTACCCAGAGAAGTTCATCAGTATTTTACATCAATTTCATAAAAGCATGCTTGCCTAGATTCTGGATAATGGCCAGTGCTCTCTCACTTTCCCATTCAGTAGTGGAATGAAGCAAGGCTGTATGTCTGTTCCCATGATTTTTAGCATGATGTTTCCTGCAATGTTGTCAGATACCTTCAACAAGAATGAAACCAACATCAAGGTCAGCTACCACAGTGATAGTAAATTATTTAACTTGAAAAAGCTATACACCAAGACTAAAGTAGAGGGAGAGCTGGTGCTTGACTTTTTATTCCAAGATGATCATGCACTCAATGAAGCCTCAATGCAGAGTATGAATCAATTCTCTACCACTTAAGTTAATTTTGACCTGACAACACCAAGAAAACAGAGGTTCCCCACCAGCCAACACTGAACCATCCACACATGGAACCATCAGTTACAACAAATGGAGAAATTTTGAATGTTGTGAATAAGTTCACTTATCTTGGTAGTATACTTTCCAGGGATGTACACATAGATGATGAGGTTGATGCACACATTGCCAGAGCTAGTTCAGTGTTTGGGAGGCTTTGAAGGAAAGTGTAGGAGAGAATATGAGACTGACTACCAAATTGAAGGTCTACAGAGCCATTGTGCTGACCTCATTGTAGTATGCCAGTGAAATCTGAACAATATACCAGCACCATGCCAGAAAACTGAATTGTTTCCATTTGAATTGATTTAGGAAGATTCTGAAAATTATCTGGAAGAATAAGATACCAGACACTGAAATCCCTTCTTGAACTAAACTGTCAAGCACTCAAACTCTACTTCAGAGAGGGCTAGCCATGTTATTCAAATGCCAATGTACATTTGCCTAAAAGATTATTTTACAGAGAACTCACAAGAGTAAGATGCACACATGGGGGTCAGAGGAAGTGATACAAGAACACTCTCAAGGTCTCTCTGAAGAACTTTGGAATTGATTGCACGACATGGGAGATACTGGCACAGGACCACCCACCATGACATACCAGCATCAAAGAAGGGGCTGTGCTCAATGAACAAAGCAGAATTATAGTAGCTCAAGAGGAAGGAAGGAAGGAAGGAAGGAAGGAAGGAAGGAAGGAAGGAAGGAAGGAAGGAAGGAAGGAAGGAAGGAAGGAAGGAAGGAAGGAAGGAAGGAAGGAAATGAAACACAGGAGCAACAAAGAACAGAACCATCCTCTGGGCTAGGAAAAGGTGACTCTGGGAAAAATGGGAGCCATAGAGGGTGGTGAGTCCTAATCTCAAATGTACACTCTCATTGTGGAGGTGTCCTTGTACAAGGGACCTTGTCATTTTCAGTCATGTTCAACTCTTCATGGTTTTCTTGGCAGAGATACTGGAGTAGTTTACCATTTCCTTCTCTAGCTCTTTTTACAGATGAGGAAACTGAGTCAAACAGGGTTAAGTAGCTTACCCAGGGTCACACAGCTAGTGTCTAAGGCCAGATTTGAACTCACAAAGATGAGTCTCCTTGATTACAAACCCAATGCTCAATCCACTGTGCCACCTACCTACCTTCTGCCAATAAATTAGGAGTAAGATAAAAGTAGATGAGTTGTAATCTGCAAAGATGAAGGAATTGTCTACACCAAATAACAGAGCCTTAAGATACTAAAGCAGTTACACACACACACACACACACGCACACCTCAATAAACCCCAATGGCTCCCTATAACTTCCAGAAATCAGATATAAAATCCTCTGTTTGGTACTCAAAAGTCTTTCACAATCTCTTCTCCACATCTTCTCTGTCTTTTAAAGACACCTTGAACAACCTCCTCCCCCAACATAGGCAAAATGCCTTGGCACTGGCTGCTCCTGGCATAAGACCCTCCATCTCTCAGCTCTGGCCATTTTCAGTGGCTATGTCCCATGCCTAGAATGCTCTCTCTCTCCTCATCTATACCTCCCACTTTCCCTGGCTTCCTTCAGATCCCAGCTCAAATCCAACCTGCTTTCCCAATCCCCCTTGATTCTGGTGTCTTCCCTCTCTTGATTAATTCAATTGTTTCTGTATATGGATCTTCTTTGTATATCATTGGGGTTTTTTTATGTTTTCTCCCCCATCACACTGTGAGTTCATGAGAGCAAACACTCTTTGCATCCCCTGCACTTAGCACAGGGCTTGGCATGTAGTATGTGTTTAATAAATGCTTATTGACTGACTGAACCCAATCACACTAACAATTCTGTGTCTGTTCCCTCCATCTCTTTCCATTTCTCTCCCTTTCTCCTCTCATGCCCTCCTGCTGGGTACCTATCCCCACTCTGTGCAAGAAACATCCCCTCCGTGCTCTCCAACACAAATAACAAATTAAACATCAAGATGAAAGCATCCCTGCTTTCACTTACATTGTTTACAAAGTGCTTTGCCTATGTGATCTTCTTTATTCTTCATGACCACCCTGTGATGTGGGCAAGTCAAGGATTCTTTCAGTATGGGACTCCATGGGTCAGAGACTTCACTAACTGGCCTAATATACCCTCCAACAATTTCATCCCCTCACCAACCTAGCAGATGGTCTTCAGGGGTTGCTGTGTTCAAAGATGCCATCACCACCCAACTCAGGGCTAATTTGGTAATGGGTTCCTCCAATCTTAGTGAATTCGGTCGTTAAATGACTGCCATTAAATGGGTCATAGGTGAAGCCTTTCCATCTTGGTCAGTCATCTACTCTACAAGCATTTACTTAAGTACTGAATTCTTCCAATATAATAAAGAAAGGCCCACTGAAATCTATGGTCTAACCTCCAAGAACCCAAAGTTGTCTTCTAGCCAAGCTAAAAAATGGAGTCAACTTTGGTGGAGAAGGGAAAGGATTATTATCCTAATTTCATTGACGAGAAAACCGAGACACATATATATGGAAGAAGAGCCTGAACAGATGTATTTCTTCTTTTTTTTTAGTGTATTTTATAATACTATTTTCCTATGTAATGTAATATAACTTTTAAGATGTAAGTAATTCAAATTTTAGTTGGATAATTACAATGCTTTTTTGGTTATTAGTATCTATTGTTAAAAGTTTTATTTATTTTTATTTAAAATAGTTTAAAACATGAATAATTTGAATATTCTTTCCTTTGCTTACCAGTGATTACAAACATTCAAATAACGTACAAGACCTTTAAGTATGTTGCTTTATCTTACAAAGAAAAAGTCCATCATGATGGAACAACTCTGGTACTACAGGGAAATATTTAAGTCAAAGAACATTTTTATCACTTGGGATGTGGGCTGGCATTTTTCTTTTTTAGGGCGTGAGATTTTGTAGCTGAGTTTAAAAAAAATGTAGCCTCTTTTCACAGTTATGCCAAACCCCACAATAAAAAAGCAGGTCTTTCCTAATGGCCCTGGTTTTCCCCTTCTGGAGAAAATTCTGACCTAAAACTCCCAACCTTGGTTTTGCAACCCTCCAGAGTATCTTAATTTTCTCAAAGAGCATTAAGAAATTCTCAAGAAATTCTATAAACAAAACTAGTTGTGACTCATTGTCCTATAAAATATGTACCATTGAGCACTTTTCAGAGGTTTGGAACTTTTTTAAAATCTTATTTTCTCTCTAGATTATCCAAACATCAGTGGCATGTCACTGGTCCAGAAATGCTGGACCCAATCCCACAGGAATTTCCTTGGCCCAATTCCTTAAGTCACAATAGCCAATGGTTTCCTAGTAGATGCCTAGAGATTTAATCCCCAAAGAGGACAATTAATTACAAGAATTCTGCCTTGGATATGGAAAAATAGGGACACTAATGTGCTGTTAGTGGAGTTGTAAACTACTCCAAACATTCTGGAGAAAAATTTGGAACTATGCTCAAAGGGCTACAAAACTGTATATATCCTTTGACTCAGCAACATTACTACTACCAAGTCAGTACCCCAAAGAGATCAAAGGAAAAGGAAAAGGCAAACAAAAAGATATTTCTAGCAGCTCTTTTGGTGGTGGAAAGAATTGGAAATTGAGGGGATGCCCATCTTGCCCATTAATTGGGGAATGACTGAACAAATTGGGGTATATGATTGTAATGGAATACTATTGAACTATAAGAAATGAAAATCAAGAAGCTTTCAGAAAAACCTGGAAGAACTTACATGAACTGCAAGCAAAGCTGTTACACAGTAACAGCAACATTATATGGTGGATGATCAACTATGAAAGCCTTAGCTATTCTAATCAGGACAATGATCCTGGAAAATTTCGAAGGACCAATGATGAAAAATGCTCATCCCCCTCTGGAGAGAGAACTGATCAATTGAGTAAAGACTGAAGCATATTTTTTTCACTCTATGTTTCTTGCTTTTTATTGTTTGCTTTTTTTTTTGCAATACAGCAAATAATAGAAATGTTTTGCATGATTTCACATGTATAAGTGAAATATTGTTTGCTTTCTAAATGGGTGGAGAAGGGGCAGGAGGAAGAAAATTTGGAATTGAAAAAAAATTTAATGAATGTTAAAAATTGATAGATGAAGCATTGTTCCCTTATATCCAGTGTTGCATATAAGTCCCAAATAACATAAATAATGAACCCCCTCCAGTGTTCGTATTATTTGAAATGAGCACACCATGTTTCAACTGGGCCAGAATCCACTATCATGTTTTATATAATTATAACTTTAGAATGGTGTTCATTTGAATACATGCCACCATTTCAGGAGATTCACCACTCACCTAATTTGGACCTAGCTGTCTTTCTTCTAGAGCATGTGACCTCTAGAAAAAAAAGAAAGAACAACAAACAACTGTTTTCTTTCCATTGGGTAGCAGGAATAAACAAAGCCAGAAGCCAAGAAAGGTCATTTGTCCCGTCCAGGCAAGTCTGTCCCAACCCGTGCTCTTGCCTGAGACTTCCAGCAAGTTGCCTACCAGGACCGAGATGTGGCTACAGGCCAAGGAATTGAAGCAATTAAATTCAGTAAGACTAACTGTCCATAGTCAGTCAATAATAATTTATTTTCAGGAAGTATTTCATGTGGATAGGGAGTTTAATAATCCTTGTTAAGGTGAATGGACATCTGTCCAAGCCCTTGAGGATTGGCTTCACTCTCATCTATATGTATATTGCTTATCTGTACGTGTATCTAGCATCGTTCATAAGTAGCGTCATTAGCTTAGGAGCATATGCCAAACAATTCTGGGCACACTTGGCTGTCAATGGCTGGTAATCGCCATGCCCAACCTGTAGTAGGGCATTGTGAGCTCCTATTGGTCTCATCAGCCACAGTCGGACACATTGAAACTTGACGTTAGCATAGCGATGTCATTTGGGTCCTCTTCTGAGAACGAGGGACAGCAACCAAGCAAACAGTAAGGGTAACAGTAGCAGTCACTGTAGCAGCAGTAATGGGAGTGTGATAAGTAGTGAAGAGTAGTCAGCCGAAGTAATGGTGGTAATAATAATAATAATTAATAGCATTCTAATACTGACGCTGATGCCTCTCGTTCTTTTCAAGGTACTCTTCCAGCTTGTCTGAAGCAATAAATCACAATAGTGGACATTTATAAAGTGCTTGGAAATCTACAGAGGGCCTCACGTGCTTTATTTCATTTGCTCCCCTCTAATAGCCCCAAGAGAGATACAATAGGAATGGTTATTCATGATTTATAGAACCAATCAATCAACAAGCAATTAAAAAGTGTCTACTATGTGCTAGGCAAGGGCCTAAACTCTGGGGAAATTGAAACAAAATGCAAAAAAAAAGCCTAATCCTAAAGGAGGAGATAGCATATACACAAATCAATCTGTCCCAGATACAGAGTTAATGGAAGACCTTTGAGAAAAGGCCCTAGCAGCTCAGGGGACTGGGAAAGGCTTCCCTCCTCCTTAAATTATCTTTTTTTTAATTTGACATTTTTATTCTGAACTTAAACAGCAAAAAAGAAGGGAGGGAGCATTTCCAAGTCCACAGCAGAACCCAGAGCTTACATATGAAGCCATGAATCTTTATATCATACTGCTTACTTTTTTAAAGTATATAATAAATTACCCTGCCTGGCTGTTTCTCTCTCAATTTCCTTCTGTTTTCTTGCATACATTAAAAAAAATATTTCAATGGGCTTTTTTGTTTGGTATTACTACTGTTAACCCTCCTCTGAGACCCTCCCAACAACCCTCCAAAAGGAAAGAAAACATTTGGCAACAAAAAATCAGAACCAAGCAAAGGAAATTCCCATATTGGCCAAGCCTCTTTCTGCCCCGAGTCCGACTCCTCTTCATCCTAGCTGCTCTGAAGACATGGTTGATCGTTGAATTGATCAGAGTTCTTGAGTCTTTTCATGTTTTTGTTCTTTAAAATGCTGATGTCCTCGGATGAACTATTCTCCTTGTTCGCTCCTCATAAGTTCCCATGACCCAGGATTCTCTGCAATCATCTCCTAGGTCTCCTCCTATGATGTAATATTACTTGATTGTATTCCTATTATGTTCAGCCATTCCCAGGTGATGGGCAACACCCCCTCCCCCAGATGTTAGTTCTTTTCTTCCCCCAGCCCAATCTTTACTCCCCCACTTAGGATGAGGAAGGCTGTTTGCTTGTTTCCTCCTGTATTATCCTTCCCCTTAATGCCCCCCCTCCACTTGCTTCTCCATTGAGTCTGATGAATTTCTATCTTACAGTTTTGTGGGTTCACCATTCTTTTGTTGATCTCAGAGAAGCAGGAGATTCATCTAGTGCCCGTTCCTCCAACATGAGGGTACCCACTCTTCTCACATATCTTGAGTGTGAGAAATAGCAAGTTTCACCCTCTTCTCTCACCTTTCTACATTAGTGTATTCCTTTTACCCTTCCTTCTCTTTCCCCACTTGAATCACTCAGAACAGAATCAGTCCATCCCAGGTCTAAACTAGTCTTAAAGGAAGCTAGGGAGTCTAAGGGTCAACAGTCAAAAGGAGAAAGCATTTCAGGCATAGGGAAAGTCACAGAGATACAGAGGTTGAAGCAAGATGGCAAGTAGACCCAGGGACGGGTAAAGACATATTAAAAAAATGTAAAAAATAGGAAGGGACCAGATTGTGACCGGATTTAAATGCCAAACAGAAGACTTTATATTTGATTTTAGAAGTAATAGGGAGCCTGAATTTACTGACTGGGAGGGGATGGAGAGGTAGTGGGTAGGTGATACGATTGGGACTATTTGTTGTTGTTTAGCCAGTAAGTCATGTCTGACTCTTTGTCATTTGGGATTTTCTTGGCAGAGATACTAGAGTTGTTTGTCTTTTCCTTCTCCAGCTCATTTTACAGATGAGGAAGCTGAGGTCAACAGGGTGAAGTGACTTGCCCAGAGTCACACAGCTAGGAAGTGTCTGAGACCAGATTTGAACTCAGGAAGATGAGTCTTCTGATTCCAGGCCCAACACTCTATCCATCAGGTTCAATGAGGACTATATTTTAGGTAAATCACTGACAGCTATGTGGAAGATGATTTTGAGTGAGGTGAGACACAAGGTAAGGCACCCAGTTAGAAACCTGATGTAAGAAATGGGCCTAAACCAGGGTGATGGCTTTGTGAGTAGGAGAAGGTGAAAAGTGTGTAGGAGGTGTGGCAGATGCTATAAAGAAACTGTATATGTGAGGGGTGAGAGAGAGGATTGCAGAAGGAGGAATCTGAGACTCAGAGGGATTTGTTCCAGGATCCCACAGCTAGTGTCAGAAGACTAACCAATAGGCCACTCTACCCCGCTGCCTCCTTGATGAGGGTGCTAGGCTCCCTGAGAAAGTGATACAGAAATTCAAATCAAACAAAACCAAAGGGGGGGGCGGCATAGAGGACCTATAAAAATCACAAAACTGTACATTTTGAGCTTGAAGAGCTACAAAAACTCAATCTTGTCCAATATCTCATGCTATAGATAAGAAACAGAGAAAGAAGGAAGGTGACTTGCCCAGGGTATGAAGCTCCAAAACCAGCTTGCTCTCCACTGCCCTACACTGCTCCAATCACCACTCTCTCCCTTTTATTAAAAGAAAAAAAAAGAAAAAAATGTATTTTGCAAAATTGCTTCTTTCTTACATATAAGTTCAACCTACATATGCAGCTCTCCTGCTCCTTCTTAGCCAAGTGTAGAGTTGATAGAGTGCTGGGCCTGGAGTTAGGAAGACCTGAGTTCAAATTTGACTTCAGATACTTACTAGCTATGGACCATAGAAAAGTCACTTAACTCTGCCTCAGTTTCCTCAGCTGTAAAATGGAGGCACACTGGGGAAGGAAATGGCAAATTTCTCTTTGCCAAGAAACCCCATGGGCAAAGTCAACTGACCAACAAAATGGAGATAACAGGGCCTAGCTCCCAGAGTTCTTTCGAGGATGGAATGAGTTAATGTTTATAAACACTTAGCAAACCTTAAATGCTGTATAAATGATAGTAATTTATTATTATTGTTCAAATAAGTATTCTTATGCTTCCCCTGTTCCCCACATTCAGAACTCAGGCTCCACTGTCAACATGTTATGGGTTAAAATGGCTTTCTGGGGAATGTCTGGGAACCTCATCAGATTTGTAACCCTGTTTCCATGGATTTCAAGTTCCAAACAATCCACTTTTACAAAGATACTTTTGGAACCTTTGTAAACTATAAATTTCAAAGTGGCAGGTGGAGAGAAGCCTACTATGTATCCGGCACTGTGGTAGGGCACTAGGGATACAAAGAAATTAAATAATCCCTACTGCCATAGGGTAGTGATGTGAGAGTAACATTGGGATTATTAGGACCCTGGGGTCCTAGCCTTCCTGGCTCACCCCACCCCATCACCACTCCTAACAATAAATAAATGACAGCAAAAATCATAAAGGTTCACAATCCCTTTTTCACATAATTTTATAAATTTTGTCTTTGGATTTTCTTTTTCATTTACTTCATTTTGCTTATTCTGTGATTGGGTTTGTTTGGAGAGGAAATAGCCCCCCAAAATATTTTAAAGTGGATGAGGAAAGATAATGAAGATAATTTTTTTTCATTTTCAAGTGAATTTGTTAATTAGGGATTAGAGACATTCTCAAAGAGGAGGATGGGAAAACTGAGATCCCAGGAAATAAAGAAGAAATAAAAACTATGTGCCAGCAACCAGTCAACTCTGTCCAGAGGCAAATGAACGTCACCGGCAATATTTGGGGGAAGGGAAAGCAATCATCGAAAAGCCTCAGTTTCTGAATCTCCTTTCTCCAGGTACAGATATGCAGTGAAATTGCCCGTCCTTAACAAATGTCAAGGATGTAGGATGTATTTCAAAACTGTGAGGTCTTTTCACAACTCCTCCCCCGTCCTTTGCATATAGCCTTTCCTGATCACACCTACAAACACTACTCCGGTCCCAAGGGTGTGGTACGGGTCTTTTAAGTGCAAATTTATGTCCCTCTTCTCTCCCCTTCCCCCTAAAAAAAAAAAAAAAACCTTCAGAATAATATGGAATGGAAGGAAGCAAGCAGTCTCTCCTCCTTCCCAAATTTAGGTTAGAGAAACATCCATAATTGAAATTTTCAAAGAATGTGGAGGAGAAATCCTCTCCCCCGCCTGCAGAATCCCAGGACTGTATTCATTTTGCAGAATGAAAGGTTGCCTGCCAAAATAAGGTTACAAGAAAAGATAAACTCCAGGGTTCCACTACCCAGTACCTCAGCAGAAGACAGTGCTAACCAGCTTCTCACGGTGTGACAGTCTCACTCCTGAACGTGGCACCAGGAAGAAATGGATTCAAATCCTCCCTTCTCCCCAACGAATCCCCTCCCCCTCCCCCCGCCCCCCATACACACACACTCACGAACTTCGAGCAAGTCACAGGTTTAGGGTCATGGATTCAGAGCTCAGAAGGGTCTTCAAAGGCCCTTGCTTCCAACCCCCTCATTTTAATAACGTATTTCTATACCTCTTCAAAGTTTGCAAAGCACCATGCATAGGCCATCTCATTGGATCTTCGCAAAAACACTGTGCTATGATTATCCCCATTTTACAGGAGAAGCTGGGGCTGAGGGGCTATGTGACTGGGCCAGGATCATACGGCTAGCAAGTGTCTTAGGTGGGATTTGAATCCAAGTCTTGAAGACCTCAAGACCAAAAAATACCCTATCTATATACCACAATATGTTCCTCGGACCTCGAGTCACAGCTTCCTCCTCATCTGCAAAATGGAGTTAATAATACTCCTAGCATGAGGCTCAAATGATATCGGGGTGATAACCCCCCCCCCAGAAACTTTAATGCGCCATATAAGAACATCTGTTATTATTATTCCCAGTCACCCAAGACTAGCCATGAAAAACCCTCGAAGAGTCTCTTCCCCTCCCATGGTTATGTGCTGGCATCCTTACCTGAAACCCCCGGTGGCCTGGCGGAGCGTCCCAGGCAGCCGCTGCCCTCCCCCAGCGCACGAGGCTTATCTCTACTCACAGAGCGGGTTCTAAAGCTCCAGCAGTCACCGATAGGCAGAGGCTGGGTGCCAACTGCCCGGGTGGGGCTCTCCCGACGGCTCGCTCAGTCACTGTCACTCTCGAAGGCACAGGGGCGACACAGGTGCAGCCGAGGGAGGGAGAGCAGAGCCAGCTAACACCTGTCTGCACATGGACGGGCGAGGCCGAGTGGGCTGCCCCTGCTCCCAGTCCTTCCCACAGCCCCTCAGTGGGGCGCAGAGCCCAAGGCGCCTTCACCTCCGCCCCACAGCCGATAAGGCAGCCGCGCAGTCCCGACGCCCCGCACCTTCATCAATCGCCCCGCGCCCCTTCAGGACCTGGCCAGGGGCCAGCCCTGTTAATTCACTGAAGCCCCTAGACGCCCTGGGAAAGCAGAAAGAGAGGGAGGACGGGACCTGGCTGGATCTCGGGTCCGGGGACCCTGGAGTCACCAGCCCCCACTTCCTACGCTCTTACGTAACCTGCAGCGAGACCCCAAATTTCACGGGTATCGCTCTCCGCTCTTGCAGCGCCCGCTCGCGGGTTTCTTACCTTTGCTAAATGCCCAAGTGGGGGGGGGGGACGTCAGGAGCCCGGCTGCCCCTCGACTAGAGGGATCCCCTACCCCAAAGAGTGGCCGCAGGCTGCGGATCCGGACTGGGCAGGGCCACTTACAGCCAGAGCAGGAGCCTCGGCTGTCAGGCAACTCGCCCGGGCTTCGCTCACAGAGCGGCGTGGCGTGGGTTTCCCCTCGGTCACCCAGCCCTGACCAGCTCAGCTCAGCTCAGTCCAGCCCAGGGGTCGCAGCAGGGGGCCCGGCTTCAGAGGCTCCCCACCGGTGGTGCCCAAGGCCAACTCTTCCAATAGTCTCCGAGGTCCCTCCAACTTGCCTACGGACACACACACACATCCATGCACACACGCTCGTGGGCAGGCTCGCACACCCAAACTTTAAGCGCAGCACCTCACCTCCGCACGCACTGCTTACCTGGGGCTGTGCCGGGCGCAGCAGGTCCCACTGGCAGCTCTGAGCCCGTGCCCGCTCCGCGCCGGGGCCGTGCTGCTCGCCTGCCTGGGCTCCAGGGCTCTCTTCCCCACCCTCCCCCCCCCCCCCCCCCCCCCCCCCACTCTTCGGTCACGCGCCTTCAGGCGCGCGCCTCCCTGCCCTCCTGCAGCCCGCCCGCCCGGCGCTAGGGCTGACTCCCGCGAGGGTCTCGCACATTCATTCCCAGGCTTTGCTTGCCACGCAGATGACTCAGAGCCGCGGTGCGTGGTGGCAGCGGCAGCATCAGTCCGAGCCAGAAACCCTGAGAATTCCCGGAAAGCGGAGGGGAATTCTTCCCCAGGGTTCAGAAAAACGCCCTTGAAAGGAGGACCATCCATCCCGGAGATTCCAGCGCTGTGGGTTGAAAGCAGCTATTCGGGAATCATCCAGAATGTTGTTTTCTGCATATGTGGGTAGCGTTTGCTAGCCTGCTCACTCCAGACAGACAAGGCCAGGCTGGCAGAGGCAATCGCACCCTCTCCATCTTTGTGGCCCCATCCCGGGAGTTGAGGATTATCGGTCTAGAGTAGAAAAGGACCTCAGGGACCAATCTAGTCGAGCCTATTTCACATGGAGCCAGGGTCCGACCCTTTGTTAGTGCTCCCCTGCCAAGGAGGCACAAACAGCGATTCCCACCTGTCTGGCAGGCTTCCTCCTCCTGAATGTCTTCTTGGCAATAGTGATAACAAAGGGTGGTACTAGAGTGGCAGAAGGTGGTGCCCAAACGGGCACCTCATTCCCCTTGGTGTGTACCTCTTGAATAGGCTGGCTAGAAGCACACCTTCTTGGCAGAGGATCAACCACAAGTCATCCTTGGTCAATTCTCCGAGGCAGGGGGAAGCCCTCAAGTCTGGGTTGAGATCATTTGGTTTTCTCCTGCCTTCTTTGCACTTCAATAAAGGAAGGCTTTTTTTCATCATTATTATATTCATGTAGCAATGTAGGGTTAGGGGAGATAGATAGTGAAGTGTCTGGAACTATTCAACAACTTCTCATTGTCCCTCATTCTATTACTTAAAGTCTTCCTAAATGAGTTTTCCTCAGGTTGAACGTAGCCTTAAAGGATATGTAATTCCCTTTATCTTTTGGTTTGTTTGAGCCTCCAGCCACAGGCTGCTCTTCTGGCAAAACACCTCAGCGTTAGATCTGTGTCTTCTCTGAAAACATTCTGCCCTTGCCCTACCCCATTCACTTTTCCCCAGCTTTTCCCAGTGAGTACAACCTCAGTAAGCAATTGCTTCTGGTCACCACTGTTTATAAAGTCAAACTAAACATTTACAGGAAAAGTGAATAAAATTTTCTTCCCCTTCCAAAAGAAAAGGTTTCAGGTCCCCACTATGGATTTTAAGATTTGAAGTGGGGGTGGGGGAGAGTTCACCTCTATAGTTTCTGTTCTCCACATGCCTCCTGTCAGATAGACCCAAAGTAACCTCTACTGCAGTTCTGTCCCTTTGTAACTTACCTTTTCTTGAGCCTCTTTTCACCTAGTTTTTTTTTTTCCTCTGGCTTCTGCTCCGCTGGGCAGATTTCCCCTTGGAATCTGTTCCCTAGACTCAGGGAACTGACTTTTAAAGGTCACCCTGAGGCATTACCTTTTTCTGAGTCATTTGAGAAATCATTCTAACCTCAGAGATCACCAGGAGTGGTTGAATTTTACAGTTCCTTTGACACCTGATTAAATGGTCCCTTATCTGTGATTAGGTTAGTAAAAAATCAATTCCTTTACACACATTTGAGGAAACTGAGGCCCAGGGAGGCAGGAAATTATTTCTTCCAGGCCACACTAAGACTCAGAAATAGAATTTGAAGTCAGGTCCTAAAAAGGCTAAATTAAACCTTAGCAATCATCTACTCCAACCTTCTTATTTTATAGAGAAAAAAACAAGTTCAAATTAAACCAAGATTTATTAAGCACTGTGCTCCTTGCTGGGAATACATAGACAAAGAGGAAAGTTCCCTAATTTCAAAGACCTTACTTTCTAGGGAATGGGAGAGGAGAAAGGAGAGGACCTCCCCAAACTATGCAGATAATTATGGTTCAAGGAAAATTGAGGAGAGGGCATTATAGTGGATCAGAATATAGGTGACACTTGGGCTGAGCCATGGAAGAAAGTTTAGGAATCTGACAAAGGGAGGTGAAGAACACATTCCAGATAGGTATGGCAGCCTGTGCAAAGAGAAAGAGACAGGTGATGGTTTATTGAGTTCCATTTTGACTAGAATATAAAATGCACGAATGGGAATGGTGTGAAATAAAGCAGGTGGAAGCCAGACCAAAAAGACCTTTAAATATCAGGTTGAGGAATTTGTATTGTGCCTTAGAGAAAACAAGAGCCACTGAAGACTTTCGTATAGAAGAGTAGAAATGATTAGACCAGTGTCAACTCAGTGTTTAAGTGACTTATTCCAAGATAAAACAAAATTACAAAACTGGAGAGGTAGAATGGACATCAGCAGCCTCCAGTCCAACCTATCCATGAAATGAATCCCCTCCTATAACATAACCAACAAATGGTCATCTAGTTTCTGCTGGAAGACCCCCCAGAGACCCAGCACTCCTCAAGGCAACCATTCTACTTTTGGATTGCTCCAGTTCTTAGGAGGTATTTCCTGACACCCAGCCTATATCAGTCTATTTCAGATTTCCACTCTTTATGCTCCTGGTTCAGCTCGTGGCCAAATGGAATGACTGGGAGAGCTGAGATTTGAATCCAGGTCCTCTGATGCCAGTCCTCAATAGAGTTATCCCTTCCACACTGAGACTTTCCCCCATCATGGTTTCGATATATGGCAGGTCGGCATAAGAAATTAAATGGGAATTTGGGGGAAGTTTTGTGGAAGTCACAGACAGCATGAAGGTCAGCAGACAACACAGAAAAAGTTTAAAAACTCAGAAATGCATAAAACATGTATAGTATTGTATAATATTAATATATTTTCTCTTTTAATATCATAATAATTCAGACTTCTTCTCTGGTATGAACGGAGAGTCAAAAAATTTTACATGGATTCTTCAGATCATAGGGGCACCCCTAACCCCCATGATGTAGAAGGGGTAATTGTATGTTCTTCTCTTCTGCACCACAATTACCTCCTCCATATGGCAATTTCCTGAGGAGAGGAAAGGATGAAACCCAGCTAGGGAAAGCTCACCTTGGGCACAGGAAGGATTTGGGATCCTACTTCAGTTGAAGAAACCCAATACTGACAGATTCCATATATTCCATAGGTGAGTCGTGCATCCGTAGGTCTAGAAACCATATGGAATCAGCCCTGGTAAGAGGCAAGGAGTTCAGAGGATCACAGATCCAGAGCTGGAAGGGGTCCCAGAGATGATCTAGTCCAAGCCCTCTCATTTTCCAGATGAAGACACTGAGTTCTAGGGAGTTTTAAGGATTTCCTCCAGCACACAAAGGTAGTAAGTATCAGAGGCAGAATCTGAACCCAAATACACCCACTCTGGTGCCAGTGCTCTTTCCACAGTACCAGGCAGCCCCCAGGGGTGGGGTATACCACATTAGACCCTGAGGCTGGTAACTGGAGAAGAGGTGAGAGAACAAGTGCATACTCCCAGTTCAGTGCCTTGGGGGGAAATTCCAATTGCCCAACCCTAATTACAGCTCTGAAGTCAGGTAATAGAAATGATTAGACAAATACTTTGTGATAGTTATCTGGGATTTGGGGGACTGAAAACATTTTTTTTCCTTGGCTGATTCAGGAATGTCCCAAGTTGAGGACAAAAGGAAAGGCTGAATTCTTGGTGAACAGAGAAGCTTTGTTTGAAAGGTTTTGGCATCAGCAAGCTAGGCTGTGGGGTCCAATGGATATATTCAGGAAGCCAGGAAACCCAAGTTCAATTTTCAGCTCCCCCACCGACTTGCTATGTGACCCAGGGTAAGTCAACAAGCATTATGAAACACCTACTGTGTGCCAGGCATTATGTTAAGTACTAGAGATAGAAGGGAAAGCAAAAATAGTCCCTGTCTTCAAGGAACTCATAAGGTAAGGAGAGAAGACAACATGCAAACAATTATGTCCAAATAAGCTAGGTAGAGGAAATAATTTCAGAGAGGTCACCAGCATTAAGGGGGAGGAGGAAGGGCTTTCCTCATGGAGCCTCAGTTTCCCTACCTGAGAAACTGTGAAGCTTCATAACATAGACCTCCTGGGACATGGAGTAGATAGCGTCTGTAAGGCTATCTGTTATAAAGAGGCTTTGGGAGCAAGAGGTCTTGTTCTCCTGTTATTTCTTTGAAATTGTTTTTGGCCTTATGCTTCTTTTCTTTATTTTTTCCCTTTATTAAAAGGGTGATAGCCTGGGTCAGCATCCTTCAAACCACATCTGGTTTTGAATAAAGCTGGGATGTGCATAATTCACAAATACCACCCAAGCAGCCCCTTCCCCCATTGTAAGGGAGTCCACTAAAGGAAATAACTCTTCTCTGTCAGTAGGAATGGAAGGGAATATTTCAGATGGGCTCAGCCAGAATGCCTTGAAAGGCAGGAGAAGGGCTATCCACAATACAAGATGGTTTGATGACTTATCTAGGTCAATTCCAAAACCTGAAGCATAGGCTGGGTGCCTTCAAAGCTAATGGAGCCCTTCTCTGAACTCGGCTTTGGTACCAATTTAGGCTCGCACCACTGACGGGAAGCATCATTCTTCTCATCTCCATATGCTGAAATCCTTCTCTTCTTCCAAGGTGCAGCTCAGAATCTGCTTTGTACATGCTGTTTTCCTAGAACACCTCCCAGGCCCAAAGCCAGAAGTAATTTGTCCCTTCTCAGTTTTTCACACCTACCTGTTGAAACCCTCCTGTGCATTTGTGACATTCCAATTTGGCCCCAGGATCTGCCTTATCCTCCTAGAAGAGCATAAGGCCAGGACTGTGTCATTCTTTATCTTTGTACCACTCCCCCTTCCCTCCCCCCCCAAGCACAGATTCTTGAAAATTGTAGACTCTTAAGGAGTGTTTGTTAAATTGGTGACACAATCTTATTTGAGAACATTCTGGAGTGAATCGTACTCTAAAAAGGAAATTTTTTTCTTTTTTTTTAAATTAAATTTTATGTTTATTTTTAGTTTACATCATTCATTTCCACAAGATTTTGAGTTACAAATTTTCTCGCTGTCTTTCCCCTACCCACCACCCCTAAACAGCTATCCCACTGTATAGCCTCTCCCCCGATCTGCTCTGTTCTATGTCCTCCCCCATCCACTCTCTGACTTTCTAGTAGGGCAAGATAGATCTCTATACCCCAGTGCCTGTATATCTTATTTTCCAGTTGCATGTAAAAATAAATAATAATAATAATATAATATATATATATATATTTTGCTTTTTGTAGGGCAATTGGGGTTAAGAACTTGTCCAAGGTCACACGGCTAGTTTTTTGTGTTAAGTATCTGAGGCTGGATTTGAACTCAGGTCCTCCTGACTCCAGGGTGGGAGCTTTATTCACTGGGCCACCTAGCCACCCAGTAATAATATATTTTTTAAACATTTGATTTAAAAATTTTGAATTCCAGATTCTTTCCCTTCCTTCCTCATCACCCACCCTTACTGGGAAGATAGGCAATTCAATATAGGTTATAAGTGGGTAGCTACCCAAAACATTTCCATAGTGGATATATTGTGAAAGACTGGCTATATTTCCCTCCATCCTATTCCACCCCCCACACACACACACACACACACTTGTTCTATTCTCTACTTTGACCCTGTCCCTTTTCAAAAGTGTGTGCTTCTAACTTCCCTCCCCGCCCAACCTGCCCTCCCCTCCAACATACCCCCTCTCATCCCCTTCCCCCATACTCTCCTGTAGGGGGAGATACCCTATTTAGTGTGTGTCATTCCCTCACTAAGCCAAATTCAATGAGAGTAAGGTTGATCCATTCCCTTTTGCCTTCCTGTTCTTCCCCTCCATTGTAACAGTTTTCTCTTGCCTCTTCTATATGAGATAATGTACCCCATTCTGTCTCTCTCCATCTCCTCTCATTATATTCCTCTCTCACCTCTGAATTTCACCTTTTAAAAATCATCCCTTCCTATTCAATTGGTCCTGTGCCCTCTATGTATACCTGTATACATATATACATACATTCACATATGTATTCATACACCCATATACCCTCCCATATAGACATATATATGTATATATACATATATATACATTTATATTCTCTTCAACTATTCTCATACTAAGAAAAGTTTCATAAGTTAAATTATCATTTTTCCATGTAGGAATATAAATAGTTCAACTTTGAGAAGTTCCTTATGGTTTCTTTTCCCTGTTTACCTTCTTGTGCTTCTTTTGCTTCTTGGATCTGAATGTCAAATTTTCTATTCAACTCTGGTTTTTTCATCAAGAGTTCTTGAAAGTCCTCTATTTCATGGAATGACCATATTTTCCCCTGAAACATGATACTCAGTTTTGCTGGGTAGGTGATTCTTGGTTTTAATCCCAGCTCCTTTGATCTCCAGAATATCATATTCCAAGCCCTTTGATCCCTCAGTGTAGAAGTTGCCAGATCCTGTGTTATCCCGATTGCGTTTCCACAATATTCAAATTGTTTCTTCTTGGCCTCTTGTAATATTTTCTCTTTGATCTGGGAACTCTGGAACCTGGCTATAATATTCCTAGGAGTTTTCTTTTGGGGATCTTTTTCAAGAAGTGATTGGTGGTGCGGGCCGGGAATGCGCGGGGGCGGACGCAGGCCGGGAAGGCACAGCGGTGGTGCGGTGGCGCACGGACGCAGGCCGGGAAGGCGCGGCGGCGGCGACAACAGCGCAGTGGCCTGCGCGGTGGCGCGTGGACGCAAGCCGGGAAGGCGCGGTGTCAGACGCAGGCCGGGAAGAGGCCTGATCAACTCCGAGGGCAAGTATTCCCACCAACCACAAGGTCCACTACCAGGCCTATCACCAAAGGGCTGGGACTGGAAAGAGCAAGGTAAGAAGCAAAGACAGGGGCCCCTATACTGGACAGCAAACACTCCTGGGGCTACCACATCATAGCACAGAAATCTTTTTTTTAAAAAAAGCCCCTTTCAGGACCTCCAAAGACGAGGATGACAGAGTGAACCGCACTTGATTCAAACCCCACCTCTGACCCTGAAAATATAATAACTATTGTCCAGGGCAAAACCCTCTACAGTAAAGGCTTGGGATCCTAGAGGAAGGGTGTAGTTAGGACCCTGCCTCAAAATGGGTAGAAAGCAGACTACAAAGACAAAGACTCTAGAGTCCTACTATCCTCAGAGGGAGGAACCAACCTCAGAGGGAGACAATGTGGACTCCACACCCACAGCTGAAACTTCAACAGGGAATGGATCCCAAGCACAGAAGGCTCTCCTAGATGAGATCAAAAGGAACTTTGAAAGCAAAATGAGAGAGATAGAAGAGAAAATGAATAATTCTCTCAAAACAAAAATAGCAGAATTCGAAAAGCATTATAATGAGGAAAACATCTCTCTAAAAAGAAAAGTGTATGATATGGAAAAGGAACTTCAAAAATTAACCAAGGAAAATGATTTGCTAAAAACCAGAATTAAACAAATGGAAACAAATAACTCTATGAGGAACCAAGAAGTAGTCAAGCAAAACAACAAAAATGAAAAATTAGAAAAAGAGGTAAAATACCTCAAAGAAAAAATAACTGACCTGGAAAACAGATCCAGGAGAGATAATCTGAGAATCATAGGCCTACCAGAAAATTATGATGAAAAAATGAGCCTGGACAACATTCTCCAAGAGCTCATTAAGGAAAACTGCCCTGAGATACTTGAACCTGAGGGGAGAATAGAAATCGACAGAATCCACCGGACACCTGCTGTAAGAGATCCCAAACTGAAAAATCCTCGAAATGTTGTGGCCAAACTCCAGAACTACCAGATAAAAGAGAAAATACTTCAAGAGGCCAGAAACAAACAATTCAGATATCGAGGGTCCACAGTGAGGATTGCACAGGATTTGTCAGCCTCCACACTGAAAGATCGGAGGCAGTGGAATACAATTTTCAGGAAGGCAAAAGAGCTCAGGTTACAACCAAGGATCACATACCCAGCGAGACTGAGCATATTCTTCCAGGCAAAGAGATGGTCATTCAATGATATAACAGAGTTCCAGACCTTCTTGATAAAAAAGCCAGAACTCAATGGAAAATTCAACCTCCAATTACGAGAAGCAACAGTGACTTAAAAAGGTAAACAAGGAGAACACACATCATTTTAGAGGGAAAGAGGGGAGGGAGAGGAGCTTCACATGAGATCTGTTCCTGTTATTCTTGATGCGAAGAAAAAATAGCATACCTCATTAAGTATAACAATATCCTACAGGCAGTAGGAGGGGGAAAGGGTTACAAAAGGGGGGTGGGAGTGATTTGTAGGGAGGGAAGTAGTAAGGGGAAAAGGGGAGAAAAAGGGAGGGGGGCCGAAAAGGGAACACTGAGGGAGGCGGTGGTCAAAAGGAAAACTATTAAGGGGGGGAAGGGAGAAGGGAGGAA
>NW_027185786.1:4576862-4579789 GCF_028583685.1 Petaurus breviceps papuanus
GGAAACTATATCCTGTTAAAAGGCACCATCGAGAATGAAGCAATATCACTACTTAACATATATGCACCAAGTGGTGTAGCTTCCAAATTCCTAGAGGTGAAGCTAAAGGAATTAGAGGAAGAAATAGATAGCAAAACTATACTAGTGGGAGACCTTAATCTCCCCCTATCTGAACTTGATAAATCCAACCTCAAAATAAACAAGAAAGAAGTTAAGGAGGTGAACAGGATTTTAGAGAGGATAGGTATGATAGATCTCTGGAGAAAACTGAACGGGGATAAAAAGGAATACACTTTCTTCTCAGCGGTTCATGGCACATACTCAAAAATTGACCATGTCCTAGGGCATAAAAACCTCACAATTCTATGCAGTAAGGCAGAAATATTAAATGCATCCTTCTCAGATCATGATGCAATAAAAATTATATGCAATAAAGGGCCAGGGAAAGACAGACTAAAAACTAACTGGAAATTAAACAATTTAATCCTAAAGAATGAGTGGGTCAAACAAGAAATTATAGAAACAATCAGTAATTTCATTCAAGAGAATGATAATAATGAGACAACATACCAAAATCTGTGGGATGCATTAAAGGCAGTTCTTAGGGGAAGTTTTATATCCCTGAGTGCATACATGATTAAATTAGAGAAAAGGGAGCTCAACGAATTGGGCATGCAATTAAAAAACCTAGAAAAAGAACAAATTCAAAATCCCCAATTAAATACTAAACTAGAAATATTGAAGACTAAAGGAGAGATTAATAAAATCGAAATTAAGAAAACTATTGAACTAATAAATAAAACCAAGAGCTGGTTTTATGAAAAAAACAACAAAATTGATAGACCCTTAGTCAATATGATAAAAAAAAAAGAAAGAAGAAAACCAAATTATGAGTATCAAAAATGAAAAGGGTGAATCTACCTCCAATGAAGAGGAAATCAAAACAATAATTAGGAATTATTTTTCCCAATTGTATGCACATAAATTTGACAATCTTAGGGAAATGGATGAGTATTTAGAAACATACAAGTTGACCAGATTAACTGAAGAGGAAGTAAATTACTTAAATAATCCCATCTCAGAAAAAGAAATTGAACAAACCATCAGTCAGCTCCCTAGGAAAAAATCTCCAGGGCCAGATGGATTCACTAGTGAATTCTATCAAACATTTAAAGAACAATTGATTCCAATACTCTACAAATTATTTGGGAAAATGAGTGAAGAAGGAGTCCTACCAAATTCTTTTTATGACACAAATATGGTACTGATACCTAAATCAGGAAGAGATAAAACAGAGAAAGAAAATTATAGACCAATCTCCCTCATGAATATAGATGTAAAAATTCTAAATAAAATACTAGCCAAAAGACTACAGCAACTTATCTCAAGAATAATACATTTTGATCAGGTTGGATTTATTCCAGGAATGCAAGGATGGTTTAATATTAGGAAAACCATCAGTATAATTGATCATATCAACAATACAACTAGCAGAAACCACATGATCATCTCAATAGATGCAGAAAAGGCTTTTGACAAAATACAAGATCCATTCCTATTAAAAACATTAGAAAGTATAGGAATAAATGGATCCTTCCTTAAAATAATAGGTAGCATCTATTTAAAGCCATCAGCAAATATTATATGTAATGGGGAGAAGCTGGAAGCATTTCCCATAAGATCAGGGGTGAAACAAGGGTGTCCACTATCACCCCTCTTATTCAATCTGGTACTAGAAATGTTAGCAGTAGCAATTAGAGAAGAAAAAGAAATCAAAGGAATCAAGTTAGGCAAAGAAGAGACCAAGCTATCACTCTCCGCATATGATATGATGATATACTTAGAGAATCCTAGAGAATCAAGTAAAAAACTGCTTGAGACAATAAATAAATTTGGCAAAGTTGCAGGATATAAAATAAATCCTCGGCATTCCTATATATTTCCAATGAAATTCAACAGGAAGAAGTAGAAAGAGAAATCCCATTTAAAGTTACTGTAGACATTATAAAATATTTGGGAATCTACCTGCCAAAACAAACCCAGGACCTGTATGATCATAACTACAAAACACTTTTCACACAAATAAAGTCAGATCTAACTAATTGGAAAAATATCAATTGCTCATGGCTGGGTCGAGCTAATATAATAAAAATGACAATTTTACCTAAATTAAATTATATATTTAGTGCCATACCAATTAATTTACCAAAAAACTACTTTATAGAGTTAGAAAAAATAGTAACAAGATTCATCTGGAAGAATAAACGGTCCAGAATATCAAGGGAATTATTGAAAAAAAAATGCTAGGGAAGGTGGACTAGCTTTACCAGATTTCAATCTGTACTATAAAGCAGCAGTCATCAAAACTACCTGTTACTGGCTTAGAAATAGAGAAGTGGATCAATGGAATAGATTAGGCACACGAGATTCAGAAGTCAACGACTACAGTAATGTATTATTTGATAAACCCCCAGACCCTGGTTTTTGGGATAAGAACTCACTGTTTGACAAAAACTGCTGGGAAAACTGGAATATAGTATGGCAGAAACTGGATATAGACCATTATCTAACACCATGTACCAAAATCAAGTCTAAATGGGTTCATGATCTAGGTATAAAGGTTGATACTGTAAGCAGTCTGCTAAAACAAGGAATAGTTTACCTATCAGACTTGTGGACAGGGAATGACTTTATGATGAAACAGGAATTAGAGAACATTATAAAATGTAAAATCGATAATTTTGACTACATGAAATTGAAAAGTTTCTGTACAAATAAAGCCAATGTAACCAAGATTAAGAGGGAGGTGGGAAATTGGGAAAGAATCTTTACAACCTATGTCTCTGACAAAGGACTCATCTCTAAAATATACAGAGAATGGAGTCAAATGTATAAGAATACAAGTCATTCCCCAATTGATAAATGGT
>NW_027185786.1:4579799-4586719 GCF_028583685.1 Petaurus breviceps papuanus
GAATGGCTGAACAAGTTGTGGTATATGCATGTTATGGAATACTATTGTGCTATAAGAAACGAGGAGCAGACGGTCTTCATATTTACCTGGAGAGGCTTAAAAGAACTGATGCTGAGTGAGAAGAGTAGAACCAGGAGAAATTTGTACACAATTACAGACACAACGTATGTGTGATGACCAACTTTGATAGACTGGACTCTTCTCAGCAATGCAGTGATATAAGTCAATCCCAAAAGACTCATGATGGAGAGAAATATGTGCATGCAGAGAAAGAACTAGAAAGAACTAAGATTATATCCAGGTGGAAGCAAAATACTTGATCTTTTTTCTTCTCTTATTTGGTTTTATGTCCTCTTTACCATTTTTCATTCCAGCTGGTACAATCCATCCTTATAACCTGACTAATGTATAATGTGAAAGTATTTACAGATCCTATACTTGACTATAAGCCGCCATGGGGGGAAGGGGAGGGAGGGGGACAAAATGTGCAACTCAAGGAATTGTGGAATTGAATCCTGTAAACTAAAAGGAAATAAACAAATTGATAAAAAAAAAAATGAAAAAAAATAGACTAACTTGGAGGGAAGCTAGGTGGTGCAGTAAGTAGAACACCAGCCCTGGAGTCAGGAGGACCTGAGTTCAAATCCAACCTCAGACACTTAACACAAAAACTAGCCATGTGACCTTGGGCAAGTCACTTAACCCCAATTGTCCTCCAAAAAGCAAAAAAAAAAAAAAATGGATTCTTGTTAGTATCTTTAGGGGCAGCCAGGTGGCTCAGCAAGTAAGAGCACCAGCTCCAGTTTCAGGATGACCTGGGGATCAAATCCAGGCTCCAATACTTAGTACCACACCCAGAAATAACTGGCCATGTAACCTTGAGCAAGTTACTTAACCCCGATTGCTTAAAAAAAAAATAGACTAACTTAAATGGCAAAAGAGGCCCAAAAAGCCAATGATTAGAAGAATCCCTTAAAAAGCTGAATTTGCCAGATGGAAAAGGAATTTCAAAAACTCACTGAAGAGAATAACTCCTTCAAAATTAGATTGTAGCAAATGGAAGCTTAATGACATTATGAGAAATTAAGCTACTATAAAACAGATCCAAACAAATGAAAAAATAGAAGGCAATGTGAAATATCTCATTGAAAAAACCACTGATTCGGAAAATAGATCCAGGAGAGATAATTTAAAAATTATTAGACTACCTGAAAGCCATGATCAAAAAAAAGAACCTAGAAATCATCCTTCAAGAAATTCTCAAGGAAAATTGCCCTGATATTCTAGAACCAGAGGGAAAAATAGAAATGGAAAGAATTCACCAATCGCCTCTTGAAAAAGATCCCCAAAAGAAAACTCCTAGGAATATTATAGCCAAACTCCAGAGTTCCCATGTCAAGGAGAAAATACTGCAAGCAGTCAGTAAGAAACAATTTGAGTATCGTGGAAACACAATTAGGGTAACACAAGACCTAGCAACTTCTACATTGAGAGATTGAAGGACTTGGAATATGATATTCTGGAGGTCAAAGGAGCTAGGACTAAAACCAAGAATCACCTACTGTAATGGGAATGCAAATTTGGAAGATCTTCCCTGCCCCTAGGCTAAAGTGCACCTGAAGCCTGGGGAGGGAGGCTTGTTTTTCAGTAGATACTTTTTGATTGGCCAGTGGGTCAATAAGGTTGTTACATTCTCTGAGCCAGGAGAAGGCTATATAAGCCCTGATGTGAGGCTTTGTTTTGGGGGCTCACTTTGAGAAGTGTTCTATGATTTGATTTGTATTCTGGGAAGCCGTTGTCCGGGGTCCCCCCGGCTTTGAAAAACCCAGATGTGGAAACCCAGATGTTGACTGGGTATGGATGTAATGGTTGGACAGTTTGGAAAGCTGTGTACTTGATCTGTTAATGTCTTGATAATTCTGTCTGTATATTTTGAAGTTTGGGGTGCTGACCTTTTTCCCCTGAACAAGGTAAACGATATATGTCTGACTGATTAAAGTAAGCTTGTTAACCCATTTTGAATTGCTTTCCTTTATCAAAGCAGATCCAAGAACCTGTGGTGGAAGCAACCCTGAGGACGCTTGGGGTGCTTGCCGCTACACCTACCCAGCAAAACTGAGTATAATGCTACAGGGGAAAATATGGTCATTCCATGAAATAGAGGATTTTCAAGCATTCTTGATGAAAAGACCAGAGCTGAAACAGAAAATTTGACTTTCAAATACAAGAAACAAGAAAAGCATGAGAAGGTAAACAGGAAAAAGAAATCATAAGGAACTTATTAAAGTTGAACTATTTACATTCCTACATGGAAAAATGATAATTGTAACTCATAAGACTTTTCTCTGTATGAGGATAGTTGAAGGGAATATATATGTATATATATGTGTGTATTTATACATATATGTATCTATATAAATATACATACATTTATGTGTATGTATAGGAGAATGTATGTATATAAATACATATGTGAGGGTGTGCATATGTATGTACATATATACATAGACAGAGGGCACAGGATGCATTGAATATGAAGTGATGATATCTAAAAAATAAAGTTAAGAGGTGAAAGAGGAATATATTGGGAGGAAGAGAAAGGGAGAGATAGAATAGGGTAAATTATCTCATATAAAAGAGGCAAGAGAAAACTGTCACAATGGAGGGGAAGAACGGGAAGGTGAAAGGGAATGGGACAACCTGATTCTCATTGAATTTGGCTTAAGGAGGGAATAACATACACACTCAATTGGATATCTTACCCTACAGGAAAGTAGGGGGAAGGGGATAAGAGGGGGGATGACAGAAGAGAGGGCAAATTGAGGAAGAGGGTAGTTAGAAGCAAACATTTTAAAAGGGATAGGGTCAAAGGAGAAAATAGGATAAGTGGGGGGTGGGATGAGATGGAGGGAAATATAATTATTCTTTCACAATATAACTACTATGGAAATGATTTGAGTAACTACACATGTACAACCTATACTGAAATGCTTATCTTCCCAGTTGGGGGCAGGTGAGGGGGGAAGAAGGAAAAAAATCTGGAACTCAAAATTTTAAAAACAAATGTTTAAAAAAATTGTCTTTTACATTCATCTGGGAAATAAAATATACAGGCACTGGGGTGTAGAAATCCATCTTGCCCTACTAGAAAGTTAAGGGGGTGATGGGGAAGGATATAAGAGAGAACAGATTGGGGGAAGGGGGATTCAGTAGGATTGCTATTTTGGGTTGGGGATAGGGGAAAGACGGGGAGAAAAAATTATAACTCAAAATCTTGTAGAAATGAATGTTGAAAACTAAAAATAAATAAATAAAATTTAAAAAATAATGGGGGGGGCGGGGTGCAGCTAGGTGTCACAGTGAATAGAACACCAGCCCTGGAGTCAGGAGGACCAGAGTTCAAATTCGGCCTCAGACACTTAACACATAAACTAGCCATGTGATCTTGGGCAAGTCACTTAACTCCAATTGCCCTCCCTTCTCCTCTCCAAAAAGCAATAATAAGAATAAGAATAATAGCACCTACCCCCAGGGTTGTTGTGAGGACCAAATTCTCAGATGCCAGTTGTTACTTTTATGATTACTGACAAAAACCGTTCTTATCAAGACTAGGTTTCAGTTTGCTTTTCCTTCCTTTTGCTCCTTAGGGCTTAGCACAGAACCTCACAAATAATAAGTGTTTAATAAATGTTTGTTGACTCCCTAACTATCCTTTAGCTATTGTGTCTTCTGATCCTTTTTCCCCCTCTGTTTCAAATGTTTCTCTGAAAGACTGAGGATCAGCTTCATCCTGGAATGTGGGTCAGAGGACATCTTTAATGAGGTTGCCTTTGATTCGGGCAGTCAAGCCTAGAAGAGTTCTCTTATACTTAACTTCCCCTTTTTTTCTTCTGGATTTTTCTCCCTGCCCCCTTTCATCTTCAAATCCATTGATCAGTCTTTCATGGAGCTAGTTACCATTTCTCATCTAGACCTTGAAAGATGGTCTCCATTTAAGGGTCATGTGAGCATCCAGACTCCTCTCTCTGTAGAATTTTGTTTCTTTTGTCCTGGGGGACAGGAGGACCCATTCTTGACCTTCCATTTTCCATTGATTGTACAGATCAGTAGATTTCAAACTAGAGGGCCTGCCGTATCTCTACCCAAAGATTTAGTGTCAGAGAGTCCTAACAGTTCTGAAGAACAGACACAGAACTCTTTCTTCAGCAAGTCTGAAACTGGCAGCATCTATTGAATTGGAAGAGAAGGGGTCTTAGAAGGGGTCTCCTGAATCATCTCAGGAACTGTGGGATGCTGATGCTGGTGCAGAAAGGATTCCTTTGACTTATTTCTCTACCCCTGTCCTTGAAACCTGCCTCTGAAAGAATTATGAAGTCTGAATACACATTGAAGTAGGCTATTTTCATTTTTTTGTTTTTTGTGGCTTTTCCCTATTGTTCTGTTTCTTCTTTCACAACGTGACTAATGTGGAAATATGTTTACATGATTGCACATGAATTACCAATATCATATTGCTTGCCATGTTGGGAAAGGGGGATGGGAGGGAGGGAGAGAGAAAAAACTTGAAATTCAAAATCTTATAAAAAATGAATGTTGAAAACTATCTTTACATGTAATTGGAAAAAAAATATTACTTACCAAAAAAAGAAAGAAGGAAGGAAGGAGGGAGGGAGGGAGGGAGGGAGGGAGGGAGGGAGGAGGAAGGGAGGGAGGAGGGAAGGAAGGAAGGAAGGAAGGAAGGAAGGAAGGGAGGGAGGGAGGGAGGGAGGGAGGGAGCTGCCTCTGGGGAGGATGTCCTTGTTGTATCCTATAGCATCCCCTGGCACATATAGAGTAGAACATGAAGCATGGTCTTGACCTTGAAGAAGGATGATAATAATTAACAATAACAAACAATAATATCCAGGATTTATATAGCACTTTAAGGTTTGCAAAGTGCTTTATAAATATCAGCTCATTCTATCCTCACAGCAACCCTGGAGATAGGTGCTATTATTACCCCCATTTCACAGATGAGAAAATGGGAGACTGAGAGAGGTTTATTAATTATTAACAAGGGGTCCTACTCTGTCATTGACCCCAAACCAAGGCAGTCTAAACATACTGCACCCCAGAGGAGGAGATGGCATTTTACGCTTCAAAGAGGTCCAACTTCTGCAAGTAACAAATTAATTGCTAGCATAGGCTGGGCTTCTCTGAACATGCCCAATTCTAACATGACACTAGCTCCAAGGGGCCCTTGAGAGTGCCCACTTTGTTCCACGTGGAGCCTACTGTGTCCCCTTCCACGTGGGTGGAGGGAGACTCCTTTTATTGTGTGTCTGTGTCTTTAAAAGTGGTGAAACCGAATCATTTGTGTGTTTTTTTTCCACCATCTTTTGGCTGAACTCATATCTGCTACCTCCCTGTGAATGCCATGAGCCCAACCGCTGAGAGGGGAAGGACTTTCCTGCCCTCATTCCTGTCTCCACCCCCAGCTCCAATTAGGTCTGGGGTTGTTTATTTCTGTTCTCTGCTTCTTGGCCTCCTTAGTTCCAGGTGCCACAGGTGATTTCCATGGGCCTGGGAGTTCAAGCCATGACAACCTTGGAGTCAGGATTGGAGGAGGGATGGGCAGCCAATTAGCCTGACACGGAAGCCCAGAGAAGCTAGGGGACCTTGGAAGCGAGTCCAGGGCAGGTTTCAGTTCTGTTCTATAGCAACTGAGCTAAGTTATGAACATGACTCCCCATCCCCTTCCAAGAGACTGAGGTGGCCAGGGGGGGACTGGGATTATGCCTCCTCTGACTTGTGGGAGTAAATTTGTATATTTGTGATTATACTTTTTGGAAGGAAATGGTCTTTGTAAAAACTTTAGTGTTAACTTACATAGCGCTTTAAGGTTTAGAGAGAGTTTAAAAAATATTATCTCATTTCAGCCTCACAACTCTGTGAGACAGGTGCTATTATGACCCCCCTTTTACAGATGAGAAAACTGAGGCTAAACGAGGTCAAGTGACTTGCCCAAGGTCACACAGCTAGTAAGTGTCTGAGACTGGATTTGAACTCATCTCTTCTGACTCTATCTAGATCAAGCACTCTATTTACTGCACAACCAAACAAGATAATGTATGTACAGTGCTTAGAAAAGTTTTTCTTAAACCTTCAAGTGCTATCAAAATGCCAGCTACTTCTGTTAAAATATATTATATAGGCTATTTCTGTTTGTATATGCATACACATACATGTACACGCATACATATATACATATGCATGTGTGTGTACATTGATATCATCTTTGTCCGAGGTCAAACTAGTTGCTCTAAAGCTAAGGATTTTTTTCCACTTTACAAAGTCCCTCTTACTTACATTTCATGTCTCATTCTCGTGTTGTCCATAATCAAATTACAGAAATGTACAAATCTATGTGACCTACCTATTCCCAGTGAAATATTTTTGTATATATAAAGAAACAAAAATTTACTATTGGAAAAAATGTGTGTGCTTGTATGTAAACATGCAGATTTCTATAAAACATAAATAGAAGGTAATTGCTGGAGTGGAGGCATAGAAAAGGACTTGAGGTGAGTTTTAAAGCCAGCCAGCCAACCACACACGAGCGTGCACACACACACACACACACACAGAGACACACAAGAGTGCACACACACACAGACACACACACAGACACATACAGACACACACAGACACATACACACGCAGACACACAGAGACACAGACACACACACAGACACACACATTGACACACAAGAGTGGACACACACACACACACACTTTCACTCTTTCTCTCTTTGCCCCATCTACTCCTCACCTACAGTACAATGGGCAGAGGGCTGGAATGGTAGTCCAGAAAACCCAGATTTAAATCTTTCCTTAGACACTCTCTGTGGGAGCTGGCCAAGTCATTTTTAACCTCTGCC
>NW_027185786.1:4586729-4594532 GCF_028583685.1 Petaurus breviceps papuanus
TTAGACACTCTCTGTGGGAGCTGGCCAAGTCATTTTTAACCTCTGCCTGCCTTAGTTTCCTCAGCTGTAAAATGAGCATGACAATGGCTCAGCATTTACCTCCCAGGTTTGTTATGAGTATAAAATGAAGTAATAGAGGTAAAGCCCTTTGTAAAGTCAGCTATTATTATTAATTATTATTAATCACTCAGGCCCTGAGACTGAGAAAGTGAAGCTGGTGGGAGGGAGCTTAAGGCTTCTAGCGGTTTGAGAAGTTCTGGGATGACCACAGTGGGTGGGGGCTTGTCCCCAGAACTGTTCCTTCTGGAGCTGGTTCCCATAGCAACGAGAGCTATCCCTTGAGCTAGGCCTGGCCCAGCTGGCTGATGGCCATCTCCTCAGCAGGAAGCCAGAATGCAAGGGGCAGCTTATTAGGGAGCCTTGTCTCCCCCTTCATCAGTCCAAACAGCCCTCCTCTCACCAGGCACAGCCATCCCTTGCTCCTCCCAGTCACCCAGGTTTGAAACTCCAGGTGTGCCCCCACCCTTTCCCCACACTCACACACTCTCTCTCCCAAGCCCCACACACCAGGTCCTGCAGGCTCAGCCTCGGCAGTATTCCTCAAATCGGCCCCCTCCTTTGTCTCCACTGGATCATCCTTATGATCTCACCCCTGGCCTCGCCTCCTGACCCGCCAGCCTCCTGCTTTTCCTTCCCATTCTCCCTATGCAGGCTATCATGCTAACCTTCCTAAGACACTCTGCTGTTCACATCACCCTGCTCAAAACTGTTCAACGGTTCCCTAATACCTGCTGAATAAATCCCAAATTTCTTAACCCGGCATAATAAGCCCTCCCCTTCACAATCTGCCCAGAGTCTCCTGCTTTGGTCTTGTCGTTCACAACTTGCTTGGCCTTCCACGCCCGCCAAACAGGACATCAAACTATTCCCTGCCCATATGCAGCAGGCACCCAGTCCTTTCCTGCCTACACTCCAGGATCAGAGCTAAAAGGTCTAACAGAATAGAGGTCATATAATCCCAATCTCTCATTTTACAGATAAAAAACTGGGATTCAGGGGTGTGTAGGTGGGGCAGTGAATAGAGCACCGGCCCTGGAGTCAGGAGGACCTGAGTTCAAATCCAGCCTCAGACACTTAACACTTACTAGCCATGTGACCTTGGGCAAGTCACTTAATCCCAATTGCCCTGCCTTCCCCCTTCCAAAAAGCAAAAAATAAAATAAAATGAAAACAACAACTGGGGTTCACAGTAGTTAAGTAACATGCCCAAAATCATGTAAGCAGCAAGGAGAAGAGCCAAGACACAAACTCAGGCCTTTTGGCTATAAATCCTGATATGAAGCTCCACTTTCTTCTAAACCAGGGCTCCTTAACCTTTTGTGAATCACAGACCTTTTGGGTGACACTATGGGGACTATGGACCCCTTTTTAGGATAAAACCTTTAAATATATAAAATAAAATACCTAGGATTGCAAAAGAAACCAATTATATTAGAATATAGTTTACAAAGCATCTTTTTCACATAATTACTGATAGCTTCAATTTCATCTTCTGAAAACTGCCTGTTCACATCTTTTGACCATTTATCAATTGGGAAATGACTCGTATTTTTATAAATTTGGGTCAGTTTCCTATATATTTGAGAAATGAGACCTTTATCAGAGATATTTGCTGTAAATCCCCCCCTCCCAGTTTCCTGCTTTCCTTCTAATTTTGGCTGCATTTGGTTTTGTTTGTACAAAATCATTTTAATTGAATGCAATCACAATTATCCATTTCATTTCTTGTGATTTCTATTTCTTGTTTGGTCATGAACCTTTTCCTTATCCATAGGTCTTATAGGTAATTTTTTCCCATGCTCTCCTAATTAGCTTATGTTGAAATCATGTACCCATTTTGAGCTTATCTTTTTTTTATGGTGTGAAATGTCTGTCTACGCCTAGTTTGTCAGATTGTTTTCAGTTTTCCTAGCACTTCTTGTCATATAGTGAGTTCTTGCCCCAGTATCTGAGATCTTTGGTTTATCAAACACCAACTTACTGTGTTCATTTGCTTTGGCACATTGTATACCTAATCTGTGTTTTTCATTCAGTACCAGATTGTTTTGATGATTACTGCTTTGAAGTGTACTTTAAGATTTGGTACTGCTCAAGTACCTTTTTTCACTTTTTTCCCATTGATTCCCTTGATATTCTTGATGTTCCAGATGAATTTTTTTTCTAATTTTATAACATAATTTTTGGTGGCTTAGTATAGCACTGAATAATTTTGGCATAATTACATTTAAATAAGATACATTTTATAATAAATAAACAAATATATTTATTTTTGTAAAATATAAATAAAAACAAAGCACAATATATTTAAGCATGATAAATTGTTCTATTTAAATATATTCTGATTAATATTATAATAGTTTTATAATATCATTATGTTATATTAATTATGTTATGAACTATAAATTTAGGCATAATTATAAACATATTATATATGATTAATATTAGGATATTAATTATTTTACAAAATATCTTCTGTGAAATTATTGTAATATATTATGTTATAATATAATTCTATTATAATATTAACTTATAATTAATATAATACTTGATCATTATCATTTTTCTTATATTGGCTCTGCCTACCCATGAGCAATTAATATTTCTTCAGCTGTTTAGATCTATCTTTATTTATGTGAAGAGGGCTTTGTAATTGTGCTCATATAGTTACTGTGTATGTCTTGGCAAGTAGAGTCCCAGATATTTATACTGCCCCCAGTTATTTTAAGTGGAATTTCTTTTTCTATCTCTTCCTGCTGGGTTTTGTTGGTATTGAAATACAGTTATCCAAATATTAAAACACCTACACACACCCGTTCATGAATCCCAGGTTAATATCCCCTGTTCCAGATAGAAGACATTCTCCTCAAATCTCCACCTTTTGAAATTCTTACCCATCCTTCCAAGCCCAATAACTAATCACTAACATTTATAAAAACACTTTAAGGTTTGAAAATTATATATGTTATCTTGTTTGATCTTCATAATGGTCTTAAGAGGCTAGCATTATCCTGATTTTTCAAATGAGGAATTTGAGGCTTAATGTGTGACTTTACCAAGGCAATACACCTTGTAAGCTTTTGAGGAAGGATTTGCACTCAGGTCCCCTTAACTCTAGGCCCAACTCTGCAGCCGCCTTACCACCTGGCCACCTCTTTCAGGAAGAAATCACTTCCCTGATTTCTACCCCTATTCCCCCTTCTCCTCCTTCACCCCTAAGGGATTCTCCATCCTTTGAACTCTCTACCCCTCTTCTGGCACTGCCATTCTCCTTCCTATTTGTGCCCTCCACTCTATTCTAAATTCCCTGAGGGTAGGGACACCCTATGCCTTCACTTTCTGTCCCATTCACCCTAGTTGCTGGGTGATGCCGTTATTGCATCAGTTGGGAGCTAAGATTCCACTGCCAGCCCACACCCCCACATTCTGCCAAAGCCCAGAGTTGAGCAATAAACAGAAAGGATGTGCTGGAGCCAGAAAAAGGGGCCAGGATAAATAAGTAGGCCTCTGGGGGCTCAGAGTGATTCTCTGCTCTTCCCTGCAGAGCTTTTGATCCAGCACGGCTCCAACACCCAGACGCTTCAGCATCCAGGCAGCATGTGACCAAGGCTGGAGAATTTTAGAGTATCAGGACCTGGGGTTTGAATATTGTATATATAACTTGAATCAAGTCCTTCAGTGTTCCTGCTTCTCTTTCCCTTCTCTGTAAAATGATGATCTCTGAACTAAATCTTGGTAGAGTTGAAAGCACACAGTTTGGGAGTCAGCAGATGGGGATTCAAATCCTGCCTCTTTCCCTTGCTGCTTGTGTGACCTTGGCTAAGTCCCTCCATCTCCATGGGCCTCAGTTTCCTCATTTATAAAATGAGGGGCTTGGACGAAGTTATTTCTGAGATCCTTTCCAACTCTGGTCCTAAGTACTTTCTTGGTGCCCTATACCTCTATTTTCTACCCTCCTGGAGGTTGAAGGAAGGGTTGTCCAATGGTTTCCCATCTCTCTCCTTTATGTGTGTAATTTCCCCATTAGGTTGTAAGTTCCTTGAGGCCAGGGACTGTATATCTTGCTTGGTATATCCTCAGAGTTTAGCACAGTGCCTGATACCTAGTAAGTGCCTAATATATGCTTTATAATAGGTCAACAAAGAAAGGCAAAAAAAAGTAATGGGAGAGATGACATACACCCAAACAAGTTGCATACAGGATAGATGGGAAATGATTAAGAGAAGGGACAGACTAGAATTAGAAGGGTTGAATTAAGAGGTAGAATCGGAAAGATTTCCCATAGAAGATGGGAGTTTGGCTGGGACCTGAAAGAAGCCAGGAGGCAGAGGATGAGGAGGGGGAGCATTCCAAGCATGGGAGACAGGGAGAACATGCAAAGCCAGAAAAGGGAGCATCTCGTGGGAGGAACAGCAAGGAGCCCAGAGTCACTGAAGGAAGGGGGCGCGCAGCAGAGTAAAAAGTTTAATACTAATGATTTCTGTTGTTGTAGCTACAATGACAGTGAGCATTTATATAGGGTCTCCTGTTTTAGTCACTGTGCTAAACACTTTATAAATATTATCTCTGATCCTCACAACTACCTTGGCAAGTAGGTGCTATTATCATTCCCATTTTACAGTTGAGGAAACAGGCAAATAGGGCATTAATTGCCTTGCCCAAGTCCACACAACTAAGTGTCTGAAATGAGATTTGAACTAAGGACTTCCTAACTCCAGGCCCAGCGCTCTGTGCCCTGTGCTAAAAAGGGCACCAGCTTATGAAGGACTTTAAAAGACAAGAGGATTTTCTATTCAGTCCTGGGGGTGATAGAGAATTCATGGAGTATATTAAATGCAAATGTGTAAGTGTGTGTGTGTGTGAGAGAGACAGAGACAGAGACAGAGAATCAGATTTGTTCTTTAGAAATATTAATTTGATGACTAAGTGGTATATGACTATATTGGGGAGAGGCTTGAGGTAGGGAGACCCAGTAGCTGGCTATTGCAGTAATCCAAGTGTGAGATAATGGCTGACAGCAGTGGGTGGCAGCAGTACCAGAGAGGGAAGGAGGAACGTAAGAGAGATGTTGACAAGGTAGAATCTATAGACCATGGCAAACATATTGGAATCAAGGAGGACACCTAGCTTTTGAGCCCAGGTAACTGGGAGGAGAGAGGTGCTCTCCACAGGAATAAGGAATTAGGAAAAGGAGAGGTTTTATAGGGCAGGGGTGGGAAACCTACGACCTTAAGGCTGCATGTGGCCTTCTAAATCCTTAAGTGCGGCCTTTAGACTGAATCCAAATTTTACAGAACAATTAAAACTAAAATTTGGATTCATTCAAAAGGCCACACTTAAGGGTTTAGAAGGCCATACATGGCCTTAAAAGTCACAGGTTCCCCATCCCTGGTTTAGGGGAAAAGATAATGGTCAATTTGGATGTGTCAGCTTCAAGATGTCTATGGAATATCCATTTAGAGATGTCTAATAGGCAGTTGGAGATGGGATAGGAAAAGAGGAGAAGAGAGGAGAGTCCAGAACGGAGCATTGTGGGACATCCCAGGGCCTGGGTGGGACCTTGATGAAACTCTAGTGAAGGAGGAGGAGGAGGAGAACAAGGAGAGGGCAAGGTTACAAAGGCCTAGAAGAGGGCGACTGCAGATTTTAAAGGCTTTGGAAGTCAAGAAGGATGAGGACTGAGGAAAGGTCACTGGATTTGGTCAATGAAGAGGTTACAGGTAACGGAGAGAGACGTATCTGTCGAATGCGGAGGTTGGAAGCCAGAATATAGAGAATCAAAAAGAGAAAGAGGAGAAAGAAAGTGGAGGCACCTGTCATAGACAGTCTTCTCAAGGAATTTAGTCCCAAAGGGCAGAAGAGATACAGACAACACTTACTGCAGATGGATCGAGTGAGAGTCTTTTGAGGATGGGGAGATGTGGGTATGTTTGTAGACAGAAGGGAAACAATCAGTAGACAGGAAGAGATTGAAGATTAGTGAGAGAGTGAGGATGATAAAGGGGGTGATCTGCTGGAGAAGACAGGATGGGATGGTATAAAGCCACACATGAGCAGCTTTCCAAAGGACTGCTGCTGTGAACCTATAGTGAACTCTATTTATTCAATTTATAATTTTATTTATATATATATATAATTCTATTTATTCAATAACAAATCAGGGCAAAACATTCACAGAAAATCAAGGTACAGAATTCACAATGTTACAACTCAACAACTTATCAATAAAATGCCACATAGTTTTCACCAAAGTGGTCACATAATTTTAAACAAAGTACATTCATTTAGTCAATCACAAAATCCTTAATTCAGTCACAAAGTACAAAAGTCAAAGTTCTCTACCCCTAGATCACAGTAAATCATAATATTCTCAGTCAGTACACAGTATCCAAGCAAAGTCTTCTTTCAGCTTCCATGGTTCCTCTTCCATGGTCCCAGCTCCAAATGTCACCTGAAATCAAAGGCAGGCAGCTCCCAGTTCCTTGTCCAGCTCCTTGTCCAGTTCTTTGTCCAGTTACCATTCCATATTGAAGTTCACAGTGTCCAGTCCACCTCAAGTCCTTCACAGTTCCTATTTCTGGGAAGACAAAGCTTGACAGAGCCACAATAATATTCATGCACATTGCTGGCACCATCATCAATTCACTATCTGCCTGTGAAATCAACTCAGACCCACCAACAAAGTCTGAGAACTCAACACAAATCATCAACATAGAAATCAACACAGACCCACAAACAAGGTCCAAGAGGTCAACACAAATCATCAGTAAAGTCCCGGGACCTCCAAAACCCTCCTCCAGGACTTCCATAAATATACAACCAGAAAATCATCTTCCAGGCCTTCCATTAAGGTCCCAGGACTTAATACTTAATACTTTGTACAGAAGTACAAAGTGTCACAAACAAATATCAACACAGAGAAGACAGAGGGTTGGGATAACACAAGTTTTCTCTTTCTTGACTCTGCCACCACAAGAGTCCTCTTCTCAGTTCTGCTGTCTCCAGCTTGGGGCTCTCCTTATATGTGGTCATTAGCGCCTTCCCAGGAGTTCACAAATTCTAGGGTTCACAAGTTGTGGGGTTCACATGTTCTGTTTCTTAACAGACTTGATACAAGGCTCAAAAGAAACTTGAACTGAAACAAGGTGTTAATTCAATAGCTGAAACAAGGTATGAACTACTTCTGTGCTTGCTATTACAAATGGGGTCACTTGTGCACATAGCAGGGAGGGCTGGGCCACTCCATCATGTGAGACAGAAGTGAAAGAGGAGAGAGTGGAGGAAGATGGCTGAGTGAGATGAGAGGAGGAAGAAAGGATAAGAGAGTGTTCTTGGTAGTGAATGACCTGGTACTAATGTCTGCATAGCATACTTTAAGATTTGCAAAGCACTTTGCATATATTGTCTGGTTTTATCCTCCCAACAATCTTAGAACACAAGTGTTCTTATTATCCCCCTTTTATAGAGAAAGAAACTGAAGTAGACAGATAGTAAGTGATTTGCCCAGGGTCATACAATTGGTAAATACCTGAGGCAGATTTTAACTTAGGTCTTCCTGATGCCAAGCCCAGTACTCTATTCCCTATGTCACCTAGCTACTTCTGTCTGTCTACCTATTTATCCACCCACCTCTTTATTTATGGTATCTATTCATCTATCTCCCCACTCATCTATTTATTCATTATCTACCAATTTATTTATTCATCTACTCGCCTATCTATCATCTATCAACTTCTCTCTCTCTCT
>NW_027185786.1:4594632-4595112 GCF_028583685.1 Petaurus breviceps papuanus
CTCTGTCTCTCTGTCTCTCTCACTCTCTCTCTCTGTCTCTCTCTCTGACTGTCTCTGTCTCTCTCTGTCTCTGTCTCTCTGTCTCTGTCTCTCTCTGTCTCTCTCTATCTCTGTCTCTCTGTCTCTCTCTCTGTCTCTGTCTCTCTCTCTCACTCTCTCTCTGTCTCTCTGTCTGTCTCTCTCTGTCTCTGTCTCTCTCTATCTCTGTCTCTCTGTCTCTCTCTCTCTCTCTGTCTCTCTATCTCTCTCTCTGACTGTGTCTCTGTCTCTCTGTCTCTCTCTGTTTCTGTCTCTCTCTCTCTGTCTCTGTCTCTCTCTCTCTCACTCTCTCTGTCTCTGTCTCTCTCTGTCTCTCTCTGTCTCTGTCTCTGTCTCTCTGTCTCTGTCTCTGTCTCTGTCTCTGTCTCTGTCTCTCTCTCTCTGTCTCTGTCTCTGTCTCTGTCTCTCTCTCTCTTTGTCTCTGTCTCTGTCTCTGTCTCT
>NW_027185786.1:4595212-4647108 GCF_028583685.1 Petaurus breviceps papuanus
CCCCCCCCCCAGTGGTTCCATGACTATCCTTCTGTCCCCAGATCTGGTTGCTTCTCCTCCTTTTCATCAGACTTGGTAACTTAGAAACCACATACCTTAATGCCAAATACTGGCATTTCAGTTTCTCCATCTCCCTAGAGAGTGAGATGGAATTCGCTTCTACTGCTTCCTCCAGCTCTGGTAAAAGCCAGCCACCACTTGTTCTCTGGTCTTCCTCAATTCCCTTCTTGCCCTTGTCCAGCTAAACCTGGATGCTTCACCACCTTTTTCTTTTTTGCCTTTTGGAGGGCAATTGGGGTTAAGTAACTTGCCCAAGCTTACACGGCTAGTTTTTTTTGTGTGGGTGTTAAGTGTCTGAGGCTGGAACCAAACTCGGGTTCTCCTGACTCTGGGGCCGGCGCTTTACTCACTGCGCCACCTAGCCACCCCTGATGCTTCACCATCTTGAGCCTCCTTCTGGCCAAGGCTCTGGCCCTACCCTTCCATCTGAGAAAACTTCTCATGTGCCATAGGGAATGGCCATTGGAAGGGAATCAGCCATCCCCAGGTACTCGCCCACCTATTTTCCCAACAGTGGCGCTATTCTGGAATTCCTCCCCACCAAGAACTGGCTATCAGTGAAAAGGAAAGGGATCTCGACTGGACTCTCAACGAAGGGAAAAGGAAAACAGCAGGATGCTGCACCTCACAACTGAGGTTACTTTGCTCACTTTAAAAAATTTTATTTATTGACATTCTTTTCTTTTTAAATTTTGAGTTCCAAATTCTCTCCCTCCCTCCCACTCCTTACCCACCCACTGTGAAGGCAACTTAATATTAATCACACATGTAAAAGTAAATATTAATCATACATGTGAAAGCAATATAATATCAACCATACATGTGAAATGATGCAAAACATATTTCTGTATTAGCCACATTTCCAAAAAAAGCAAGGAAAATAAAGTAAGAAAATTATACTTCAACTTGCACTCAGAGTTCATCAGTTCTCTCTCTGGAGTTGGAGGACATTTTTTCACCATGAGTCGTTGGCATTGCCTTGGGTCCTTATATTAATCAGAGCAGTCAAGTCTTTCACAGTTCATCATCATTACAACATTGCTGTTACTTTGTACAATGATCTCTTGGTTCTTCATTTTGTATCAGTTCACATAAATCTTGCCATGTTTTTCTGAAAGCACTCCCTTTATCATTTTATAGCACAGCAGTATTCCATCACAACCACATACCATAACTTGTTCAGCCGTTCCCCAATTGATGAGCATCCCTTCAATTTCCAATTCTTTGACAGCACAAAAAGAGCTGTTATAATTTTTTTTTGTATATTTAGGTCCTTTTCCTTTTTCATTGATCTCTTTGAGAAACAGATGTAGTAGGGATATTTCTGGGTTGAGGGAGAGGCACAGTTTTATAGCCCTTTGAGCCTAGTTCCAAATTGTTCTCCAGAGTGGCTGTTACTCTGCCAACAATTCATTAGTGTTCCTATTTTTCCCTGATACCCTCTAGCATTTGTCATTTCTGATAGGTGTGAGGTGGTATCTCAGAGTTGTTTTAATTTTGTCTGTTTCTAATAAATGTTGATTTAGAGCATTTTTTCATATGACTATAGAGAACTTTGATTTCTTCTTCTGAAAACTGCCCATTTATATCCTTTGACCACTTATCAGTTGGGGAATGGTGCCTATTTTTATCAATTTGACTCATTTCTATACTGTCTATATTTGAGAAATAGGACCTTTAGCAGAGAAACTTGCTGTAAAATGCTTTTAAATGACATCATTGTCTATGGTAACTCAGTAAAATGTACTTTCCCTGATGATGCCTTTTAATCAGGTTTATTTTTGCTTTTGCTTTGTCTGAAATCATGATGACTATCCCACCCTTTTTAAGTTCTGTTGAAGTATGTTAGACTCTGCTCCCGCCCTTTGCTAAAACAAAGGTTTCAAGTGTGTCTCTTGTAAACAACACACTGGTGGATTCTGGTTTCTAATCCATTCTGCTATCTGCTTCTGTTTTATGGTTGAGGTCATCTCACTCACATTCATAGTTATGATTGTGTTTCTGAAACTACCCCCTTTATCATTTTATAGCACAACAGTATTCTATCACAATCGTGTACCATAACTTGTCTCCAACTTTTTGTGATCCCATTGGGGGTTTTCTTGGCAAAGACACCGGACTGGTTTGCCATTTCCTTTTCCAGCTCATTTTACAGATGAGGAAACTGAGGTAAGCAGGGTAAAGTGACTTGCCCAGGGTCACACAGTTAGTATCTGAGGCCACATTTGAACTGAGGTCTTCCTGAGTTCAGGCCCAGAGCTCTGCTCACTACACCATTTAACTGCCCACAGTGATGATTAGTAACTGTGTATTTCCCTCCATCCTATTCTTATATATTTCTTCTTCTCTTCTCTCTATTTTTATCTTGTACCTCCTCAAAAGTCTATTTTGCCTCTAACCACTGTTTCCCTTTGTTCACTCTTCCCCTTTTCCCATTCCCTACCTTTTCTCTTATCGCCTTTTCCTTCTATTTCCCTCTTGGGTAAGTTACATTTCCATACACAACCGAGTATATATACACATACACAATACACATGCACATACACACACATTCTTTCCTCTTTGAACCAATTCTGATGAGAATGAGATTCAAACATTACTCGCCATGCCCCCATTTTCCTCTCTACTGTTAAAGCTCTTTCTTGTGCACTTCTTTTATGTGAGAAAATGCTCCCCATTCTACATCTCCCTTCCCCCTTCTTCTCAGTGCATCCCTCTTTTTCGTTCCTCCTCCTCCTCCTTCTTCTCCTCCTTCTTCTTCTTTTAGACATCATAGACTCACACCCATGCCCTCTGTCTATGTAAACTCCTTTTAACTACCCTAAAAATGATAAGGTTCTTATGAGTTACATGTATCATCTTCCCATATAGGAGTGTAAAGTGTTTAACTATTGAGTTAATTTATGATTGAGCTAATTTATGATTTGAGTAGTTTATGATTATTCATTCATGTTTACCTTTATATGCTTCACTTGAATAGTATTTTTACTGTCAAATCTCCTATTCATCTCTTGTCTTTTTATCAGGAATGCTTGGAAGTCCTCTATTTTATTAAATATCCATTTTCCCCTGAAGAATTATACTCAGTTTTGCTGTATAGGTGATTCTTGGTTGTTCAATGAGTTCCTTTCCATTGCAGAATATCATATTACAAGCCTTCCATTCCTTTAATGTGGAAACTACTATATCTTGTGTGATCCTGACTGTGGCTCTGCAATATTTGAATTTTTTCTTTTTGGCTGCTTGACCTGGGAGCTCTGGAATTTGACTATAAAACTGCTGGGAGTTTTTATTTTGGAGTATTTATTTTATTTTATTTATCTTTCAGGAGGTAAATTTTTTCAATTTCTATTTTACACTCTGGATCTAAGATATTGAGCAGTTTTCCTTTGATAATTTCTTGAAATATGATGTTTAAGCTCTTTTTTTTATCATGGCTTCCAGGTAGTCCAATAATTCTTATATTATCTCTCGACCTATTTCCCAGGTCAGTTGTTTTTGAATGAGATATTTCATACTTTCTTCTATTTTTTCATTCTTTTGACTTTGTTTTCTGATATTTCATGGAATCATGAGCTTCCAGTTGCCAATTCTAATTTTGAAGGAATTTATTTTCAGTGAGATTTTGTATCTCTTTTTCCATTAGGCCAATTCTGTTTTTTAAGGTGTTATTTTCTTCAGTGAATTTTTGTGCCTGTTTTACTAAGTTGTTAATTCTCTTTTCATAATTTTCTTGAATCTCTCATTTCTTTCCCCAGTTTTTCCTCTACCATTCTCATTTCTTTTGGTTACTCTTCCAGGAATTCTTGTTGGATTTGATCCAATTAGCATTTATTTTTTAAGCATTGTAGCTGTTTTCACATCATTGTCTTCTGAGTTTATGTCTTGGTCTTCAGTGCCATGGTAGTAGCTTTTTATGGTCAATTTTTTTTTTTGTTATTGTTTGCTTAGTTTTCCAACTTGACTTTGAATCTAGTCTTAAGTTAGGTTCTGCTCACCTGAGGGTGGGGAGGCGCTATCTCAAGCTTCAGGCTTTTTCATGACACTGTTTTCAAAGATAGTTCTGGGGTTCTACAAGTTTTGGGTGCTTCTAAGGCGCTATGATCCCAGGACAAGTTTGGCCACTGTATTCTTGGTCTGCACTCAGGTCTTTCCTCAGGAAGGACCCTTAGTCCCTGTAATGAGAATGAGAATTTGAAGATCTTCCCTGCCCCTTAATAGACCTGGGGGGAGTTTGAAGACCTCCCCTGCTTTGAAAGTAAACTTTACCCCCCGAATGTAATCACATGGAGCCTGTGATGGAGGGAATTTGCTAAAGAGTGCAGCAGAGTCCACAGGAAGCTTCCCTGCTGTGAAGATAAACTCTATTCCATAATAGACTAAATATAGTCACATGGAGCCTGTGGTGGAAGGAGTTTGCTGAAAGGAAGCAGAGCCCACAGGAAGCTGGTGGTCAGGGCTAGAGAGACAGTGGGGAAGAGAGGACACTCAGGCAAGGAGTCAGGTAGGCTCATGAGTAGATATTGATCATACATTGGTTTGTGGGAAGTCCGAAGGATGCTGTGGCTCTTAGTGTTATTATGGCTTCCGAATATCTTTGGTACTATGATGGAATTGGCTTACTGGTTTGGGGATTTGGTATTCTAGTGTCTAAATAAATGCTTCAGTTCTGTCCTCTACCTGGAGAATCTGGTATATTTTGTGATGAAACATCACGCGATGTTTATAGTCATATAATCATATCGTGACTGTGGGTGCTATAAATATTGCATTGGCACTCTTTGCCTTAGAACTTGCAACCAGGGTCCATTCTTCCTTGTGACTAACTCTCAGTCTTCCTCTCTGCCCTGGAACTACAACACAGAACCACATATGAGCAATAGAGTTGCCAATCAGTGCCAGCTGTACCCAGTGATAGTGAAGGATTCCCTGAAACCTTTTTCTGACCAGCTGTCTAACCCCCTTACTATCTTAGGGCTGAGAGTTCCTGAAGTTACTGCTGCTGCTTCTACAGCCACTGTTGCTGCCACAGGGAATACGGGCTCCAGACAGGCTTCCACTCGGATGTCACAAACTTTTCTTGCCAACCCCTTACGTTTTTCTGGAAAAATGCCTTACCTTGAGCTTTTGTTGCTCTGCCATTTCAAAATTTTATTTAAGGCATTATTTTAAATTTGTTTAGAGGGGAATGTTGAAAGAGTTCAACTGGGTTGCCTCTGATTGGCCACATTCAGAATTTACTCATTTAAGCAGCCCATAAATAGCCACCTACAACTTCTCATTGATCAATTAAATCTAGCTGAACAAACATTTATCAAGCCACCTACTATACACAAAGCCGTTGTAGAAGAAGAACTAGGGCAGAGCAGTTAGAACTCTGTACCAGGGCACTAAATTTCAAAGGGCTCTAACAACATTTATATTCCTTCAACAAGTAGAAACAATTGAAAATTGAAAGAATAATCTGTTAAAATAGGAAGCAATCAGGTGACTTTTTTTCTCCTCCTCAGTCCACTCCTGGACACAGCTGAGGTGAGCTCCTCCCCAGCCTGGCCTCAACCTTCTTCCTTCTCCCCTCCCTGCCCCCATCAGGCTTCCCAGAAGCAGCCATGTGTCCTGGGGTCTCTCTCTCTTCACTATGGGATCTTCAGATCCTGGGTCTCTCCCTGGCTGACCGAGTTTGTCTTTAAAAGTTTATTTGATACGTTGTATTTCCCAGCACATTTTGTGAAGTTTGCTCTAGGTGCCACAATGGCTGGTTATATCCATGAGTACATGCTAGAAATACAAAGACAAAAACAAAACACTCTCTGCCCCCAGGGAGTTTATATTTTACTGGGGCAGGGGATTGAAAAGTAGCCACCAATAAATAAATACCACTTGTACTTATTAAAAATTACTTTCTAAATTAAACAACAACTATGTGCTTAACTCTCTCCTAGGCTAGGCTATGGGGTAATCTAGGATAAAAAAAAAAAACATTGTCTCTGCCCTCCAGGAGTTTATATGCTCTAATTGGGGAGGATAGGGATAGAAAGTGGACCTGTAATTTCATTATGATAAGGAACTCCCTAACAAAGAATCTGGGAATCTATCGATGCAGGTTGGCAACAATCTCTGCAATTTTGTAGTCTCAGAGAGTTGTCTAGAGCGCTAAGAGATTAAATGACTTGCTTAAAATCACAAAGCACTATCAGTGGCAAGATCTGAACTCAGATCTTCCTAGCTCTGGGGTCACTTTTACTACTTCATGCTCTCTCATTGGAAAAATACACAGCCAGACAACACAAGGGTTAAACTGAAGCTCAATCAGTAAACAAGCACTTAAGATATTTGTGTTAGTTTCATTATCAGAAACTGCTAATGGACTTGTGTCTGGGGACTCCGCATTCACTGTCTCCCTCAGCATCCCTTATGCCAGAGACCCGGGAATCTAGTATGAATATGATATTTTTTAGTGCTGATGAAGCCTGATCTCTAATAAGAAGGGGTTGTGCTAACTTTTCTCACACTCTTCAGCCCCAACCCCTAACCTAGCATCCTAGAGATGATTTATTCATAACTTTAGTTTGGACTCATGTCTAAGGTTTTGCTAAAAGGTGAAGTGGTTTATATATTTGATACTGTGATTGGTTAAACAATCAGCTCTGGGCCTATGTATGTTAGAGAGGATTCCAGCAGTTTTAGAGAACTAAGTTTGGGTTTACTTTTCACCTGTAAACAGAGGGCAGCAAAGGGACTGGAGAAGTAGCGGGTGGAAGGGAGGTGGACAGTGACCCTAGAAGGATTGTCAGATAGGGAATGTGTTATTGTTTAGTCATTTTCAGTCGTGCCCAACCCCTTGGGCGTGACCCATTTGGGGTTTTCTTGGAAAAGATACTGGAGTGGCTTTCTATTTTCTTCTCCAGCTTGTTTTCCACCTGAGGAAACTAAGGCAAACAGGGTGAAGTAACTTGCCCAGGGTCACAGGGCTAGTAAGGGATTTGAACTCTATCCACTGTGCCACCCATAGCCCCACCTACACTGACCATGTCCTTGGAATGACAGTACCATTAACAAGCCACTGACAACATCCAGTTGGGAGCTGAGAGAAGACAAATTAGACACAATGAGGAAAAGCAGCTTCAGAGAATGTGATCTCTAGGGGCAGAGAGAAGTTCAGCCTCAAGACTAGGGTCTATCAGTCAGTTACCTACCCACACCTCAGAGGAATTTCATGAGAAATCTAGGAAGGGGCTGGGGAAGGGGGGAGATTCCCTTCCAACCAAGAACTGTGAATAACCTTTTACCACATATTCTCCCAAAGCTTGAGCCCTCTTCCACTGAACTCTGTTCTTGGGGGGCATACATCCCAGACTTTAGGGGGGGATGCATTTGTACCAACTGTTCTTACTACACTATCTCAGGAAACACCTCTAACTAAAAGCTAATTAAGTCTGCCTAGTAATCAATAAGAACCCAGCAGATGGAGGCTTATGAAAAGTTATAATAGAAAAAAACACAACACTTAGTTTTACTCCCTAGAATCCGAAGGGTAGAAGTAGTTGCTGCTCTGTGGGGACCCAACCTGCTGGTCAGCTACAAATTAGGAGAATGAGCCCAAAGGGTATGCCATAAAAATACATGCAGAAGGTGTACCAACTAGATAAATGGTCTTTGTGTGGCTGAAGGCACCAGGGGAATTAAGAAAAGTTTCATGTGGTGCTTGAACGAGCCTTGAAGGAAAATGGAGGGTCTATGGGGTGGTGAGGAGGGAATATATTCAGGTGTCTCTCTAGGCTTAGGGGACCCCTCCCTCAAAGGATTTTGACAGAACACAGGTTCATTCTAGAGGTGAACCTGACCCTAAAGAGGGGAGGTCGGCTTTACTCCCTCTTTCTTGTTACTCCCATCCCAGGGTAAAACTTTTGGGAAATCTCTTTTAAAGCTTAGAGAAGATGTCTAAGATCATTCCAAAATATAGGTAATAGGGGCCCTACTAAAAAAGTTTAATAAGAATGTTAGGCATAGGACATCTATTTACTTCCTCCACAACAGAAAATACTTAAGACTCAGAGATAACAAGTGAATTTTCTTTGGCCAGGAGAAATTGAAAGTATAATTTCCTCCTGCCCTGCTTCCATACTGAAAGAAGGCCCTAGCCTCGATCAATTCAATTCAATAAATCTTTATTAATCACTTATTCCATGCAGGTCACTGAGGGTACAAAGACTGAAAAAAAAAAAGAAGTCCCAGGTCTCATTCTAGGGATTACAAAAGCTGGGGTCAGAGGTTTGTACCTACAAGGAAACAGAAACCCCAAATCAAATTATAGGTAGCCAAGGAAAGCCTTTATAATGAATCACCCTAATGCCTTTGGGCAAGAAACAAAATCAAATCCCAAATGTGGCACAAAGGAGGAGCCAGGATAGCTGGGGTGGGGGCGGGGGCACGTGGGAATGTCACAGGGACTGTGGGAGACAGCTGTGGAAAGTACCTGGCACCAGCCCAATCCCAGAGCCTTCAGCAGCCAGCCTGTGGGGCTCTGCATCTTTCCTCCTTTCTCTGCTGGTATACAACAGGTCCTATCCACAGACCGAGTGTGAGCAACAATATCAGTTCACCTGTGCTCATTCTGGGAACTTAGGACATGGTAGCTATTGGACCTTAGGAAGTCAGAAAGAGATTTGGTAGAAAGGGGCGCTGGGTCTGAAGGTGGCCCATTTGTGTTTGAATTCTGGTTGTGCTATCTAGATGGTCTTGGTTGCTAAGGCCCATCAGTGCAGTACCCCATGCTGCAGACCCTTCCTTGACTTTAGAAATCAAATGAGGAACACAAATGGTAGGAATCTGTCAAATGGTGATGAGTAGATACCACCCAGGCAGCATATATTTGGCATACAAATAGGGCTGACTTTAAGCCCACAGGCAACAGGGCTGAATCTCAGCAAAATTGAGAAATAGGTCATTTCTCTTCCCTGCCCCTGGTTTCCCCTTTCTATGCTTTTTATGGCTGTGAGTGATATCATCAATGGTACTTTCTTTTGGGTGCATGGTAATCTCTCTCCCTGTTGAAACAAGCGTCAGGAAAAGATCTAAGAAGCTTCTTCACATGAAGAAAAGTGCTAATGTGCAGTCCCTTTCAAGAGATTTTTCTATTTTCACAAAGCAAAGTCTTAAGCCAAAAGAAGGATTCTTTGTGTATTTTCAGTATATGGGGGAAGGATTTGAGAGTTGGACAAAATTCGCTTTGTTCTCGGTTATCATCATAAAAAATGTTTGATAGGGAACCAGCACTGTCTAGAAAGCTACACAAATTGTGACACATTCAGGATCTCTGCCCTGAGTGAGTGCAAGCTTGGTCTTAACATATGCATACCAACAGAGTTTGGCCAAACACTGAATTGACCTCAAGGGGCCACCCAATGGAGAAGGCTCAGAGTTGCTCTACCTGGTTCCAGTGACCATGTGGGAACTTGGCTTCTGGCCATCCAGGGATCTAATGCTATGCAGGGGCTTGGAATTTTGATACAACATGGCCAACTTTGAATGGTCCCTTGGTACTCTCTTGATCCAAAACAGGCTGGAAGCGCAGGGAGCTGCATCGATTAAAAGAAGAGGCAGCTTTTGTCTCAGTATCTCTTTCCTTTGACCTTCCAGATAACTTCATTTAGGTCCAAGACTTCCATGAACCTTGGGGAAGAGTTGGCCTCTGTCCACTCAGCATCACGGTGACTGTGCCCCCATGGTAGCTAAGGCAGGGGGATTTAATTAGGCCAGTGGGCTCCTGGGCCCCTGGCTGCCTTTTTTGACTTTTAGGTTTGTTTTTTCATGATCTTAGGCAAATGAGTATCTATCCTGAAATGGACATTCCCAGGCTTAGAGGGGACTTTGTGAGTCTGAGAGATCTAGCTGTCCTGGGTCCCATTGTGTTAGGGTATAGGGGAAGAATTCCTGGCATTTACCCCAGGGCTCTTAGATAGGATAGCCACCAACAAGGACTGGGTATTTTCTGAGTAGACACATGGGGAATTGTTTAGACAGTACAGAGCTCGCGGTGGCATGTAAAATGTCTTGTTAAACAGCCCTGGGGCCTGCTTTATGTTCTTTTAAAACAAACAAATTTCTGTTGAGGTTTAGGTGTGTTGGGACCTTGAAATAGTGACATATGGGTCCTGCCTCAAATGAATTTGACCCAAGCTTTCTTTCAGCCAAAGACAAGGCTTATTAGAACACTGATAGAGGGTGGGTGTGATTCTTTTTTTTTTTTTTTTGCTTTTTTGGAGGGCTATAGGGGTTAAGTGACTTGCCAAAGGTCACATAACTAGTTTTTTGTATTAAGTGTCTGAGGCTGGATTTGAACTCAGGTCCTCCTGACTCCAGGACTGGTGCTCTATTCATTGTGCCACCTAGCAGCCCAGGTGGGTGTGATTAAAAATCCATCATTGGCCAGACTCAAAAAATCTGAACATTGGCCAAATTCTTAAGGAATCTGAGCATTGGCTAGACTCTTAAGGAATCTGAACACTTTGACAGAGGCAAGATGGCTCTTTTATACAGAAGACTGTGGAAACAAAGAAGGGGTCTGGATGGAATTAAGGGAGTGGACGTCTAGGGTGGAGCCAGGTCACGGGAAAGTCTAGGGGCTTTTCCTTTGTGGGGTTCAGATCCCATCCCCATTTTCATATTAGTCATGTTGTAAAGAATTACAACCAAAGGGAAAAACCTCAAGAAAGAAGAAACGAAAAAAAGAAAGAGAGAAAAAGCATTATGCTTCAATCTGCATTCAGTCTCCATAGTTCTTTTTCTGGATGTGAATGGCATTTTCTGTCATAAGTTTTTTGGAGCTGTCACAGTTCAAACATTGTGTTCTCCTGGTTCTGCTCACTTCATTCAACATCAGTTCATACAAGTTTTTCCAGGTTTTTCTGAAATCCACCTGCTCATCATTTCTTATAAAACGATACTATTCCATTACATTCATATACCACAACTTGTTCAGTCATTTCCCAATTGATGGGCATCCCCTCAGTTTCTGATTCTTGACCACCACAAAAACAGCTGCTATAAATATTTTTGCACATGTGGGTCCTTTTCCCATTTTCATGATCTCTTTGGGATACAGTCCTAGTAGTGATATTGCTGGGTCAAAAGGTATGCACAGTTTCACAGGTCATAGTTCCAAATTGCACTCCAGAATGGTTGGATAAGTTCACAACTCCACCAACAATGCATTAGTGTTTCAATTTCCCCACATCTTCTCCAGCATTTATCATTTTCCTGTTTTGTCATGTTAACCAATCTGATAGGTGTGATGTAGTACCTCAGAATTGTTTTGATTTGCATTTCTCTAATCAATAGTGATTTAGAGCATTTTTATATGACTATAGATAGCTTTAATTTCTTCATCTGAAAACTGTTGACATCCTTCGACTATTTATCAATTGGGGAATGATTTATATTCTTATAAATTTGACTCAGTTCTCTCCATATTTTAGAAACTGTTTTATATTTTAATGGAGTTTAAGTATCAGCCTCTCGGAAGACTATTATAACAGTAATCAGAAATTACTGAATCCTGTTTTAAATTGTGCTGTTAATTTACTCTGCCTTCTATGTTAAGCACTTCTTTTGTGTGTAGGAATAAATGACCTGTCCCTAATCTGATTCAATTGTACATGGATTACCATTTTTTTACTCTCTTCTTTGGGAAAAACCCCTAGGCATGAACCATAACCTAAGCTATAATTAAAATTGTCACATGACAATGCAGTGTGGGCTGAACAAGACAAGAATGTGAAAGCAGGAAGCCTAGCCTTGGTTTCATCAGATGCCAGATTCCCCAGGACTAACCCTGATCCAAACGACATGCCTGTATACAGAACAGGGAGTGGACATGATATTCCCTATCCTCGTGGGTCCAACAAAAATTTCTCAGAGTAAGATGACAAAAATAAATGTTTATTCAACTAGCCACCTCCATGTAAAAAGGACTTTTTAAAGAGAAAGTTACTACTCTAGAACCACAGCAATGGTCATTAGACCAAAAGACTGATTAATCCAAGGTATACCATCTCTAATTTACAGTGAGGGAAACTGAGGAAAAAGAGGAAGAATTTACCCTTCATCGAAGACTAGTTCCCAAATCTTCCAGGTTGATAGCACTGTCTGGCAAAGATTTGATCAATTCAACATTCAGGTGCAGGAAAATATGCCTTTATAGGATAGGGGTCTCCAGAGAAGCAGGGAATGAGAAGAGGAGGTGGACCACAGACAGGGAGGCAAAGTACTGAATGGGTACTGATGCCATCCCTGGGTTAGGGGTATGAAATGCAAGGTAGGTAAGAGATGAATCTAGCAACAGGGCTGGCTGGTGTAACAGGGTGGGAAGAAGGGCTGAAACCTGCAATGGGTTTCTAGGGATCTTCCCCCTGGGGTTATCCAGCAGGCCCTGCCCATACCTAGCATCTGCTAGTAGCCAGTGCTATGCTGGAGACTCGATGGCCCACGCAGCCCATCTGTGGCAGGTTGGCTGAGTTATTTTGATTTCTTCTACTGGGGCTGAAGTCATGAGTTTAATTCCCAGAAAGGCTAATAAATGTTCCAATGAGTCACCAACGGAACCCCTAAGGTCAGCCAGTTGTCTTTTCAATGAAGGCCCTTGATCCCATAAGACTCAGATAAAAGAACATGGCAAAGCCAGTGCAGATCCATAACCTTTAGTAGACATGCAATGGGAAACACAACCTCTCCTGACTGGACACCTCAAGGTCATCAGAAACTCATGTCTGGTGTGGTGGCAAGGGCACTGGATTTGGAATCAAAGCATTTGTGTTTGAATGCAAGCTCACTCCCACGACCACATCTGGGTCTTAGTTTCCTCATCTGTAAAATGAGATAACTTCCAAGGCCTCTTCCATTTCTTAATCCATTGTCATAAATGCCACAACCCCAGAGACTTTAGTATATGATGGCAAAACTTATTTTTGGTCAGGAACAGAATTCTAGATCTATTAAATGAGATAATATTGTTTAGTATTTTGAAAAACCTTAAAGTTTGAGGCAGCTAGGTGGTGCAATGAATAGAGCACTGGCCCTGGAGTCAGGAGGAGCTGAGTTCAAATCTGACCTCAGACACTTAATACTTATTAGTTGTGTGGCCTTGGGCAAGTCACTTAACCCCAATTGCCCTGCCTTCCCCCCTCAAAAAAGACACACACAAAAAACCCCTTAAAGTGCTATGTACATGTGAGGTACGATTATTATTTTATTGAGGAAAAATAATAAAAATAATCATAGCTAGAATTTAAATATATGGCTTAAGGCTAGCAAAGCACTTTACAAATGCTCTTACTTGGTCCTTATGACAACTCTGGGAGGTAAGTGCTATTATGATCCCCATTTTATAGTTGAGGAAACTGAAGCAGGCAGAGGTTAAGTAACTTCCCCAGGGATACACAGCTGCTGAGTGTCTGAGACCAGCTAGACATGAAATTTATGTTTATGCTATCATCAATAAAAATTTTTTAGAAAATTTTTAAAAATTTAAAACAGGGGCGGCCAGGTGGCGCAGTGAATAAAGCGCCGGCCCTGGAGTCAAGAGGACCCGAGTTCGGTTCCAGCCTGAGACACTTAACACCCACACAAAAATACTAGCCGTGTAACCTTGGGCAAGTTACTTAACCCCAATTGCCCTCCAAAAGGCAAAAAATAAAATAAAATAAAAAATAAAAATTTAAAACAGGGGCAGCCAGGTGGCTCAGCAAGTAAGAGCACTGGTTCCAGTGTTGGGATGACCTGGGGATCAAATCTGGGCTCAGATACTTAGCAACCACACCCAGAAATAACTGGCCGTGTAACCTTGAGCAAGTTACTTAACACCAATTGCTTAAAAAAAAAAAATTAAAACAAGCAAAAAATGTAAAAATAAAAGACTTTTTCTTTTTTATCTTGCCTCCTGGTTTTTCTGACTATAGCGGTAGGAAGAACACTGTGGCTAGAGCCCTAAGATTTGGGTTCAAATTCTGGCTCTGTTATAAGCTAGCTGTGTGACCTTGGGTGAGGCCTAAGTTTCCTCCTCCATAAAATGAGGCAGTTGGACTATATGATCCCTAAGGCCTTTTCTGTTTTCTGTGGTTCTGGGATCCTATCTTTTCCACTCCTGATTCTATCTTCTAACTAGTTTAGAAACATGACAGCAAAAGCCCAAGGGTAGGTCCATGGGCCAGGGAGTGGAGGAATCCTGAGGCCCAGAGCTGCCATGGCTGGGAAGCCCTTCCCCTCTCACTGCCTTCATCTGCTTCTTCCTGCAGTCTGGCATTGCTTTCATTGTCTGTGTGCATATGATGCATCTCTCTTAATAGACTGTGTCCCTGCCTGACTCAGAATAGTCTCATAAAGCTGGCAGGCACTGAAGGGACACGGGGAATGCCCAAGTGTCTTTGCTCACTGCAGCCCTCTTCCTGAAACGCCCCAGTTCTAGTCATCTTTCAAGGCTTGCTTCCTCTGTGAAGCCCTCCTTGACCAACCATAGTGCCATCATTGTGGCCCCTTTAGTGTTCATTTAATTCTTTTTTATTGGTATGTTCTCAGAAATATCCTAACAAAGAAAAAGCAAAAAGAGTCCTTGCCCTAAAGAAGCTTACATTCTAATGAAGGAGGCATTACATATATGTCAGACTGAGTACAATGAATCTAGAGTTGAAAGAGGGGGGTCTTAGAGGGAAAGGCGCTGGCAGCAAGGTGGTTGGAAGGGAGGGAAGGATGGGGACCAGAAAAGGCCCCCTGGAGGAGGTAGACCTTAAGTGCTCATGTGTCTTAAAAGGAAGCTTGAAATTCTGAGCCAGAAGTTGGGAGGGACCTGGCAATCCAGGTATAGGGCACAGCCAGTGCAAAGGCCTGGAGATATTAGATGGACATGGAATGTCACATGAAGAATGCCAAATAGGCCAGCATGCCCATATCATAAAGAGTGTGGAGGACTGTAACATGTGAGAAGCCTGAAAAGGTAAGAGCCAGAGGATGAAGAGTTTTTAATGTCAAACAGAGGAGTTTATATTTGATCCTGTGGAATATAACAGGGAGCCCCTAGAGCTCCCCACAAAATTGTGGCTCACCCTTCTGTTTTAAGGTTTATGAACTCCATATATATTATCTCAATCCCCCAAGCCCCACTTACTCTCTGTGTTATACTAAGCTTAGTGACTTCCCTGGTCCTCAGTCTCCTCACCTATAAAATTAAGGGTATGGATAACGTGAATCCTATGGTTCTTTTTAGGTCTAAATCTGCAACACGTGACCTGTGAAAAGAGTTATGCAAAGCCACCTACAGGTGTGTTTGTAAGTGGTCACGTGTAAGCTTCCCCTCTTGTAATTTACTGATTGTAAGAGAAAGGAAGGGTGTGTTCTGTGACTTTTGTAGTAGTATGGTATCATCACTCACCATTGGAATGGACTTGATTCTGAGACATTTAATTTCTCTCTTTTTTCTTTTTTTGCTTTTTGGAGGGGGAGGGGGGCAGGGCAATTGGGGTTGTGTCTGAGGTCAAATTTGAACTCAGATCCTCCTGACTCCAGGGCCTGTGCTCTATTCACTGTGCCACCTAGCCACCCCCCATTTAATTTCTCTTTGGCCATCTCATTGTAGTCATTCTGTATTCTTTGGGCTTGGTTTTCTTCATTGTGTGGGTGGGTTCACACAATCTTCCTATGTGTCTCTAAATTCTTCAGTCATCATTCCTTACAGATATATTGTATTATGTTCACACCTCAGTTCATCAAGTTGTTTTTGTTTCCAGATTATCTTTACTTCTAGAACGCAGATTCCTTTTCCCATTTGAAATCCACTCAATCAATATTTTTTGCCCAGTCCAAATTGGGGTGGCTGTAATATACGGACCCCAGGTCATTCATTCTCCCTCCTCTCTCAGGGAGTTTAGCACCTGACTCACCATCTTCTTTTCCTCCTCAATGCCTGCTCTTATGCAGCAGCCTTCAAATAAACGTTTCCTCCAACTCTCTAACTTTCCAATTTCTCAGCCTCCTTAAACCTCCTAACCTACTCCTCCTTACATCAGCCACACATAGGGAGGGTCACACACATTACCCCAAAGTGCTGCGTACATATCCCTAATTAGAAACTCGGGCATTGCCTCATCTGACCATAATCTCATATGATTTTTCTTCTCCCTGTGCCTTACCCATCCTAAACCTATTGAAATGACTATTAATAATTAGTAATTTGGGAAGATTTAGATTTCCCCCTTCTTTTATCCTCATTTTTAAGACCTCAGTCTCAGAAGGTTCAGCTAACCTTTTTTATCCAGACCCCACCCAAGTAGGAAAGCCACTGTGCTCTACAGGCGTTTGGATGGAGCTAAATTCTTGTAATAGATTGCCCAAGGCTGGGGGTAACTTAAGAAGTAAATGACATAATCAAAGTTCAGGTCCAACCCCTCATTGTAATATTCATTCTTTCTTTGTTAACCAGAGTTGATTACCACCCTCAGAAACATGCCTCTTCTAATGGACATTTAAGCCCTGCCCCCATAATTGTTTTTGATCTAAGAGAAAGATGGCCAAATGACCATCCTTTTATTAATAAGCATGCTGGCATTATTTATAAAATGATTAAATTAGCCAGAAATTATGTCTCTCCAACCTTTTTTAAAGGCCACACTATTCTTCAGCCCAATCATGACACCCAATCCCTCTACCCCCATATTTTCGCAGGCCATTAATCCTGCTCTTTCCCTTTCCTCCCTTTCCAATTCAACAACTAGCCATTTCAACTCCACCCTGTCCTGTTTTCAAACTCCTTCCTTGTCCCCCTTGTACTACTGCTGCTTCTCTCTGAATTACTCCCACCATTAGCCTCCTCCACTCTTAATCTCAGCTGTTTAATGCAGCTGGAGGAAGTATCAAAAATATGCTGACAAGGTACATTATAATTTCATGTTATGCAAACTCAAGGCCTTCATTGTAGCAGGGTAGTGCTTTCATTACTTTGCTGAAAAGAAAACTGAGTTCAATGGAAATCATCTCCTTCTTGAGTTGGGAGATGGAGTGTTGTGAGCATGGAACAATAAGGCCTGTATAGCTAAATCATAGCATCCTTGGAGGGGGGTAAAGCAAAGACTCAACTGGTGGGTTGTAGATAGAGTGTGAAGGGCCTCAGATGCCAAATAGAAGATTTTATAATTGATTCAGGAGATTATATGGAGGCACTGATGTTTATTGAGCAGGGAGGTGTTAGGGTCAGTCTTTACTTTGGGGAAAGTAAAGCAGCTGAGTGGAGGGTGACCTAGACAGGTCCTGGAGGCAGGGACACCAGCCATAGGGCTACTGAAACAGTCCAGGGGTGAGGTGATGAGGGCTTACCCTGGGTGGTGGCAGTGTGAATGGAGGGGAGCCTGGATCCCCACCCACTAAAGTTCCAAAATTGAACCAGAATCATGAAGAAAACTGCTCTAAGCACCTCCAACCAGTTCAGGACTCCAGAAGACTGCCAGAAATCTGCCAAGGCTATGAGGAGAGACAAGCCAGCAGAGGCAGAGAGCCCAGGCAGAAGCCACAGCAGAGACAGGGCCAAACAAACATCTGGCCATTTAACAGCTCCACAAACAAGAAACTAGCATGCCTGGGTTCTCATAGATTCTCTAGGACTGAATTTTTCCATCATTTGCCAGATGCACCAGAAATATTACATTGGCTGTTTTGGGTAAGTATGAGGTGATAACCTCATAATTGTTTCAATTTGCATTTCTCTATTTATGCATAGGTAGTGGGGCACTCAGGCAACATAACAGCAGACAGATCCATATCAGCACCCAGGAAGTCTTGCCAAAGCCAAAATAGGAGACAGGGCCAGAACCAGACTAGTGCCCAGGAAACCCATGCCCAATTCAGTGACCAGGAGGCCTGTGTTCAAACCACAGCAAAAGACATGGCCAGACTGGCACTCAGGTAATCCAGTACTCAGGTAGAAAGCACCCAAAGACTAGACAAATGTCTGCTCAACCCTCGCTGGTGTCACATCCAAGGCAGCACCTTGGAAAGAAAGTACTTAGGGTTTTGCAGGATGCTTTCTATTAGCCTAGGCAACAACATTGGATTTAGGCCTGTCAGGGTCAGAGGAAAGGACAAAACCAGTGCTGGGTCTGGTACTACACAAGGCAAAGGAGATGGAGAAAACCAAAAGCCCAAACTAAAACTCAACACTGAGCCACCAAGGGCCTGAACCAAAATCCAGCATTTCCTGTAGATGGTTAGGGCTTGGTCTTTGCTACCATCTCTGGGAATAAGCAGGGTCTGCTGACAGCATCTAAGAGGACAGGGAAGAACAGAATCTAAGCCAAGACAAAGTCCCATTCTAGAAAATGAGACTGGAGATACAAGTAAGCAAAAGAAAATGCCTAGCAGCGTAAACCCAGAGGAAGGAAGAAAGGGTGGGAGGAAGAGTCCTTAGAGAAAGGAATGGCTTATTGTGTTTCAGGTCAATTCAAAAGAGCAAGGAGGTACCTATTTATAATTTTTTGTACTTTTCCTTTTTCACTGATCTCTTTGGGATACAGGTCTAACAACAGTATTACTGAGTCAAAAGGTATGCAGTTTGGTTGTCCTTTGGGCATAGTTCCAAATTGTTCTCCAGAACAGCCTGGACCCAATTTTCCCACATCCTTTCCAACGTTTACCATTTTCCTTTTCTGTCATATTATCTAATCTTACAGGCGTGAGGTGCTGAGAACTGGAGCATTTTCATGGCTATTGGTAGCTTTGGTTTCTTCTGAAAACTGCCCGGTCATATCCTTTGATAATTTATCAATTGGGGAATGACATAGCAAAGAAACGTGCTCTAAAATCCCCCCTCCCCCCATTTCCTGCTTTCCTTCTAATCTTGGTTTGTTTTGTGCAAAACCTTCTGAATTTAATGAAATCAAAACTGATTCTATATCCCATAATGCCATCACTTGTTTGGTCATAAATTCTTTCCTTATCCATAGATCAGACAAGTAAGATTTTCCATGCTCCCTTAATTTGCTTCTATCAGCCTCCATATCTAAATCACATACACCGTATCCTGGCATATGGTGTGAGATATTGGTCTGTATCTAGTTGTTGCCAAACTGCTTTCCAGTTTTCCCATCCATTACTAATGTGCATCTCCTCGTAAATCTGTAAACTCTCTACTCCCCCAGTCATAAAGCTCTCCCCCATTACACTGGCTCCATTTTACTTATGACAGGCAGTTTCTAAACAGCCTGCCTGTGAAGGTGGAATCACAGGCATCTCATGAGGGTCAAGGTGAGGCTACTGGGATCACAGTGGTTCACTAAGATCCTTCCATTAGATTTCACTATACTTCATGCTGGCCTTCAATTTAAAATTTTTTCTTGTTATTCCCCAGTTACACCATCTTTATTTACCCTACTTGTGGGAAGGGGATAACAACTCATGCCGAAAACTTCCTAAGAGTCCTTCCAAGTGTTTCAGTCCTCCAGTTAACATCAGCCCTTAAGGAGTGATCACTTTAAAACAAAAAAAGGGATTCTAAAGTTTTTGTGTTGTGGCCCCCGTGGTGGTGAACTACAGGCCTCAAAAAAACAAAACCCCAAAATTCAGTTGTCATATGATCTTTGAGCTAAGAAAGGTTCTTAGATTTTAAAATGTAAACTTTAAAATGTCCCTATTGTTAGCTCATTGGCCATACAAAAAAGCAAACTGTAGACAGTGAGCCAGTGTGCCAACCCCTGCTTACACTATTGCTTTCAGGGGCCATCAGTCTTAAAGGCATGCATATAAATGGACCTGAGATGAAAATACCTTAAGCTTATACTCAAATCATTTATCGTGATTGGCCCCAATTAGATATCATTACAAACTATCCCAAAGCACCAACGGTATGGATATGGAATTACAGAAAACTAAATTGTTCATATCCCTTGATACAATAGAAATGGAAGACAGAATAAAAATCCAAAACCAAAATATTCATAAATGTTTCCAGTTCTATGTTGCCACAAAAAGTGGGTAAACATTAATTGGAGGATGGTGGAAAGACAAGGGTGTATGAATGGACTATTGTGATTCAGAAAAACGTGGGGAGATTCGCTTGAACCGATTGCAAAATGATATAAGAATGAAGGGGTATATACAATGACAATGTGAACATGAAGATCACTAACAGGAGTTAAAGGAACTGAAATCCCAAGTCCCTGACAAAAGAGAGTGGACTGCTTCTGGCTGAAGCAGAACATTGCATACATTGAGATGTTCTTGCTTCTTTTTTCATCACTGGGAAGGGCTTATTCAAGCTGAAGGGAGGTTGGTTTTATTTTTTTAAACCACCACGATCTGGCAAAAGACTCAATAGTTCTGCTGGTGGAAATGGTCCCCTGGCTCTTGGACTGAAAAGATTTGCGGGCCAGTGCAAAGGGCTGCTCACTTGAGCAGATGGACTGAGACCATGACCTAGAAGCTTACCTGGCTGGGTAATAACTAAATCTATCAGGGTTGCAAATTTCTACAAGCAATGCCTATGAGGACAAGGTGAAAGTCCCTTGGTACAGTCATTTAAAGGCCATTAAGCCCTTCCGCAGCCACCATCATCATCCCCAAATTGCAATCTCCCCATCAATGACATGGCTGCTTTTCCCATCTACCCATGGCAGGCCTCCGGTTGCAGGCTTATCTACTCCCCACCACGCCCTTTTCTAGGTCTGCCCCCTTCCTTACACCCCTGCAGGCCCACCTGCCTCTGCTTGCTCATCACTTCCCACAAGCTCCCATGGTTTTCCTGCCAGGGTCTAGGCAGCTCCTCTCCTGTTTTCTGACTATGGAGGCATTATCTGATGAGATAGTTTGAGAACACAACTCTCTAGCAGGCCCTGGGCTCTTTGCCAACTTGTAGCCTGGCTGACTGGTTTGTTTCTAAGGTGGAGCCAATGGTTAAAGGTGAGACCCATGCAGCTCAGATTTCACTCAGTACATACCTCACAATACAAATTGAGGCTTCCTCCACCAAAGAAGTGCAGATCCAGAGCATATAACCTGTAAGCATGTTAGTTCTTGGTTCGAGTCCGCCTGGAAGGAGGGCACAGACGGGTTGGGCTTTGGCCATGCAAATGCCCTTAGGACATAACTTGGGGAATGGAGTAGCCTAGGACCTCTTACTGCCCAGCACCATCTACCTGTAAATCCAGAGCCAGTCACATTATGTCCCTTCTGAAAGTGGTCCCAATCTTCCTTCTCATCCTTATTTAAGACCTCAACACTAGGCAGTTCCCTCAAGCAGTTCCGGTTTGGATACAGCTCAGTCTTTCACATTGCAGATTCCCAAAGGTTCCATCCTTTAATGGCGTCATATGAATCCAAGAACTCCAGAAATGGAAGGGCCAGTGTGAATCAGAATGGACCTCTGAGGTCATCTAGTCCTACCAGTGTAGGACCAAGAATGTCCTCTTGACATGATCATCTCACCCTGCCCACTGTCCCTGGCTCTGCTGTGGAACCAAGCACCTGAGCTCTGCACTCCTGGTGGCAGCTTCTCCCAGACCAACCCAAACTAAGGTGAACAATGGGGCAGCCACGGTTCCAACTGGAATCTCAACTCGTGGAGCAATGTTTCTTTTGGAAGAACTTCAGAAACAGTATCTGCAGAACCCCAGTTCTGAGGAAAAACCGCAAGAGCCTGATTTTGATCCTATCTTGGGGCTCTTAGATGATGGAGGAATGGAAAGAAAGGGGCAAACTGATGAGAATATCTTCAGATACCAAGAGGATAGCTTTAAGTACTCACTTTCACTGGGCCCCACGTGGAACAGAGACAAGACCCTTAGCAATCCAGTTTCCTTTAAGAGGACAGGATGCATGAGTAATGGAAAGATTTGGGGCTGAATCACAGCTCCTGCTTTGGCCGTTGGACAACTGTTCTCTCACTCAACCAAATCCACCGAGCTGGTGGGAAGATTCATACAGAAAAATTCCAGAAGCCGTTAGCACGGGTTGAAGACAGGTCTACAATGTAGTCTTATGAACGGGTGTGTGTCGTTGGTCTTGCTTCTGTGGTAAAAATGCAACATTCTACAGAGCAGCACTGGCCTTGGGTAAAGGAACGGCCGGCGCCGCTGCAGCAGGGTCCCTCCAGTCTTACTCCCTTATTTCCATTTTCCCAGACTGTTCTCCTATTCCTGGTGATGGCAGCAGTGTAGGCTGATAGAGAACTGTTTATGCTGTAGGCTGAAGTCATCAACTGAAAATAATTCATGCAAACCAAATTCTCAAGTGAGGAAATGGTCTCCCCAAGGAGAGGAAGGGAATGATGGGGTGGTATTTCAAGCTCCTTAGGTCAACAGAGAGGCAATGCATTCCGCCCCCCCCTCCCTATATAACTAATAAACAAACAAGGGGGAATGACCCCTCTGACAGTGGGAAAAATGAAATGAGGACTGAGGTCAAAACCTTTCATTAGGAAAGAGGCTGGAGAGACAGAAGACAGCGCTCAAGTATCCAAGCCAAATGCTCAAACAGAGGTGGGAAACAAGGTGGCTAAAGGGAAAAAAAAATTGTCTCTGCTTTCCTTCCTAAGTATAAATACTTAGGAGAAACTACAGACTGAGGGTGGGAGGTGGGAAGGTAGGTTAAAACACAAGGCAGTAACAACACTGGCTTTTTTAGATGGAAAGCTGTGGCAGGCTAACTTAACTAACCCTGCAATCAGGACAGCCTGTCAGCAGAGGTCAGTGGCAGTGGCCACATACCAGTGTATACCTTGAGGGCAAGGCCAGAGTAGGGACTGTCACCATTTTACTGAATCAGGAGTAAACTCTCTCCTTGCAATCCCAGGTGGTGGGAAGAGAAGTAATGAGGGACATTGCATGACGGGGGAGTTCAGGCTGGCACTTCAGCGCCACTCCTTACTACCAAGGATGAAGGGAAGTGACTCCAAAAGGCCATCGGCAAACCCCAGATGCATTCTTCTACAGTTATTCTTAGTGGTCATTTCCCATGGCATCTGGAAACTGTATAGAATCCAGTGGAAATGACATGGCTAATAAATGACTGGCTCTTGTTTTGAGAAGGCATATGGTCCTTTTAACAAGGGCCCCTTTGTTTTGTTTTGATTCAAAATCAGTTATAAGACTTGGCCTGGAAGGCAAAAGAAGTTATGTGACTTCTAGAACTTGCCACCACACTGAGAGCACTGGGATCTGAAGCCATTGTGGAGTGGGCATGGGGGAGCATTTTCTCAAAAGGTGACCCACTGATGGAATTAATGTAAAATATTTAACTATGGGGCCAAGGGAATCCGGTTGGCTTTTTTTTCACCAAATACAAAAGAAGGAAATTAGGCTGGGAAAGAAGACAAGAAATCCATCTAACATACTAGATAACCTGAATTCAAACCAATTGGAAGAAGACAAGTATTGACTGCCTACCCAATCTACCTTACACAATAATTATATGTATAACCTCCACTCAATTTGTATTTTGAATTAGGGGGCTACAAAGTAGTTTGTGGCCTATGTTAGATATGAATGGCAGAAAGTATGGAAAAATCTAGATGGGAACAAAATTAGAAAGACTGCTGAAGTCCAATTAGACACCAAAAAAGAAGAAAAAAAAAACTGTTTCCAAATCTTGCAACCTATATCTTGCTGAAATAAATCTCCCTTGTGGATTCCAGCCTAGAGCCACAAGGAAGATGATGAAAGAATGCTTTGAAAAAGAATGGGCTTGTATTTCTTATGATCCAGAGTGGTACAATTCATGGTTTTTGTACTGCATAAGCAGGCCCACTTTCAGCTCTCCCCAACAGACCCCATTCACCCCCTTCTAAAGTCAACATTGTACAAAACTATATTTACAAGAAAACCAGTTAAAAATGAAATGAAGGGTGTGTACAAAAATGAAGGGCGTGGTCAGGAGGGAGGGAAAGGTAATCCAAGCAGGGAACGACTGGGACGAGGGGACATCTCAGGCTGGGCCAGGGCCACGCATCAGTGGAAAAGAGTGTATGGAATCATTTCTCCATTTAAATGTTTCAAGATCTTAATAACTGCCCCTTCCTCCTGTCACATGGGATCAAAGCAAAGTGATCACAAAGAAAAAAAGGAGGGAAGAGGGGATAAACAACAACCTGCATGTCCTCAGAACTCTCTACAACACAGTCTTTGACATGCCTGGGGCAAGTCCACTGTTGGGCTCAGAAGGCATAGCGGGTACGGATGTCTTCTAGCTTCTTTGAGACCTCAGGCGGTGTCCGGTCCAATTCTTCTGATACATTCTTCTGTTTGTTTGGCTCCATTGAGTTGAACTGTTCACAAAGGTCACCATCAATCACATTCTAAGAAAGGAAAAGAAGATCAGCACCCTAATGCTGAATTTGAACTACTGTGAACAAATGAATTCATGATAAAAAATTAAAGCCTTCTCTCTCATGGAGCCTTTAATCCAAGATAGAGGATGATCTGGGTTTGAATTCCACCTCTGATGCTTACGACTTGCACACTCTTTGCATTTTACCTTCTTAGGCCCTCCCTTAGTTTCCCCCCCTGTAAAATGAGGGGATCAGATCAGATGGTCTTTGAGGTTGCTCCCAGCTCTGGAGGTGTGACTATAAAAGGGCCCGTTGGGGCTGTATGTTAGCCCTTAATGCCCAGTCTAGATCAGTGCTTCCTAGAAAAGGAATATATGGTCCAAAAGAATTGTTTCTGGGAATCAGGCAGAGAAGAGGAGAAAAAAGAAGCTCATGACCCTTGAACTTTGGCCAGAAACAAAGCTAAGACAGTTACTGGTTATAGTGCTCCTGAAGATAGAACCATATTAATCAATTCCCCTGGGGGAAGAGAGGTTGTAAACATGTATGGATGCAGACCCCCAGACCCAGAGCAGAGACACCTCTAACCACATCTGTGTCCATACCTGCCTCTGTCAATTCAATCATTTAAACCTATTTTCATTCTTAATGGAGGAAGCACTCAGTAGGAAGAAGTCAAATTGTTTGGGTGATCTAGAGAAGAGGGCACACGTCAAGTAAAATTAGAAGAAAGGGTGGTAAAGAGGGAGTTCCCTCTCAGTGCAGACCCACCTTCACAGGAAAGTAATAGGAGCGGAAGCTGAGATGGTCCCTTCCACACAGAGGAGGATGCTCAGACCGTAGATGCATCTCCACATGCTGGAAGAAGTCATGATCCTGAGAAAGATAAACAAAAACTAGAAGAATGAGTTCCATGATGTGGCATCCTACACTGGAGATGCTGATGATGAGCTCCTGATTTCTGTCCTTGTCTCTTAGATTACAGGTGTTTTCGATTCAAAGAGCAACATGTTTCTATTAGGTGTTCCAAGGCTTTCTTTCTATTACTTCAGGGGAGGGACAGTAATATCCACTAAGGGGATAAAGGCTATGATCATCAAGGGGCAGGGACACTGTGAGTGGTGAAGCCTCGGGCTCTAATAAGCACATAAACTAAGGAAGGTCTTGTCTCAAGTTATGCCACAAAACAGCACAAACTTAGTGAATCTCCCAATCAGCTGACTAATGTGCTCTCTCTCCACATGGGGGCTAAGGTTCAGGTTTGATGACTTTTTTTCTACCTTAAGGAAAGACTTGATGGTTTCAAACTGAACAGAAAACTGCAACCACAGCCCAGCCCACCTTTAACTTTCCAAACACGCAGATTAGAGAGGTTCCAGGACCCTCCCTGCCAGAGGGACTCACCCACCTCACTCAGCACTCCAGTGAATAGACTATGGCTGCTGCTACCTTTGTCTTTCAGAAAGTGAGGCACAAGGCCTAGTAACTGCTAAGTGCCAAAGACCCTTCTAGACCTGCTCTTCTAGGCAATGGCTTCACTGCAGACTTAGTAAATTACTCAAAGAAAGATAATGACCCAGGAATAATGTAGTCTTACCTCATGGGAGGTGAAAGGCACAAGGATCCCAATCCCACCTGACAAGGTAGTGTAGACGAGGGATTCGGAGCCTCCTGGGATCAGCGTGGTCTTCTGTAAGGAAAGCACTGTCTCCCCTACATGATAATTCATGATTACTTCTGCCTGCAAACAGAAGCACACCAATTCATGTCTTTTTATTACCATCTGCTTTGGCTTACCAAAAATAGTCTCCAGTCCCAAGAGTGTGCAGCAGGCTTTACTCCTCAAGTAATGGGCTCTTCTCAGTGAATTAAAGAATGCAGAAAAAAATGTTTGAAGTAAATCATATTAGATAAAACTCTGACATTCCAATCTATAAGAAACTCATGCAGATCTTCAAAATGAACAATATACACTCTGCAATGGTCAAACTGCAAGAAAAATAATTTACAGAAAAAATAAAGTTATCAATAACCACATAAAAAGATACTCAAATTCCCCTAATCATCAGAAAAATGCAATTCAAGAGAGCCATATGCCATTCTGGGCTGTGGGGGAAACATGCTTCTTAAGGTATTTTTTTAAGACTGGCTTTGGACAGTGATGTGGCTACAGGCAGTAGGGGTCAAGAAACTGATCCAACAATTCCATTCCCCCAAGCACTTAAAAAGGGGACTTATGGGGCAACTAGGTGGTGCAATAAATAGAACACCGGCCCTGGAGTCAGGAGGACCCGAGTTCAAATCTGACCTCAGACATTTAACACTTACTAGCCGTGTGACCTTGGGCAAGTCACTTAGTCCCAACTGCCCTGCCTTTCCCCTTGCAAAAAGACAAAAAAAAAAAAAAACAACAGATTTTTGTTATTATATGCTACAAAGGTGTGTGTATGCATACATAAATGTGCCTATGAATGTATCCTACCTCTCATCTATGCCCCTTTCCTTCCCTGATATGGCCAACCCCCAGGGCAGGACCTCATCACCTCATGGTTGATCTTTCTGCCTTTGGTTTCTCCCCATTTGAGACTCACATGTCACATTTTATCTTCCTCATGTGCCTCCCCTCATCCCACCCCCTCCACTCGCTCCCTCTTAGCTCAGGGGTCAAATAAAATCCATTCAAATACTAAAGCACTGCATACGATGGCCCCCTCCTGCTTGTCCAGGCTCACTGTATTCTGTTCCCTCCTCTGTACTCAGGGGTCCAAGACACTCTACCTTCTGATTCCCAGGCCTTCTCAATGGCTGGCCATTGGGCCTGGAATGCTCTGCTTCTTCCTGGCTTCCTCTGGGTTCCAGCTAAAATCCTACCTTCTCCAAAAGGCCCTTTCTGATCCCCCTTCCAGGTTGGTGCTTCCCCTCTACGGATTCTCTCCAATTTAGCCCATCTGTCCAGAGTGGTTTGCTTGTTGTCCACCTGATCAGACTGGGAGCTGCTGTGAAGCAGTGAAGTGTTTTTGCACCCCCAGCACGAAGAACATTACTTGGCACACAGTAGATACTTGATAGAGGCTCCCTATCTTGAACTTTAAAGTTTGTAAAGTGCTTTATGTATATAAAGTCATAGCAGCTCTATTTGTGATAGCCAAAAAATGGCCAATAACCTGTGTCCAACAATCTGAGAATGCGATTATCGATGCCAAGTTTATTATGGCAAAAACCTGGATTAGGTGGAATTAAAGCCACAGAAAAAGAACTATATAGGCACCAACTGCAACTAGGTATATATATTTAAAAGAAAAAAAAGCAGGCAAGGAAAATAGCCAAACAGACAAAAGTGGCAGAATTTCAGGTAAGCACATAAGAGAACCCAGGGAGGGAAAGATTTCACAGTCAAACTCAAGACTGATTCAGACCTAGATCTGAGTTCTACCTCAGAAACTCACTGGCTGTGTGGTCTTGAACAACTGCTTAACCTCTCAGAGTCCCACACAACTTGCCAAAACTCTAAGCTGCAAGACAGCTGTCTGAATCATAAAAGAATTGTTCCTGGGAATTCCCTATACCAACAAAGCCACAGTTCTGAAAAACAACAAAAAAAGCTAGCGCAGTATTATGCAAGAGAGAAGGAAATAAAGGCCAACACATGGCATTCTAAAGGATACTCTAAGAAAACTATATCCCCTCCCCTCCCTTCGCCATAGTTAGAGCCCCCCTTTCCCTGGGAACTTAGTATGACTTGAGAGATTATTTCATCAACCCCATACCAAAATCATTTTCACTCTACAGGCAGAAAAAAAAAGCCCAGAGGCTCAAATATCAAAGTCTGTGCTCCCTAGGCATGAGTGTGTCTGTGAAGTCAAGTCCATGGCTCTAATGGAGTTAGGAGCAGGTGCGTGTGGATAGCTCCTAAAGTTTTTCTACCAGAGGAGAAGAGGGCAGACGAGGCCCTGTACCTGCTGGCCTAGTCCTGATCCTGGAGGTCCAGAAACATTACCTTTTGCGAGGCACCATTGAGAAGCCCCCGGTCCCACAGGGCCTTATTTCCTGTTGGGTCTTCATCCACTTCATCATTGGTATTGGGCGGGAGCCTCACCTACCAGGAAACAGACACAAAAAAGGGTCTCTTGCTACCCTGTGAGCCATGGCAATGTCCTGAACAGTGTACCTGCTGGGGAGGTTCTCTAAGCAGGGACCTGGAAGAAGGCCCCAGCAGCTAGTAGGTGATAATCTATTCCTAGAATAGTTTTCATATTCCCAAGAAACTGAGGGGAAAGGGAGCCCCAAGAGCTATCAGTGCTACAACAGTCTTAACATGGGGAACAGGCTATAAAGTCACCAGGAATTTGAGCACATGCCCACATTAAAAAAATTAGGCTGTAGGTAACAAAAATTCTAAAAAACCTAGTCTGGCTAACAGACCAGTCAGTAATAAATACACGAGTATAAATGACATCAGTGTGCCATGAGTTGATGAAAATGTTCTGAACTACAATTTATTTTAAAATCCACCTCCAAGCAGGTGCTAAAGGTGACAGATTTCTGTCCCACTGTCTTGTCGCCCACCATCCTGACAATTCTCACCACACAGATGTTGCCAAACTTGTCAGCCCCAGCCACAGTGTCGTAGTCCAGAAGGCTGGCCGTTGTGACCCACCGGGGATAGGTATCGTCAGCAAAGATGATAAGCTGGTTTTCGTTGCGTTTGTATCTGACCCAGATGAAACTCTCCTGGACATCAGACACGATGACCCGGTGCCCAATCGTCTGGATGCCCGAGATGTAGTTTGCAATGTGCTGTGAGAGGAGATGGGTTTTGAGAGAATCCTAAGAGTGCAGGCAGAGCCCTGACCACAGCACACACAGGGCCCAGAGTGGAAGCCAGTGCCAGCACCAACAAGGATAGTCTAACAATGTGTCAGGTCAGAAGCTGAGAGCACAGTGACCAAAGCTCAGGAGCTCTTTCTGCAGCCCTAGGAAGTGTAAGAAGTCTCCCTAGTACCTTTTCTCTAGTCAGTACCTAACACGGTGCCTACACATGGCATCAAAGGCACCCGAGAGAGGTTTGTTTGTTGATGACAGCTAATAACACATCACACCTCAAACCCAATTGCCAAGATCCAGAGCAATAGATTCTTAAGTATTTCCTCTTGGTATTCCAATCCACCTTCTTAACTTTCCCAAGAATGACCTTGTCCCTAATATCCTAGGAACGGAGTTTTGGATCAGCCCTTCAAGAAAAGCATGCACGCACTAGCGTTTATACCCACTGCCCCAAACTCATCTCTCCCTAACACTCCTTACCCACTGCCTCAGTCTTCTCCCCTCTACCCTGACTCCCACATTACCTTATTCTCACATTTTCGGAGCAACTTCTTTTTCCCAAGGTCATAGACCCGCAACAGCTTTCCCACGCCAATCAATACCCTGCCCTGGAATGGGGCAATGGCTGCAGGGACCTCCTCTACTGGGGTCTAAAGAAGAGAGAGAAGAAACACGTTCCACAGGAAACCTTTCCTCATTCCCCCACCCTTCCAAAATATCACACCTTCAACTCCCTTGTATTCATTCTCTATAACACACACACACACACACACTCATTTTCCTCATTAAAATGTCAAATGCCTTGTGAGCAGAAGTTTCATTTTTTTGTACCTGTAACCTCAGTACTTAGCACAATGCCTGGCAGTAGTGGCCACCTAATTAATGCCTGTCAATTCACTGATAGCTGTTATACAATGTCCAGTTTCAGCCATGAGCTCTGGCTCTGAGGCCCAGAGAGTAATGCCTCCTACACGTTCCAGGCACATGGCATTACCAACTTTAATTTTTGCTAATCTGTAAAATAAGTCACTATACTTTCATGTTTTTGTCTAAAATATATTTTTTCCCCAAATGGGAAATGTGCTTAGCACAGTCTTATTCTGCCTTAAGTTATACAGAAGGAATCAGAGCAAATGGGGAAAAAAGGTTCTGAACTTTCATACTTTGTATGAGTCATCAAGGAAATCGATGATCTAACTAGGAATAGAATCTGGGAATTCTGACCTCAATTCCACAGGCCTCTTCTAGAAAGGAAATGTCAACTTATTTGGATTCAGTTGCTACCTCCAAATAACAGCAAGTGCTAAGTTAAGCAGCACAGCATGGGGTATGAGGAGGGTACTCGTTAAGATAAATCAGCTAGATGCCAGACAACCCAGCGGGGACTGTGTACTGCTCTGTCTAGGCTTGGCCTTTTCTATCTGAGAATGAAATTCAGTGAATCCTATTATAAAAGGGGTTAATATCACATATAGGAGAAAACACAAGTTAAGCAATTTTACCTAAGGATAGAGCTAAAGGTCCCACATTCACTATGTCTAGGCAAGACTGACAATACCATTTCTTTGCAATGCTGGTCTTGGGTTATGCACTGCTCCTGGAACAAGCCAGACCAATGAACAAGGGGCCAATTCAAGCTGTCTCTCCAGCGTGGGCAGCTAATACCCAGCAGCATTGGGTGGAACTTCCTGGAACTGTGTGTGTGTGTGTGTGTGTGTGTGTGTGTGTGTGTGTGTGTGTGTGAGAAAAAATGAATTCCAACTGGAAAGCCTGAATATCCTTAAAAATACCACTATCCTCTCAGGAGGGGTCTTTGGTCAGTCACTGAAACAGTCCTAGACTAACAGGGACTATCAGTACAAAGTATAAGATATTTTTAAACTTTGGAGAAAAGTGTCACTAGATGGGATCTTTCTTACCTTGTGTAAAAACTCTAGTTTTTCTCCACTGTTCACGAGTTTATAGGTATAGACAAAGCCTCCAGCCACAGATCGGGGGTTCAGAATGAGGTCTTTCGCTACACCCACCAGCACATACCAATCATCACCAGTATTTGAGAATCGGCATACTGCCACACTGTGGATAGAGAAGAAGGCCTCAGGGATAAATCTCAACCCAAGAATCCCCAGCCCCCTCCTATGCAACCCTACAGTTCCTCAGGCTCCTCACCTAAAGGCAGCTTCATTCTGCTCCAGCTGGACAAGATCCAGTGTGTTTCCTTGTATGGGATTCATTACCCGGACCACAGAAGCCCACTGTCCATTGCCTGCTTTGGGGGCCCCAAAGATGGATTCTGGGAGATTTTCATTCAGGAAGGCAGCAGCCATCTCAGCTGCCAATTCTCTCTCATCTTCCCCTGCTGCTTCTACCATTTCCTATAGTACAGAATGGAAGGCAAGAGCCAGAAAAGAAGGAGGGGGAAGATTAAGGTCAAGAAAGAAAAAAAAAAAGTTATAGGGGGACAGGGAGGGAATTTGTTTAGGCAGAACAATCCCTAAACAAGAGGCTTTTGCCTCCCCTATTCCAGGGCACAGTGTGCTTTTACTTGGCTGTAGTTTTGTTTGGATTCTTGCTGCCCATGGAGAAAAAGACCTAGTGCCGAGGAAAATGAAAGCCGATTGATTTGATTGGGCCAGGATCAGACCTTCCCCCAAACAGCAATAGACTTTGCCTACATAAGAGAAACTGTGTTGTGCTGAGGCCTCAAACTTAGATGTGAAACTTTTACTATAATATTCTCTTTTGGGTAGTCATGGACAAGTCACTTAAGCTCTGTGGGCCTGTCGTTAGGGTACCGGCCTGGAGCCTTTGCCTACATAAGAGAAACTGTGTTGTGCTGAGGCCTCAAACTTAGATGTGAAACTTTTACTATAATATTCTCTTTTGGGTAGTCATGGACAAGTCACTTAAGCTCTGTGGGCCTGTCGTTAGGGTACCGGCCTGGATCTCATCCTTCTAGTTTCCAGCCCTTTGGTGCTGTTTATGAAGGCAGCTGGCCCAAGGATGCGCCTCCATCAGCAAGTAGGTCAAACATCTTGATTCTAGCTGTATCTAGCTGTCACTGCTCCACTCCAGGGTCTCTCTGAGGGCAGGGAGGGATCATTACCTCTGCCATCTGCTGCTTCCTCTGTGCTTTTGTGGCCTCAGTATAGGCATTGTGATCTGTCTCAATGATGATAAGGTTGTTGCTCTCAGGGTGGATGACGAACTTCCTTGGAGTGTACTGCAAGGGAAATGCTACCTGATTGAAGACAGCACCAAGCTTCTCCAAAGCCAAAATCCTAGGGAAAGACAGGGTAGCTAATGAATGGATGACCCACTCAAGAGAAACACATGCCCAGAAACTGGGGTTGGGATAGACCCAGATCTATCAAAGTTGAGCCCCAGGTAACAGTAACACAAACCAATAAAAGATCCTGGATTGGGGAGACAAGGACATTCAAGGGATCACAACCCTGCAGTGGGATCATCCTGTCTCTGGCAGTCACCTCTTCCATCCCTCTGCTCCATGGAAGTCTTTCTTGCCCAGACCATAATAACTTTATCTCTAAGTTGGAATATTTTTCATACCACTACAAACAAACACTGAAACTTAAAGGATCTTTAAGTTGCAACTGAACCTCAAATGGCAAAGAGACCCAAGAAAACTTGGACATTTGTGCTGACTGCAATTCCTTGTACAATTAGTGGGTTCTTCACTAAACGTAAACTACTACAGCTTGGGGACTCAGCCACCAAGGCCATAGGGGATCTACCAACTTGGAAATACAGGGGTGGGTGAACCCAACCATCTCTCTCACAATTAACAGAACAAAGGGAAACACTTTTAACAGTAAGTATTCATTCAAGAACTCAGGAATCAGCCCAAGGGAAGCAAAGACCTAATTCTCCATCAGCATCCTGTATTCCCTAAAGGCAAAAAGTCACTAGACTCTTGGGCAAGTTCTCCTATCACTCTGACGCACAAGGACACTTAGACCGGGCTGATTTCCTATTCTCAAGTCATCCTCAAGGGCCTTACATCAGGCTTGATGACTCATCCATCACCTCAAACTGTCCTGTAATCTTACGATTACAAATATCCAAACCTTTGTTCTATGCTAAAGTGGAAACATATATTTATGACTCTCAAATAGGACTAAGAAATCCTGTTGCTAAGAGTTATCCGTGTGTGTGTATCTACATGTATATACCTGAACTACTTAGCCTCATCTGGAAGCATAACACCATGCAAAAGCAAAATACATACAAAAATGGAGAAATCTCTTCAGAATAAGCCAATGAGCTTTTCTCTAGCCAAAGTGCTCTTTTAAGGGACAGATCAAAACTCAATCTCCATGTTCCCTCTTCTATAGTTACAATTTCAATGAATCACAATCCAGTGAATATCCAAACCTGTGCTGCCCTACCCCTTTCTCTCCCAACGACCTAACAAGGTTAATTCCTCAACCACCATAAGAACATAAGAACATGACAAAAGAAACAGCACTGCCAACCAACTCCCAAAGCCACCTTATTACCTGTTCTTACAGCCTCTTGCAAAGCTCTGCACCCACTGAGGAACAGGTGTAGTAGGGATGGAGATGATCTGACTTTAACAGTCCTTTAGAAAGCACAATAGCTTTGGGCTTAATAGAAAAGCAATCACATGAGAAAGACCAGGTTTCAAGAACAATCCCAGGGCTCAATCTCTCTTTTAATTCCGTTTCTGTCAGTTTTTAGCATAAACTATTTGTGGGCCTTTTCATTCAACAAAAATAAGTGCCAAATACATGTAAAAATCTGTACCAAATGCTTTAGGGATACAAGAACATGCAAGAAATTGTACTCCTCAAAGAGCTTAGGACCCAATGGGAAAAAAACACATACAAACATAACAATGGGGGACATACAGGAAGTACCATATGATACAAGAGTTCAGGATGAAGAGACTCTCCAGCTAGAGAAATCGGGAAAGGCTCCAGGAAGGAAGCTTGATCTAAGCCTTTACAGATAGACAGAATTTCAATAAATGAGGCTCTGGAGAAATTCCTAGTAGAGGGGACAGCATGAGCAAAGATATCGAAAGCTAGAAAGCATGGCACAGACACTGATTAGACCATTTTACCTTTAGTGGTTAGTGTTTACATAGGGGTACAATGATATATGTTCTTGAAAAGATGGATAAGGGTTAGATTGTAGAATAGCTTTAATGCCAAGCTAATGAGTTTGGCCTTTCTTCAGTAGGCAATGGGGAGCCATTATTAGATCCCAGAAGGAATGCACTGCCTTGTTAAATATTAAAACTTGACTCCAAGATGCTAAATAAAAGCCAAAACTCCAAACACTGAAACTTGGCTCCATGACACTAGAATTTCTGAAGAGCCAAGGTTCTAAGGGTTTCAACTACATCAGTGGACCCTGGGAAACAAATACCCCTTGGTAATTTCTTCTTCTGACACTCTGAATGTACCAATATTGTGGTAAATCATTTCCTCGGTACTCCTGTTGGGTTGCAAACCTCACCTTAAAGTGTTGGTGGAGATGGCCACAATGCCCTCAGGACACTGCTCAGATGCAAATCCAGATGCAAACTCTAGGGTCTCATAGGACAGGGGGGTCAGATGAAAACGGGACTGGTAAGAATAGCTCAGCCATGAGCGGCTTGACATAGCCAAAACCTGAAACAAGGAAAGTGTCCACTTTGAACATCAGTTAGATCCAATGCCAGGGTAAGCTGCTGTAACTTTGCTGTGAATATTCAAGTAGCTCATGCAGAATTTACTACACAATTTTATGAAACCCTGAAGAATGTCCAAAAGTGAAAGATACAGCCCTATGGAAGGCACCTAGGCCTATAAGCTCTGTGTCTTATATTCCTGAAGGAGCTCTATGCTCAAGAGGCAGGATGTGGGGCATTCTTTTAGAGTGCATGTATTCAATGGTATGTTTTCTCACCTTCTACTTCTCACCGCCCTTTTATCCTAGAAGGCTTGACTCCTGCTTCACTTACCGCTTCCTGGCCCTGCATCCGGACTCGGAAAAGCTTCACAGGGCGAGAGCCCAAATATCTTGTACGGGTGTCAGATAGATCGCCAGTGACAGGGTCTAGGACTGTCCTTAGCAGTACACCATTCTGAGCAGAAGAGCAGAGGAAAGGACTAGTTTGTGGTTATAGCAAAAAGAACCTCAGATGATTTGTGACACAAGAAAACTCATTTTGGGGAAGTCCCTCTGCAGCCCCTGGTCCCACCTTGGAGCTTATCTGCTTCTCAGAGAGAAAACAGCCTGGCTTGGGGGGTGAAGACTCTGTTCTTCCTGCTCACAGGTGTCCTCACCCAGCTGACAGACCAGCCCTGGATAAGGCAGGATGGACCCAACAAATAAATTTTCAAAACATTTTAGGCAATCTAATAAAAATTCAGCATACAGCCAATGACGGCAAAGCAATGTCCTTTCTAGAGTCTCTGTTGGGCCTGCTGGGCAGGAAGGCCCTCTGGCCTCTACCAGTTTTAATCAGCCTACAAGATAACTTGTTCCACAAGCCCATCCACAACCAGGGGTCCTGGCCCCAAATACTGGTGTGGGAACTCTGGAAGGGTCCCTCTGACCTGACTGATGACCCAAAAACATTTCCAGTAGATGTTTTTAAAACAGACTTCTTTTAACAGAGTGCCAAGCTTCACGAATGCAAGCCTGTATCCTGGGCTATTCTAGGCAGACTGGCTAGAGATCAAAAGAGGGAATCCACAAAAGGAGCCCCACTAAGCTATGACCTAAGTTTCTCCACCCTCTTCAGCTGGGTTACCACCCCTAGGGACAGGTCACTAGAGACACAGTTGAGTAAAGAGAATACAGGCACAACATTCACTTAGACAAATGCTTGAGGACATGCATTCTGAGCCCTCAAGTCCCTTACCTGCAGGCCGATGTTTAGGTAGAGGAAGCCAATGGAGCCCCTTTCCCCCAGCTCATCTTGCTTCTCAGCCCCACCCATCTCAACAATACACAGTGATTCTGGTTGGGCTGGGAGGGCTTGCATGCTCAGTGGCTGGAGGCAGTCCTAGAGGAAATGAAGGGGATGAGTACAAATGTTAAGGAATTTGGACACTTTGAAACTTGTCTAGAGAAAGGCTCTCCATCTCTGGACTACTTAAGGAGCCTTCCGAGAAAAAAAAACAGGGTTGAAAGAACCCTGACTTGGCTTCTTTTTGCTTAATGACTCGTGGTCAAGTTAACCAATATGAGGATGTTAAGGACATGCAACTTTCCCAGTTCCCTACAAAGATACAGGCTCCATGCTACCAATAAAAATCAATCATAATGGAGCTAGGCTAACAAGCCATAAACTCTTTTCCACTCTACCCTGTATCAAAGTCATGATCTGTCCCACGCCAGACCCTAGAGAGGTCTGTACTCCCCCCATCCCCAAGGAAAATACAGACTTGGGGTGACCCCTTCAGTCAAGCCTAGTCTACTCCAGACATATGGAAGTCACTCACCGAAGGGTCCAAAGAGATGATTCGAACAGTGTTGTCCACCAGTCCCACAGCCAGGAAACGAGACCGTTGCTCCCCAGGAGGCACGTTGGCCAAACTCATGCACACCACATCTGCAGACATCTCCTTCCGCTCAGTGTACTCATTCAGCTGTCCTGACTGTAAACATAAGGACAAGTGAGTATCACGACCTGTAAGCAGAACTGGGAGGCAGGGGAACCATTCTAGCTACAACCACACCTAAGATTTAATCAGCACAGAATCTTGGTACCATTGATACCCACTGACATTAAGTTCAAGCTCTTTGAAAGAGTCATTCATTTTCCCATAAATTACACTAACAAAAAATGGAAATAGATTAGTTTATGAAAATGTTTGGGTCTCAAAAGACCCACAAGTTTGGGGTCCTAAGACAAAAGCATCTCAAACTCTGGGCAAACTGTCAACCATTTTAAGGCCTGATTTTTAAAGAATATTAGCAAAAGATTCATAGGCCAACAAAATAGTATATACTGTGAAGTAGCCATACCCACACATTGTAGCTCTCAAAGAAAATAAGAATTACCAACTTCCTTCCCTTTGGGAAAGGTAAGTGATCATGAGAAAGTCTACAGGAATTAAATTTGTGTCATTACAAAAGGCACACATATTTGATTAGAAGCAGGCAAAATCGAACTCAAGAGAATCATGGTATGAAGCTGTTTAAGATGCTGACTTCTCTAAAGCTGGCGAGAACTAGATCGAAGCTTAAAACTTGAGTTTGGATTCCCAGAAAAGAATGTTTGGAAGCTCTACAATCAGGAGAGGTCCAGAGTAAGTGGGGTTCTAGCCACCCACCCCCCTAGGTTCTCTTTTCTCCCTGCCATTTGCCTGAGCAGTCTGGACCGCGGCCAACAACCCTGACATCAGATGTCCTACACTAAGTCCTATCTGGGAAGGTGGAGAGAGGTGCCCAAGTAACCTACAGGATCCATCTCGAAGTAGACTAGCTCTCCTCCTGTCAGGGCAATCACCACCTGCCGCTGGTTTACTGCACACTTCACAATAGTTTTCTTTCCTGGGGTCTTCCACTCATTTACTCTCTTATCTGCTCGGATGTGCCGGATGCCATCTGGATATACCTAGAGGCAAAAGAAAAAGGGAAACTCATTTTAAAGTTGCTCTGGCCACGTACCCAAACAATCCCCAACTCCAGGACTGCCAACTTAGGTTAATAACTTCTGAGGTTACAAAAACAGGGCTCATGGGCCCCAAAGGAAGGCAGTGTCAAATAACAGTTTGCATTTTGCATTCCAAGTTGAGATATTCAAATCTAATTATCTAATACATTCTTACAAAGTCCTCCTGAGATGAGGATAGTTTAATAGATAACAGTAATTGAGGCCTAGAGAAAAATTCCTGGTCCAAAACCTGAGTGATTAAAATCTCAAGTTTAAATTTTGATACAGTATACTCTCTTGGTTTACTCTATTCTCTAGCATGTCCCCTAAATCTGTGTCCCAAATCAGTGGCAAGTGGACGGAATAAATGGATTTGTCCTCAGGTTTCTGAGTTTCCTCACCTGCACCAAAGCATCATCCCCTAACAAGGAACAGGACAAGGTTGGAGTGGTACCCAGGAAGCCAGAGTCTGTTACTTCTTCTACAGTTTCTCCGATAGAAAGTACCAGGGTGGCATTCACGAAAGACACAATGATGTAGGCATCGAATTCATCTGAGGAAGGAAAGAGAAGGAAGAGGGCAGCCAGTCAGTTTGGTGCACACAAAATCCGTAACACCAAACGAATACATATACAAGGCAAAGAGCTCCTCTTCCAGCAACCCGTCAAGAGCAGGCTCTTAGTATCTGTGGTCATCAGCACACAATTAACACATCAAACAGCACAAGATGAGCCAGGAGCAGATCATCAGAACTATGGAGACTCTGCCCGAACACTCAAGTGTCTGGGGAAAACTGCTTCCCAAGTGACCCTGAGCACCCAAGCACAGGAGACTTATTGATATTTGCCTGTAATGCCACTGAAAACTAACGCCTCCCCAGTTAGTTGCTTAATGCCAACAAAGGGCTCTGGGGAGAAGAGCCAGTGGCCTGGGGGAACTATAAAGTAACCTACTTTCCATACAATGAATATCATTTTATTGGCTCCCAAGTAAGAGTTCATTCCATAAGAGAAACGATTAGATTCAGGAAGGATTCCATATTACTTCTCTCCAACAAAAGCTAAAAAGAGTATTTCATGAGAACACAAGCTCCAAAGGGCAGGAGAGAACAAGTAAATCAGTAACAGAAAGACTACCAGTCTCTTCCAGCAGGAATGACATGGCAACACTGGTTGATTGGGGTCACAGAAGGAGTTTGTACTGTTAGTTCTTGACCTCTCTGGAAAATAAAATTAAAATTTTTCACTACTGAAATAACAACGACCTACTGGCCCAGGCCAAGCCTAATTTTTCTTTAGAGAAATGCAGTTGGATAAACAAACACTAATGAGAGTTTTCAGGAGGCCAAAGACCTTTAGGTACACACACATACTCCAAAAGAACACTCCCTTGTGCAATCCAACAAGTTACAGGTCATTGATTTCCCACATATTCAGCTCTTCCTAACTTAAAACATAGAAGGCCTAACCAATTCTGTACAAAGATTTGTTTTAAATAGTTGAGATATTTTTCTTTGCACAAGTAAATTCTGGACCTTATCCTTTCAACAGTTAAATAAGAGAAAGCACTGTGACAAGGAGAAGGTAGAAAACAAAAAGGTATTCTGCTGAATTCTGTTACTAGAGTAGCTAGCTAATAACAAGCAGAAATTGGTCAATTAATTGTCTGGGCACTTTTTGGATCACCTTGACTGACTTTTTCTTATTTAAAGATGACCCTCCTAACAACAGTGCACATACTTAAAAGTTTTTCCATCAGTGATGACAGACTGCACTGCAAAATCCATATTACCATCCAATCTACTTTGTAATCAACAAACATGTGAGATAGCCAGCTAGGAAAAGCAGAATGTGCCTAAAAGACACTTTTTCTCTCTATGAGCAGTTACCTGGGTCATGTAGGTACTAAACCCAGAACACTGGTCTCTGTGGCACTCTGTTCATGTCATCTGAGCTAAGATTACTCCAAAGACAATAAGTGCACTAATTAGAGCACTGGAACCCAGGGGAGTTTCTTGGTTCTACTACTATTACCCGTGGGAAAGCAGACAATCTCTACCTTCTCTGGGCTTTGGCTTCCTCATCTGTAAAATGAGGAAACTGGACTAATATGCTGGTTAGGGTGCCTTCCAGTTCTCAATTCTATGAATACAACCAAAGTTTTATATTTGGCAGGCAGACTAATAGAAAATAAAGACAAACCTTTTGTTTCACGCACACACACATAAGTATATGGAGGAGGGAAATTACTCATACAAGAAATCTATGAATATTACATTAGGTGACTCAGTATCACCAGCCACAGTTGAAGGGAAAATTCTGAAGTCTCTTTCCCAGAGGGTATTGTCTGTGGTTAGATCAGAAACCTATAGACTTAATCTCTAACACAAAAATAAGAGTGAATGGCCTTGGACAAATAACTGCATTTCAGTACCTCTGATGTAAGTGGAGACAGATGGCAGATGCTTTGAGAGCTTCAAATGGAGCTTCACATGACCAAACTATTCCAAGTATTAAATGTCTTATAAATAAGGATAGGATTTTCCTCCATTCTGTTTTTAAAAGCAAAGGATACATTCAAAACCCAAATCTATTTAGCACATGCTTGATGAACCTGGCTACATGTAAACCTTGAGAATTCTTCCTTGGTCAGAGCTTCCTGGCACACTTTTAAAAGCTCTGGTATATGCTTGGAATGGCTTAATTAAAAACAAGATTGACATTTTCTTTTTTCTAGTTAATGGCAATTACTCCTAAAGGAGCAGTGTGTACAAGTAAATGAAAGAAATTAAAAAGGTCTAATTGGGTAGGATTTCTAATCATGTGACTGGGCTTAGAAAAAGTCCATTCCATGAAAGTAAAAGGGACTGCATCTTTGTTTCAGAGGAGACAAAGCCCACTCTCGGCACAATAGAGCTAACCTCGGGATCAGAAGCCCGGCTCCATGTCCGAGGTCTCATGCTACAGGAGGATCAGGATGAGATGGATGGTGCTGCTGCTGTTGCCAAGCCTTTACACTCCCACCAGTAAATTCAGTGAGCTCTGGACTTTTAATTGGTATCAAAACAGAGACCACTGCTTTCCCCACTACTTCAAAAGAAGGCCCGCTCCACATTCCTTAAACTAAATGTCATATGAGGAACAGCCCCCATACCCTTAACTATAGCCAGAAAGAACCAATGTAGCCCCCTCCCTTCAGCTGCTCCAAAGTAACAGTTAACATTTTTTCTTAAAGAGCAGACTTTATTCACAATGGCTGACCAAGAGGCCATGAATATTTATGTTACCCTGCTTGGTGCGATTAATATTAACCAACCAATCAAGCCTGTTCACCTATGGAGTTCATTCATGGGACTAGTTAAACTTCTAACTTCCATAGCAAAATTTACTCAAGCTAAGTCACTGACCCTAAGAGGGTCCTGTCCAGACTCTGTCACAAATACTAGTGGCAAAGACTTCGGTCTCTTTGAGCTATAGGAACAACTAACCATTGTGGAAACACTTCCAACAGGAAATGCTCACTACTGCCCTCTGCCCAGCTGCTGAAACTAAACATTGAAGACAAGGATAGAAATAAACCATCTAGATGGTTCGATATCCAAACCCCTCTCACCCTCTTTTGGCCAACTGCATCAACTGCACGTTTTGCTTTTCAAATAAGTAATCTGCTATCATGGTGCTCTTTCTTCCTTTGCTTCAACCAAGCCCCTAATATATTCAACAAGTCTGCTCTGGGGATAAATCTCTCAAGCCTGTGCCAATTACAAAGACATTAGAAAGAGAAACCTGATGTTTTCTAGATAGTTTTTTTTAGGATTACTGAGAGAACCAGATGAGTCACGGTCCCTAAAAGCTGTGGGAGTAGAGCAAAAGTAGAAGGCAACTAATTTCTGCCTCTGACCACTGAAGATCTGGGCAGGTGGGTTCACAGTATGGTTACAACAGACGGATGTCCAGCTGCAAAGTCACTCTCTGGGAGGTGCTCTGCTGGCGGGGCAGCCCCAATACTTTTTGCATGTTCCTCTCCTGGGGAACCTGTGAAAGCCCACAGTAGACCCTAGCCGTAGGTACACACCTGTGGTGATCAGCACCTCCACCAGCCACCTGTGGAAGAGAAAAAAAGGCTTGGTATTGGTAGTGTGTATCACCAAGTACCAGCCAAGGTTAGTATTTGCCATGAAGACTGCAGCATGTGGCAACAGAAGGAAAGGTCACTCAACAGCAACACAACTATAACCTGGGGTCTCAGGAGAAAAAGAGCCTTATGTGGATAAAACTTTGTTTCATTTTTGTTTTTCAACCAAAAGAGAGTAGAATGATGATTCTCACACCATAGTGTTCTCTCTTCAGCCTCTGAATCCTCAGGACTACTCTTATGTTAAATACACATGGCCCTATGTTATATACTGTCTTATCTTTCCCCTGGTGGATTCTGAGTTCTGTAAGAGTAGGGTCTAAGTCCTGTTCATGTTTCTAACTTCTACGGTGCCTATTAGAGAGCACTGTACACACTATGTATTTGTTGAACAAATGAATTCATGAAGGGTGTGGCCTTGTCACAGGCAGGAAGGAATCAGAACTTCCTAAGTAATTTATTGAGAGGCCTCAGGACCCACAGTCTTGTCCAAATTTACCATAACTAACACCCTTCTCCCATAAATTCCCACATCTTAGTGACCTCAGTCAGGTCAAGATGGTGTAGTCTCTCACACAGAACTTTAAAAAAAAAACCTGCAATACTAGAAAGTTGCGTTGTCAAAGGAATGGATTGTGCTGTTGCCCCCAATTCACTTCTAGGGACATCAGAAACAGCATTAAAATGGTTTTGGAAATTCCTAGAAACTTTGAAAAGTAGTAAAATAATTCACCAAGGTCCTACTGCTTTCATGTTCCAAGCAATTTCTTATCAAATCTACATTAAGTAGCCAAGAAAGCAGGCTAACAACAACATACCATGAAACTAGACATCAAAGATGGAATCGTCTTCCCTCCTAGCTAATCACACCTAAGTACATTCCCTGTGACAACCCAGTGAGGTAGACATAGTACAAGCATTATCCACTGTGCAGAGATGAACAGACAAGCTCTGAGAGGCTCCCTCCAAGGGTTACAAAGGGGCAAAGCTGCGGCTCACATGCCCAGTTCTTGTGCCACTCCTCCACCAAATGCTGCCTGCCTCTTCTCTCACCTAGCATCTAAGTTCTTACTCCATAAGAGGAGGGAACAACCTCAGAAAGAATTCTAACTCATTCATCCCTCAGGACAGTATTCCCATGAGAGGGTCCATTAGGGATAGCTCGAAAGAACAGGTGAGTGACAAAATAAAACAAGCAGATTTGGGTTTTAATGCCCAGGAAATAGAAACTCCCAGGAACACACCCTATCCACATTACTACTTCCCTGTTCAATTTCTGGGCAAAAAGCAATGGTGAAGAGCACCTTCTGTAAGAGGTCTCAGGTTTCAGCCAAACCATCAGCTTTCTTTCCTGAGTCTCAGCAGAATGTTCTGTTCAGGGTCTGGTTTTCTCAAATATAATCATACTTGCAAAGCAAAACTGACTCTTGGAATCTCCACCCACCTGCCAATTCACTAATGTCTACCCGGCACATTTTGCTTTTATGGCCAAATAACGGTTATCAAAATAGGAAATAAGAAGGAGATCCAACTACTGCCTTGGAGCTGAAATTCAAGTTAAAGGGAAATATACTGTGGTGTGTCACCACCCGGGGGATCCATCCCTGATCAGGTGGCCTCTAGGGAGCATCTTGTCTAAGTAATCTCCACTTACAGGGGGAGCTGCTTCAAGACAGAAAAGTCAGAACATAAAAAGCCTATAGATGGCATCTGTTCAAGTAACAATCAGAAGCATCATGACTGCAGCTTTCTATGGTCGTAGGTCTTTGTACAAGGGATTGTATTTGGCTGTTGGGAAAAAGTTACCTACCTTCAATGTGTCGGCGTACAGTCCAGACAGCATTGGGGTTACCGGGCAGCTCAGAAACAGCCATTTCTGACACCTAGCAGAAAGAGACAAGGACTGACTTTGGTCAAAAGGACGACAGTCTTGCTGTCCGCTAACTGGACAGAAAACACCCTAGGTCAACTCTCAGGGATCTTCTCTGTAATTGCCAAGAGTGTTTCTAAGGGCAGACAAAGAAAGGCACACAGAGAACCCAAGAGAGAACCACTACTGTGGTTAATACCTGGACCACTATTAACCCCTTCTCCTACTGGGCTGCTCAAAAGTAACATAGAGGAAAATTACCATAATGCTTTTCTTCCTCATCCTGAGGTAGAAGGAGCCCTGGCTTCTCAAATGCCATCGAGAGCATGCTCTAAAAGGCCAGCTAAGCTAGAAAGCTTTGGGATACAGGCCTAACCATGGATTTTGTCCATCATTTGAAAACCAAAGGAGCCACATGAAGCTCATCACCATCAGCTGTGGCCACCAAGGGAAAGACTATCTGGGGCAAAAGTAACAAAGAATACCTAGGAAGGCTGTGACCTGTTAAGAGGGAGGAACAATAACATATGCTTGATAGTGGTTCTTTTAAAAATTAAATATAGCAAATAAATGGTTTTTATCTGTTCTTTCCACCAGATGTATCAAACACTATGGACCCCGGAGTCCACAACACTGCTCGGTGCACTCTAAATTAGACAAAATATAGTTCCTGATTTTAATGTGTTAATGTATTAATAAAAAATATATATGCAAACATATGGTTTTCTAAGTCAAACAGCAACCTAATGAGATCATTATGTGTGGTTTACTGGTTCCCGTTTCTGGTTTTGACGCCACTGCTCTACACTAACTTCTAGAAAACCCCTTGGTTTTCTAGATCTAAAGCCTACAAGGGGAAAAAAAAAAGCCTGGGGTCAATGAAACAGAGGTATGAAAATATAACGGATTGACTACTAAGCACTAAACATGACTAAGTCCATTGTGAATGACACTGGAAGAATCCCAACCTCCACCTTCACATGTAATATCTACCCAGAAAGTCCCCGAGACAAAGATGGCAGAAAATTTCATCAAGAGCACTAAGTCAATGGACTTAAGTTCAGGACTGCATTTAATGCCAGAGTTAATGACTTGGCCCAGTGGGATAACAACCTCATCACAGACAATACAAAAGAGGTTTCAGTTATGTTTAAATTTAGGGGTAGAATAGAAGGATAGCATGGTTGGAAGTAAGCTAAAGTGACAAAAACTGCGGAACTGGACTAGTGATACCGTGTTTCCCCGATAATAAGACCTATCCCGAAAATAAGCCCTCCCCTTACTGTGTAAGATTCCTCTAAAATAAGCCCTATTGAGATTGCTACTGTAGTGAAGGTGATCCCTTGCGCTACACGCTACATTACGGTACCCTCTGTATGCACCGTCCGTCCCCCTCCCCCCGTGAAACGCACGCCGCGTTCTGAGCTGCAGCAGTGAGCACATCATCCTGTTCTTCCCCAGTGATTTGCTTATTGAATAGAGGTACATTTTTTTGTTCACATTTACCTGTTTATTAAAATTGCTGTCAATGTTCATTAAAATAAGCCCTCCCCTGAAAATAAGCCCTCTGGTGTTTTTCTGTCCAAAAAATTAATAAGACAGTGTCTCATTATCGGGGAAACAGGGTAGACATATACCTAAAAGGTGGGTAGGAAAGTGTTATGGACATAAGACTGTGCATAAGGCCAATGAAGATCAGCAGCCTGCTGAAGGGTTTTACAAATATTTCACTATTTCTGGAAGACTAAAAACCAAAACCTGACAGAAGTGTAGATTCTATTCTAGTGGAACCAATCTAAGTAACCCTTCCTAAAAAGAATCACCACTAAAAGGAAGACTTAGGGCTCTTACTACATTTTCCAGAGTCATCATCTTGCAGACCACGAGCCGTCCCTCTTGCTGCACTCTATATACATACATATCCTATGTAAGGACACAGGTTGGCCTCTTTCTGTGGCATTCAGAATGGACTTATTCATGTTAGTGCTTAGTAGTCAAGACATTACATTTTCATGCCACTGCTTCATTGACCCGGTTAGACCTTAGGAACCCCCTGGTTTTTGGAGAAGTTAGTATAGAACAGGGGTGTCAAACCCAGAGAGAAATGAGTTAAGATAGAGCTGGAAGAGATCATTCACCTGGAAAGTAGCATTTTTTTTTCTTACACTCAACAGACCAAATCCTAACTGTCTTGACTACAGAGTAAAAGCATATCTCGTCACAGTGTCATCCCATGATCCCACCAAATAACCTGGCAATCCTCCTCACCTCTAGTCCGTGCCTCAAAACCCTCAGAGAAGATCGTGGTCCCCTGCCACAAGCTACATACAGCTGTGGGGTGTCTTCATTGGCCAGATCAGCAATCTGCACAGAATAAGACAGTTAGGATACACCTCTGTTATCACCCCAAACCAAACAGGGCCAAGCTGATTCAGCTGGAGCTAAACTGACATTTCACTCTGTTGCCATATGGGGCCCTTTGCTCCAAAAAGGCAACATCAATTGTGGAGTGAAAGGAGTCTTTCACTGAAAATGTCTTCAATTTCTGCAACTAGCACAAAATGCTTCACCGAGTCAATTAACAGGATAAAACTGAAGACAGCCTGCTCAGAGACTCTTAATTACCCGAGATTCAGGGAAATTCCCTCCAATCTAGGGCAGTGTATACTTTACTAAAGTACTTTTTCCTTTCTTTGTTAAGACTCCATTCATTTCCCTCAACTACAAAATTGTCCAAAGTGGATTTAGAGCAGACAATTGTTTTCTTCAAGTCACTGACGAAAAAAATAGTTAATTAGATAAACGGGAACGGCAGTCCTTGGTGTCATTTTCTGTTGCTCTCAGGTCTATCCCCCTTCTCAAGAGAGAAAATAAAAGTCTGAATTTAAACCCACCACCCACCCATACACCCTCAGAAACTCTTTCCAGATCCCTTTGTAGAAAAAGGGACACGAGAAAGAAATTATCATGGTAAAGCCTGACTTGTATCTCATAGCTTTAATTCTGAATGCTAGAAAATTCTACTTTTGAAGCATCCCTATGAGAACCAAAATTCATCCCCATTTGTTGTCTTGTCCCTCCCTGGGGAAGTGATTGCTTCTAGGGACTAACATTCAATTTAAAAAGATTTGCATGTTAAATGCCTATTATATGAAAGATACTGAGTATAAGATTCAAAAAATTCCTGCCCTAAAGAAACTCCTATACAATTTGAAGCAAAGATATATACACACATGCTCCTCCCATCCCTCACCTCCAGTAGTTTAAAAGGTTAATTATTTAAAGGAGGGCTCAAAATTCTAGTAAAGTCCCTCAACACAGCCACACTCCCTAGTAGATTACCTATAGCTCTCTTCTTTTCAGAAAAGCTTATCAAAGCCTTGCATATCCCAAGGGGAGAGCCTCGGGTGGGTAGAAATGTCCAACTCCACCAGAGGTATTAGTGCTTCCCTCCCATCATACTCCGAACAGAAGAGAAGGACTGGGCTGTACCTGACAAAACAGAATAGGGGAGAGACTATCCAGTTCATCCACCAACACTAAGTTCTTGAGAGGCCGAGGTTGGAAGAAGAATGTGTCTCCTTCTTCCAGGGGCATGGCAGATGAGAACTCAGGTTCTTCATCATCATCACCAAGATGGGCAATTTGATACAGGTAACTATGGATGAAGAAGAATTGAAATTTTGGTTAGGACATTTGCTAGAAATTGGGAATAAGAATCTTGTCATGAAAAAAAAAAAAAGAAAACCAAAAACCTTGCTCCATAAATATCCTATCAATTTTAGCAAAGATTGCTCTGTGGAGTCAGAAAAATTTCAAAAGTTCTGCTTATCAGTATTTGATTTTCTTCATTATTAAGCAGAGAGCAGGGCTGAAGGAATTTATTGAATCTATACCAACACAGCACTCTTTGATAAGCATAGTAAAATCAAAGGAAACATGGATAATTTTACGGTTGCATAAATGTGACATATCATCTTAGTGAAATAAAATGAATAAAAGAAATCCAAAGGACTGCCAGACTCTCCTTCTGGTCCTCATCCTCACCTTCCATATGTTCCCTAATAAATGTGCCTGACTTCTGGCTCCTAGAAATTTACTATGTAAAACAAAAGTCTGGAATGGAGAACTGGGAAATGGCCTAGTTTAACAATGTGGTTAATTCAGGCTGTTAATAAGCAATGTGACTGATTTAGCCTTACCCTGCCAGCCTAATTAAGTGTATCGGTTCAAGAACAAACCAACAAAAGGAAGGGAAAAAACGATGACAGAAGATAACCAGAACTGCCAATAACAACATGCCCCAACTTCAGGCTACAGAGATGAAAGTGCACTTAGCGTCCACAAGCAAATATCCAAATGATCAAGCCCTCAAATCAAATAGGTAATCAGTAGGCAAAACCTGGACTAATTTCCCAGATCACTAAATCTTAGGCTAGTATAACAGAAAAAGCAGCCAGCTAACTCTCACATATAGGATACATTCAGAACAGGTTGGGTCTTCCATAATTCAATTTGTTAAGCAATATGAGAGCACAGGAAGATTTCTGAAGCTGAATGATTTATTGAGAAGCTTCATTTTTAGAAGATTAATTTTATTTAGAAGATTTCAAGTCTGTGTTCATGATGGATTAGAGATGAGACAAAGGAACCAGTTAAGAGGATATGCTGCAATGGTCTAGGCAAGAGACACTACAAAGAGCTGGTAGGTATTGATCATTTCTTTCATTCTTTTTTTTTTTTAAAAGCAATTGGGGTTAAGTAACTTGCTCAAGATTACACGGCCAGTTATTTTGTATGGGTGTTAAGTATCTGAGGCCAGAGCCAATTCCAGGTCCTTCCGACTCCAGGCCGGCGCTACCTAGCCACCCCCATTTCTTTCATTCTTAATGCCACATACATTTTCAAAGGGGTTTGAAGACCAGGTAACTGGGAAAAAACTGGCATGTATTCACAGAAATGGAAAAGTTAGGACAAGGAAAGCTCACTACAACATAGATTTGGAACTAGAAAAGACCTTAGAGTCACCCTCATTTTATAGATAAGGAAATAGGACTGGAGAGGATAAGTGACTTGTACAAGGTCACACAAGAAATATCTTTGGTTCAGTCAGGTAATGTTGTAATGGGAATGTAAATTTTTAAGATCTTCCCTGCCCCAGGCTAAAGTGCACCAGGAGCCTGGGGTGCCAGGCTTGTTTTTCAGTAGATACTTTTTGATTGGCCAGTGGGTCAATAAGGTTGTTACATTCTCTGAGCCAGGAGAAGGCTATATAAGCCCTGATGTGTAGCTTTGTTTTGGGGCTCACTTTGAGAAGTGTTCTGTGATTTGATGAGATGAAACTCTGGGAAGCAGTTTTCTAGAGCCTCCGGCTTTGAAACCCAGATGTTGATTTGGTATGGATGTAATGGTTGGACAGTTTGGAAACAGTTTACTTGATCTGTTTCTCTGTCTTGATAATTCTGTCTGTATACTCTGAAGTTCGAGGTGCTGACTTTTTTCCCCTGAACTAGGTAAACAATACATATCTGACCGATTAAAGTAAGCTTATTAACCCATTTTGAGTTGCTTTCCTTTAACAAAGCAGATCTAAGAACCTGTGTTGGCAACCACCCTGGGGACGCTTGGGGTGCTTGCTGCTACAAATGTCTAAGGTGCCAATAAGACACCCCAATATTTCGATGAATACTGATTGAAATTTAGGATTAAGGACATAAGAGATCTGGAATGAAAACACAGAAAAAGTATAGACAGAAGCTAAAGGCTAGAACCCAGAAGAATGTTAAATTAGGATAGTTAAGAGATTGAGATGAGAAGGAGCCATCAAGGACATCTGTCAGAGAGGGAGTAGCAACACCAAGGGACAAGGGTTTCAAAGGGGAGCCTGTAGTAAGGATTAAATGCTACAAAGATATGGACTGAGAAAGGGCCACTGGAATTAGTGAATTAGAAGCTAATGATGACTTAAAACTAAAGGAAAGGGTTACCCATTTATCTGCTTTGCAACTCTCCTTTACTACAAGCTTCTCCAGTAAAACAGATCAAGTAGGGTAAGAGTTACTCACTGATTTCCAAATTCTGATGCCACAAAGAGGAAGCCTGTTTTGAGCACACACATAGCAGCAGCCACAGGGACAGTATCAAAGTACTTCAGCCGAATCTCAGTAACCTGAAAGGAAATAAAATGGGGGGCATATTAGGGGGGCCACTTGGGGGTTTCATGTCAAGTATATGTTATAAAAGAACTCTCAGTAGTACTCAAAATAGCGAGGTTGGAATGAAGTAATTCTTCTAGTTGTTACACCCATAAAGATAAAAGGTTAACATCATATGGCATCACCCTCTTTCTGCCCAACATAAAATGAAGTAGAGAGAGGCAGCTTCAATTAACTTCTATAAATCTGACAATCTCTATCCAAAAACAGATGTCTAAACAGACATCCCAACTAAACAGAGAATGAACTGGCTACATAAGCTTCAATGAAGGTAAAGATATAACCAAAATGTAGGAGGTTGTGACAAAACACCCTAGCCAAGCACATTCATCATGAACATTTATTCTAAGAGATAAAAATATCTCACTCCCTTCTTAATCTACTTACCATGTCTTCATCTGTCTCCAAAGTGATTTTGAAAATGTCTCCTTGCTCAGTTTGTGCCAAAAAGAAGAACATAGACTTGGTCTTATGAGTGGCAGAGCAGACAAAAATCATTCCTCTCTCAGGATCATCTAAGTCATTCTAACAAAGGCAAACATAAAGAACCAAGATCTTAGAAATGATACTTTTCCTCTCAGAAGAATCAATGGGTCTCAAGTGGAGGCCAACATTTTCAGCCATAGCAAATACTGACTTCGAGAAGGGAAACAAAGCAAACAGCTACCTTTTCAAAAAACAACTCCTGAATGTCTTCTAGAAAAGGGGCCGATTTCTAGTTCTACCTGCCCCATCATCAATAGGTGCCTCAACAAAATTACTGATGAAGACTGTGGCCAGCATGGCCTTCTATAACAACTTGACCATATTTGAGGCTCAGAGCCTGATCAGATTCAGAGAGGTAAGTTTTGTCTCCAGGGAAAAAAAATTCAGAGAAATATCATGAAATAATCATCATTTCAGGCAATGAGCAAAGTTATCATATACAACTGGCTTATGACAAGGCATTACTACTATCCATTCATCACTTTTTTGTTTACTTTCTCCTCACCCAAGTTATGGATGCTATTATTAGTGAGAACTTATATCTCATTAAATTTTTTCAAATTCCCCCACTACGTTCTCTTCACCCATACCAAAATCTAGAACCCACCTTTCAAAAGCTTACCAAAGCATCTTATTTCCCAAATTACAGCAAACTTCCCTACTACAAGGCAATCAACCTTATGAGTGATGAATATGTAGTAATAAAGGCAAGACCTAGCAAATCCTATCAATTTGTTGTTATCCTCTTGATAGTAAAAAATAAGTTCTCTTAGAACATAGAACAAATTGTTTCCTTCCATATTCCTTCTCCACTGCTATTTCCAAATACCCCTCCCCTTGGTCCCGAAAGGTCTCACCCGCCTCCTAGGAATGGGACATCTGATATCAGGCTGATCACCAAAGTTCTTATAGGTGATGTAGTTTTCAGAACAGATCAATACACCACTTGGACCATCTGAGCCTCCTGGCACTGTGGGATGAAGCAAAACATGTTAATGAGGCCAAATAATCTCATAATATCAATAATTCCCTCTCTCAAAGGCAGACCATGACTTGATGGACACACTATAGTAGAAAAGGAGAAACTTGCCATGAGTTGTGCCCTTAACTTCATTATCATCATCGTCTATCTTGTTGACATACAAGTGCAACAGGTACCTTTTTAAGGTTGGATAAGGGCAGAGTCAAGCACAGTGTTTGTGGACTTATGAAAAATACATAGTTTTTTCACCTAAAAAATTAGAGAGAAGGGGCGGGCTAGGCAGCACAGTGAGTAGAGTGCCGGCCCAGAGTCAGGAGGACCTAAGTTCAGATCTTCAGACATTTAACACACACACACACACACACACACACACACACACACACACACACACA
>NW_027185786.1:4647118-4707503 GCF_028583685.1 Petaurus breviceps papuanus
ACACACACACACACACACACACACACACACACACACACACACACACAACCTAGCCGTGTGACCTTGGGCAAGTTACTTAACCCCAACTGCCCTCCAAAAAGCAATAAATAAATAAATAGAAAGGGTGATGGACAAGATGATCTTTAAGATCTCTGCCAGCTCTAACTGGCACCACTCCTTTTTCCTCTTTTCTAATGCTAAACCTTCCACTGATACTGTGGGGGGGGGGGAGGCCCTGCATCCTCAAGGACACACTTCAAGTGTGGCCCCTTGACTGAATCCAAACTTCACAGAACAGAATTCCTTAATGAAAAGAATTTTTTCAGTAAAACTCGGACTCACTCAAAAGACCAAACCCAAGTATCTAGAAGGCCATAAGTGGCCTCAAGGCTGCAGGTTCCCCAACCCTGTCCAAGACTAGCATTTATCTCTGGATATAGTGTTGTTGGTTTATGCTTCATTCTCTGAAAGATGATCAAGGACGTCAGGAAGAGAACGCCATGACCTGCATGTGAATTTGATTTAAGTGAGGGAGGGCTGTGCAAAGTCACCAGTCTCCTTTTCTCCTCCTGAGTCATCTGGGTCCAGGGGAGAGGTACAGATCAGGACTGGAGATGCAGTGGGAGACCTTGGTCTTTCTCACTTTGACTGAGGAAGGGCCCATTGTGATTAGGACTAGTTAAGAAAAGAGTCAAGGCAACTCCAAAAGACTGCTGGAAAATGCTATCCATAGCCAGAAAAAGACTTTGGAGTCTGAATGCAGATGAAAACATACTATTTGCTCTCTCTTTTTTTTGTTTGTTTTCTTGTAGTTCTTTCCATTGGTTCAAATTCTTCTTTACAACATGACTAACATGGAAATATGTTTATAATGTGAATATATATGTAGAACCCGTATCAGACTGTATGCTATCTTGGGTAAGGGGGAAAAATTTAAAACTAAAAATCTTATGGAAGTGATTGTTGAAAACTAGACTTTTCAGAAAGTCAAGAAATGACACCTATTACCTATTAAAAAAAATCAATCTGGGAGGGAAAGACCCTCAGGGTTTTTGGGAAACAGAAACAATTACTATTTACACTCAAAGTCATCAGAGCCTAAACAATGACTACTAAGTGGACTTGGGCTGGAACCTATAGTTGGCCAACCAATGAGAGCCAGAGTGCATTTGGTTTAAGCAAGGTCTTTAAAAAGGAAGAAATCTAGCCAGTAAACTCCAAGATATCTTTCTAGGATTCAGTCATCAAAATTTACATTCCTTTGGGCAGAGCACCCACAATTAAGGGTATAATACCCTAGGTGGACAGAGGGAAGGAAGAAAATGGGAGGGGCTCCTGACATATTAACAACTGAACCCTCCCATTTCCTAATATTTTCAAACACACTCTCACTCACTCCTTCCAGTTGACCTTACCGAATGCTCCCCAATTTCTTTCCTTTCACTCAAATAATCACTGAAAATGTGTTCCATATCTACTTTCTATGCATTCATTCTCCCTCCGGACTTCACTGTAATCTACTGAAATCATCACATAAAGCAGCTGGATTCAATGACCTTCAGCTATCAATCTATAACCCTATGTTCTTCAAAGTTTTCTTATCAAATCCAAGGGCCTTATCTCAGCTCTCATTTTCTATGTCTCCATCTCACACTGATAACAAATTCCTTCTTGGAATGTATGACACTGAATTTCCTGTGGGCATCTTTTTTCCTTATTCTCCCTCTTACCCCAAAACTGTCTTTAGCTCACACCTTTGCCTTTCAGGATCACTCCCACATGGAAGATTTCTACATCGAATCTCATTTGCCTCACTCCAGCCTGACTGAGATGAGGCCAAGCCATGAGATCGGCCGAGGAAGGGCAGGAAGCAGCTTGAGGGAGGTGGTACCTGTGATGAGGAAGTTGCCATGCTCCTCCAAGGGCTCACTATATTTTCGGACCACGTGGTTTAACCCTAAATCTAACTCATAGAAAGTGAGCGTCTGTTGGGTATTGGCTGCTGCTTCTCCTGTTGGATCATTGTCTGCTTCCTACGAACAAAGAGAGGAACAAAACCAGGTTAGAATCACTTCATATAATTCCCTGGCAACAAGAAAGCAAGCCTTTCTTCTATGTCTCATGGGACTCACAATGGGTTTCCCCCCACTGTCTACATTGAGGAAACAAAAATCCCTTCCCCCACCCTTAAGTTCTCTGATCTAACTTCTATCTACAATTTGTTTGTACAGGTCCTTTGCCTGTCATCTCTCCCATTAGAAAATAAGCTCCCCGAGGGCAGACATCTTTCACCGTTCTACGCATCTTCAGTGTGCAGGATAAATGTTTACTAATTAGGGCAGTAACTTAATGCATACAAATAAATTCTTAAACACTTCCAGGGAAAAGGCAACAGCCCACTGGTAAATGTAGGAATGGAGAAGGCATGATAACACAAACAAGGAGCTACAAAGCAGAAGGCATTCTTTAGAAAATGCTGACCCAATCTGAAACCTAATCTACAGTCTCCCTTACCTCATAATCCATCTCCAGACAAGCAAACATGGGATTTTCAAATCCAACATCTACTCCCACCACATGATAAACCAAAGTATTCGCCTTGTGGGCTTCCAAAGGGGAGGAAATGGTAAGCCGGGCAGCAGCATCTCTGTTCAGAATGTAAACCAACTTCTGCTTTTCAATGGCACCTAAAGACGAAGATAAAACACAAACATAAGCACCCCATATCATTAAAAAAAAAAAAATTAAAGCCAAGACCTGAACCCAGGTGTTTCTGACTTAAAAGTCCAATGGTCTACCAAGTTGTTGCTCAAGTTCAACAACCAGTAAATATCACTTCAATAACTGTGTCTCTCCTACAACACCATACTTTCCGTCTCTGTACTTCACAATTTCTTTAAAAAATTGGCTTGTGTGTTCCTATGTGTTTAAGGTAATCTCGGACCTGGTGAAAAGTTCTTTTCAGTCTGAGATCCACTATTCCAATTATTTCAGGAATACTTGGTGAGAGTTTCCCTCTCAAAGCCTGATCAGTTATACACCACACTTTCCTCAGAAGAAATCTCAGAGAAGAGACATGAATGTACATCATCATTTCAGGGTGATGGAAACATTTATACCCAAGGTCAAACAAGCCAACTTCCTCCCTAAAACAGGCACTCCTCCCCCCCCCACCTAAAATAAGATATAACCTTGCTCTAGAGGAGGGAGGGTGGCTATGAAAACTACAGAAAGCAAAGAAAGGATTTTTTACATTGATACAACTGTTTAAAAAGACAGAAGTCACTTTCAAGCTACTGTTTGGATGACACATTTCATGCATCAGTAATTGTAGAGGTGGGCAGTAATTGTACTGTAAGACAGCTAGGTGGCACAGTGGATGTACTTCAAGGCCTAAATTCAGAAAGATTCATCTTCCTTAGTTCAAATCTGGCCTCAGACTCTCTCTAGCTGTGTGACCCTGGGCAAGTCACTGAACCCTCTTTGCCTCAATTTTCTCATCTCTCAAACGAGCTGGAGAAGGAAATGGCAAACCATTCCAGTATCTTTGCCAAGAAAACCCCAAAATGGGGTCATAGAGTTGTACTGACATCTTGTCAAGAGAAACTTTGCATTTTCTAAGCAGGTTAACCTACAGTCTCAGAAATTAGGGTTTCTAGCACATAGAAATCTCACCTTAAAACTAAGCCATCAGTACAACCAGAGCTAGAGCTATAAAGAACCCGGCTGCAAAAAGCACTTACTAATCATGACAGCTCTGCCTTTGGGATCAACAGCTAAGAACTGTCCAGGGACAATTCGTCGGCACCCACTCTTGCCAAAAGTTTCCTGATGGATCTTCTCAAACATGTTCTTGGATGGCTGATACTCCAAGATGACAATTCGGCCCGAGTCACTGCCAACTACAATGTAATCTTTTGTACCACCTGTCAACCTGAAGGCCATGAGGGATCTGATAACACCAAACACTTCCACAGTCAATAGGGTATGCACCTTCCCCGTGTTGGGGTCAGGCCGGAGCAGCTCCAAAATCTTCCCTCGAGAAACAACAATCTCCTGTTGTTTGGTTCCTAGATTACCAAAGAGGGGAGAAGATGATAATGAGCAATCATTAAAATCTATTTGAAAAAAGTAACACAGAAGTACTGACAAATGAAGGCAAATGATCTCTATAACAAGATGCAGCAAGTAAGAAAATGCATTAAAAATATTTTTATCATACCTATTCTCTTTAAGAGGTCTCTCTGTCATCACACTGAGTGTCCCCCACCCCAGAAATATACTTCCTTCTCACCACCTGGAAATCCCTGGCTTTCTTCAGGACTCAGCTCCACCTTCTACACAGATCCCCAGTGCTCCAAGTGTCCTCCCTCCCCAAACTACTTCATTTTCATCGTGCATATATTCTGTATGTGCCATTTTATATCCATGGGTCTCTCTTCTCCTTAAAGGCAAGACTAGTAGCCTTCTTTGTAAACTCCCTCACCCCCCCAATCTGGTTTAACGGCACAATAAACACTGAATTCTTATTGACTGATTTATCCATCCTATCTCTCCAGACAGACTGAGTTCCTTCAGCAAAGGCTGATCTTTCTTTCTCCCACAGCACTCTGGGGATCAATTAATGTTTGCTGAACTTCTAGTGACTTCTGAAAGATCCTGTGAGACAGATAAATATAACCCTGAGGTGACCTGTTACACAACCAACTTTAGGGATTGTGAAATGGATGAGGCTAATAGGCATTTGCAAACTGCTGGCTCTAGCCGTTTTGGTAGATCACTGAAAACTGCATTTGTTGGTCTGTTAGACAAAAATATAAATGCTACTTTGTTTTCAAACTAAAAAAGCCATGACTTGAGAACTTACCTGAGAAGTTGCCATGAATGGCAAAGCTGATACCAGTGGCTCGCTGCAAGGTCAAGTTGTACAGGAACATGGTGGCAAAATAACAGGGTCACCCAGTGCCTCTGAATTCAAGTTTCAATATAGACCTGCTCCAAGATGCTCTAAGAATACGCAAAAACATAAATAAAAGAGTTAGCTTCAAACCCCATGGCTTGGTTTGGATGGTAGGCTGGTTCATAAAGCAAACATTTTTAGTGTTTTTTTTTTCTCTTCAATAATTTAAAGGGGAAGGTTAACATAAACCCGTTCCAAGTTCTCAGCGTTTCCTCCCAAAGAATATTAAACCAAGGATGCAGTGTTTACACTAAAAGCCCCGAGCTGGATCAAGGCAAGCTCAAACATGCGCCAGCAGCTAGGTAACCTTTAACCTCCTCCAGTCTCTGTTTCCCCACCTGTAAAATGGGGATCACAGCACTGATCTCCCAGGCTTGTTAACGAGATGAAGGAAATGAGCGCTTTGCAAACACCCTTTGCTCTGATCTTCACTGAGTCAGGGGTGGGTGCTGCTGCGACGCCCTTTTCACAGACCTGGAGGCGAAGGGCTTAGCCTGCAGCAGCACCGCTGGGAAGGGTCTGGCGCTGGGAGCACCGCGCCACCCCGGAGGCTTTCTCCGCCGCCCCCGCCCCAGGGCCCAGGCCTCAACCATCCCGCAGCAGGATAACCGGTCGGGTCGGACCGCTCCTCCGTCTCCCTCCCGCCCCCGCGGCCTCTGCCTCGCCCGGCCTCACCCGGCCCTCCACCTCTCGCCGCCTCCAGAGGGCAGCCCGGGGCCCGCTCAGCTCAGAAAAAAGGACGAAGAAGCGGGGGGCCTCCCGCCACACGTGCTGCCCTCTCCCCACTGCCCCGACAAGGCCCGAGGTCTGAGGCCTAGGCCCAGCCGCCCCCGCCGCAGGCCCGGCCCGCCAGGCCCTCCAAGCGTCGGCGGGGACCGGCTCCCCTTCATGCCTCCCGTCCCCCGGGGTGCGTGGGGCTCGCGGAGCCGCTACGTACCCTGCGGGCGGGCAGGATGGCGCAGATATTCGACGGATAGAGATATTCCCCCCCGCCACAGGGTCTAAGCTGCCAAGAGCGCCATTCCGCCAGCTGCCTACATTCGCCAAACGAGTCAAGTGCGCAGACGCCGCGCGAGGACCTTTCGGTCCCGCGCCAGAGGGAGAGAGGTAGCCGGCACTGCGCCTGATCAGTCGTCCTCCCCAAACCCCTCCCCACCTCCAGCTTGTTCTATTTTTAAAATTAAACCAATCTAAAATTTCTCCTTCCCTCCTGGCGGAGAAAGCAGATACTTAGGAACCAGAGTGCATCATTTCATAAGTCAGTGACGAAAGTGTCTGCCATTTACTCCGATTGAGATGATGTATGCAAAGCAATGCCGACCTTGAAGCGCTTATGGAAATGACAGCTGCTCGTTATGATCATTATACAAGATGCCCCGAGAGTTTTAGTGCATATCTTTGTCACTAGAAGCTTAAAAGTGGACTAGTACTTTTCGGACAGCCCTAATTTGTTATCCCGCCCCCCCCCACCCCATTCCTATTGTTACAGGCACCACCCGGGGCAGCCACGAGCGCGAGGGGGGAGGGGAGGAGGGGGACCTCCCTTGAGCTGCCGGAAGTGCGGTGTCGGCACCAAGATGGCGGATCCCAGCTCCCCAGTCAAGCCGTCCGGAGGGGCGGCGGTGGTGGCTGAGGGGATGGGAGGCGGCTGCTGCTCGGAGGTCCCTACCGAGCTCATCCGCTCCCTGACCGAGCTGCAGGAGCTGGAGGCAGTGTACGAGCGTCTTTGCAGTGAGGAGGTGGGGGCCACCTCCCCTTCTCCCCGGGAGGCCCGGGCCTCATTCTCGCCTCCCGACCCGGGGACAGGCGGCTGGGAAGGGGCAAGGCCCGGAGGGGTGTGTGATGCGGGGGGAGTCAGGGAGCCCCGGGGTCCCAGGCCGCCCCGGACTCTCCCGCCGGCCGCGATTCTCACTTAATTCCACCAATCTCAGTTTCTCTCTTGTGTAAAATGGGGACGAGAATCGCTCCCCCATGCTGATGGGTGCAAAGCGCTTTCCGACATTTAAAGCGCTTCGCGAACGTCAGGCTCATTGTCTTTGTTCGGGGCTAGCGGGGGCGGGGGGGAGCGCGGGGCGCGGCGGCCCCCCCTCTCCCGCGATCCGCTGGGGGGCCACGTTCTACGGAGCAGTGACCGTGGGGCGGCCACGAGGCCGCGGAGCCCACCCCCCTAACAATGCCGATCGATTGATTGATGATTGATTATTAGTGTCGTGGGCTCGGTCTGGTGAAGCAAGCCTCTTTCCGTGATCGCTGGTTTTACATGCATAAAATAAAACGCGCTGGGCTTACCAAGGAAAGCGGTTATAGTGAAACAGTTGTCAAGATATTAAAAAAAAGGAAGAGAGTGCAAAGACACGCCCCCTCCCCAGCTTAACACACACCATTACAGGTTGTTGAGACTAAAGAAAGTAGAACGTCAAGTATATTACGTGGAAAAGCAAACCAGTCAATTCAGCAAACCTTTATTAAGAGCCTGCTGTGGGCCAGGCTCGGTGCTAAGTGCCACAACTGAGACCTTGAGGCTTTTTCCCAACCCTGGGGGATCAAAAGACCCCCTCCCCCGTCCCAACCCCCAGCTTTCACTTCTTAGTAAGAAACAGTCTTTCCTAAATCCCGGCTTAGGCAGGGACAGAGCCCTGCGTTCCAGGTCTCTTGGGAAAGGAAGGGGGGAATCTGCAGATGAGTTTGATTTTAAAAGAGCCACATGCACTTTAAACAGCAAAACCAGATAATCGATGAGTTCAGTTATTTGCACTTGAAATTCGTTTCCACACACAATAATGTTACTTAATGTCACTATCTCTTCCTCCATTTGTCTTCGTGTGTGTTTTTCCTTCCATAACTCCCTGATAGTCATATGTTCTGTTGTTACTATTTTCTCACTAATACTCATTCACAAAAGTGACATCATTGCAATCCATTACATTGATATACCATAGTCTGTTCATTGACTGAGTGACTGATATTCGATGGTGTATTCAACCATTCAGCAACTGTTGGAGGTATTTCCAGTTTTTTGCAATTACAAATTACATATGTATAAATATGTGTATATATACACGTATTTTTGTATAGACACACATATATGTATATGCATATACGTGTATATGCACATTAAATAGCTATAACCTATAAATAGCTATACCTTAATGTATATTCCCAATAATGGGATAATTGAGTCAAAAGTTATTATTTTTGTCATTCTTGTGGTATACTGCTAAGTTGTCTTCCAAAAATTTAAATGTTCTGTGGAACTCTTTAAGACTTTGCTGGGAAAGGTTGATTTAGATCTCTGTTAAATGTCAGAACCTATTGGAACCTGGAGACCTCTTAAGCTGAACCAGCTTTTACATTCTTGTCACATGCACCAAATCCACTATTTACTGCCTGTATGTCACATTCTTTACAGAGCAGAAGTAACAATCCATTCATTTAATACTCTTGTCAGATTGGGCATCTGCATGGGGAACAGTGAAAAGATCATCAGATCATAGATCTAGAGTTGGAAACAGTTTTAAAGATCAGCTTGTACAGTCTCCTTATTTTACAGAGGAGGAAACTAAGGTCCAGAGATGTTCCGTGTTTTGCCTGAGGTCACACAAATCCAGGTCTGACTCCAAGATTTGTATACAGCCAAAGCTTCTATTTAAAGTTGGGTATAAAGGGCTACTTTAAGCCCATGCCAACTATCATGTTCTCTTATCATTAATATCTTTGAGGGTGATCAAACATTTATGAGCACCAACTACGGCAGTTAAGTGCACCCTACACAAGGTTTTTTAAGCAATGACCTGCTTTTCCAAGTTTGACACTTTTGACCTAGCACTTAACCACCATCCTAAGTACCTCATTCATTGAATTTGACAAGACTTGTAGAAGTCTCCAGGGGCTATTACATAGAGTTTTATTTTATATGTACTGATTGTATTCAGTACTGGACACAGTGAGTTTTCCCTTGAAACCAGACTGAGCTATTTCAATGGAATTGAATGGGACTGTACTTTTTGGCTTTTAGAAAATAATTTCTGCTCCCTCCTCTCCCTCTATCCCCTAGGCACATGACCCCGTGTTGAAGAATAAAACTTGTCTCTTCAGAGATAGTGTAAACCCTGGAAATGACACGAGCTCTTTTGTTTGTTTCAGAAAGTGGTGGAAGAAGAGCTGGATGCCCTTCTGGAGCAGCAGAGCACCATGGAGACCAAGATGATCGCCCTGCATCGAATGGGGTGAGTCGCTGTGGCTCATCAGGGATGATTCTCCCATCACAGTGTAGTAGAATGGGAAGAGCACTGGATTTGGAGTCAGAGCATCTGCTTTGTGGAATCTCCTTCCTGCTGTGTGACCTTCCTTAATCCCTGTGTGACCCCACCTCTGGGAGCCTCAGTGTCCTCATCTGTAAAGTGAAGGAGTCAGATGGAAGCAGCAGCTCTTAATCCTTTTAGTGTCAGACTCCTTTGGTGGTGAGGTGAAACCTATGAATGCCTTCTCAGAACGTTTTTAAATACATAAGATTAAAAAGCAAGCCAGTTGTATTGAACTAAAGATATAAAGTGTGACCCTCGGCAAGTGATTTAACCCTGTTTGCCTCAGTTTCCTCATCTGAAAAATGAGCTAGAGAAGGAAATGTCAAACCGCTCCAGTATCTTTGCCAAGAAAACCCCAAAAGGAATCACAAAGAGTCAGATAAAACTGAAATGATTGAAGAACAACAAAAAAGATGTAAACCTAATAGTTTCCATTGGATAAATTAGCAATTTTGTTGGTTTCTTTTTATGTTTCTGGTTGTGTTTGAGTCTGATTATCATCTCTTTGCATACAACTCACACATTTATATACCTAGATATCGTCTATCTCCTGAGCTCCATTCCCATTTCACTAACTTCTTCCTCATCATTTCAAATTGCTTGTCTCAGAGACATCTCAAAATTCAACCTGTCAAAACAGAGCTCAATAAATTTCCCCCCAAACCTGCCTCTACCAGCCTTCTCTGTTTCTGTCAGACCCCACCATTTTTTCAGTCTCACGAATTCTTAACTCTGGTATTATTCTTTACTCCTCACTCCCTCTCTGCTCATATCCAGTCAGTTTCCAAATCTTACTGTCTCTCCCTCCACATCTTTTCTTATGTCCTTCCTCTTCTGTGTACCCACGCAGCCACCACCTTATTTTCACCTCAGACTCTGGCATTGGCTTTCCAGTAGGTCTCCTTGCCTCATAACTCTCCCCAGACCAGGCCGTCTTCCACACAATTGCCAGAGGGAATTTTTTCCTTAAACACTGGTCTGACCATATCACTGTCCTCCTCCATAAACTCCTATGACTCCCTATCACCCCAGGGATCAGATTAGGTGTATTATACCTTATCTTTCCCACTCTATTACTTTACTGGCCTTCCCACACTATGTGGGAAGCCAAACTGACCCTCTCTATGTTCCTCACCCATACAGCACTCCTTCCCTCTCTCCATGCACTGACCATCTTTTGTGCCTCCATTGTGCCCCTTCCTCATCTCTGCCTCATAGACTCCCACCCTCCTTCAAGATACAGCTCAAGCCCCTCCTGCTAAACAGAGTCAGTCAGAACTTTCCCTTCCTCCTTTATTTTTTTTTTTACTTTTTCATACATATGAACATTGGTGGTGTCAGACTCAGAAGGGGCCACTGAACCATACGTGAGGATCCCTGCAGACCACATGTTGACTCAGAAAACCACTTATTAACGTCATCTGTGTTCTATTGTGTTTTTATTTATTTTGCTAAACATTTCCCAGTGACATTTTAATCTGGCTTGGACCACACTCAGTAATGTCACAAGTACATTGTGGCCTTAGGCCGTGTGTTTGACACCTCTGACATATGCATTGTCTCCTCCAATAGACCATAAGTTCCTTGAGAGCAGAGATCATTGAATTTTTCTGTCTTTGTATCCTCAGTACCTTGCACAGTCTTTGGCACATATTAGGCACTTAATAAAGGCTTGTTAGTTGATTGATTGCAATATAGAGGCAAAGTCAATTATGTTTGGAACACATGTTTAGAGCCTATACTACATCTGGATGTTTGCTAAAATCATTGGAAATTCTTTTTTGATAGCATGATTTTCTTTGCTGCTTAGTTTGGAAACTCTATTGTCTAATTTTTGTTATCATATCTTTCTGGTTGATAACTTTGGTAGACAGAGAACTTTTCTAGTAAGCTTGAACATTCCAGTCAAGAAAAGGCTTGGTTTGATGCTGACTGTTGTCCAGAGCTGTACTGGGGATGACCGGGGATTGCAGAAGAAACTTAAATGTTATGACTCTTAGGGGCAGCCAGGTAGCACAGCAAGAAAGAGCGCCGGCTCCAGTGTCGGGATGACCTGGGGATCCGGGCTTAGACACTTAGCACCCACCCAGAAACACCTGGCCATGTAACCTTGAGCAAGTTACTTAACCCCGATTGCTTTAAAAAAATAAATAAATATTATGACTCTTTTGTATCTGCTGCTCATATGTGTTTGCAGCCCCAACCTGCAGCTGATTGAGGGAGATGCCAAGCAGCTGGCTGGAATGATCACCTTCACTTGCAGCCTGGCAGAAAATGTCTCCAGCAAAGTCCGTCAGCTTGACCTGGCCAAGGTAATAAAAACTGCCTAGAAGAAGAGCTGGGGGGCAGGAGATGTCTCCCCAAGTTTGGGCTTTCAGTCTCAGTTTCCCCTACCTATAAATGATGTCATAACCCATACTTTCAAATTCTGTGTTAATCTTTTCTGGACATGGTTGCTTGCATTCAGCTGCTACAGTGAGGTACTTCAGCTGCTACCTGAGGAAAAACTATTTAATAGCTAGAGATTTCTAACAGTGGAGTTGGCTGCCTCCCGAAGTGATCAGTTCCATTTCACAGCAGATCTCCAAATTGAGGCACATGGGGTGTTTTGGATGGAGTGGAGTAGTGTTCAGGTGGAAATTGAACTAGATGTCTGTGAGGTCAGTCCCTTCTCTCTCTGGGACTCTGACTTGGCAATGACCTTTTCTCTACCTTCATGCTTCATAGTGATGTCATTACTTTGTTTGAAGTGTTATTCATTTCCAGGATATTAATTATCCTGAAATATGCTCACAGATAAATATGGACACATTTTAATGGAAATGCAAAATTTCATATCTAATATATTTACTTGTGTTATCTTTGTTGTTGGCTTCTATTAAAATGGATGGTTGAGCTGACCATATGAATGTTATTCCTAGTATTGATCATTATCAATATTAATTTGAATTATCTATCTGTGATAAACAATTGATTAAAACAATAGTTGTAGGGGCAACTAGGTAGCTCAGTGAATAGAGCACTTGCCCAGGAGTCAGGAGGACACGAGTTCAAATCTGGCCTCAGACACTTAACACTTTACTAGCTGTGTGACCTTAGGCAAGTCACTTAACCCCAATTGCCCTGCCTTCCCCCCTCTTAAAAAAGCAAAAAGCAAAAACCAATCAGAACAATAGTTGTTGAGCTCCCACATGCTTAACATTGGGAACTGAAGGTGACTTCACACTCATCTGAGCCAGACCCCCAGCCCTGGATCTGTTGGAAAAATTGGTTTTCACAGGCATGGGAGATGGTTTCTAAATAGTGTCTCTTTATAGAATCGCCTCTATCAAGCCATCCAGAGAGCTGATGACATCTTAGACTTGAAGTTTTGTATGGACGGGGTTCAGACAGCTCTAAGGAATGAAGACTATGAGCAGGCAGCTGCTCACATCCACCGCTACCTGTCTCTGGACAAGTCAGTCATTGAGCTTAGCCGACAAGGCAAAGAAGGTGAGCTTTCCCCGCAGCTGTTTGTAGTGTCTGCGGCTGGATTTCCAGTTCAGTTATTAATACTGACCAAAGCAAGCGTGTATGAGCTCAGAGGATGGAATTGGGTGGAAAAGGGCAAGCAGAAGCCATGCAGTTCTAGGCTGGGATGCCCATACAGGCCCTTTGGCCAGTTTTACTCCTGGCTTTGCACTAACACCGAAAGTGGTATTTCTGGAGCACAGTCACTAAGCTCCTCTTATGACACTATTTGAACTGGTATAGGCACATGACCATCGTGTGTACCAATAAAATATCTTTCAGACCATGTCTTAGATACCTTCTCTTAGCAGGAAAATTGTGTAGCTTTCCTGATTTTTTTGATAAGGAAAAGTATCTTGAAAGGCAATTTGATGTGGAAGTGACACGATTTTAGGGAGAGGTCTAGAAAAGCCATATGTAAGAGTAGAAATGAAACTGAGGATGGACCAAACTGGACTTTCTGTCCTCCTCCCATTTAACGACCTTGTAAATCCCCAGTAAGAGGATAAGGTGATTGAGCCTAGACTCTTCAGGGTCTTGACCCTGATAGTAAGGCACTTATTATGTCCTTTACCCTGTCTTTTCCTCCCGTCCCCCACATAGGCAGTATGATTGATGCTAACCTCAAGTTGCTTCAGGATGCCGAGCAGCGTCTCAAGGCCATTGTGACAGAAAAGTTTGACATTGCCACCAAGGACGGGGATCTGCCTCAAGTGGAGCGATTCTTCAAGATCTTCCCTTTGTTGGGTTTACATGAGGAAGGCTTAAGCAAATTTTCAGAATACCTGTGCAAGCAGGTATGAACTCAGGTGGCGTAGTTGGGAGGGATGGGAGCTCTGGGCTAGGATGGGCTGGATTCCTGTCGGAGGTACTCCCTCTCCCCAAGAGGCATTTCTGCATCCCATCCTTCTTTCTCTTGCTTGTTCCCCAAGGCAGGATGGATGTAGTCTCTGGACACCTGCTGATACCCACCTCTTCCTATAGACCAGTAAGAAGTATTGGGAAACTTAAGAGACAGACCATCCTGCCGTAATGTCAGCCCATCCCCAGTGCATCCAATCTTCTCCTCCAGCTCTCTGTTTGTCTTAGGGCCAACAGAGCTTCTGATGAGTCAGGGTTACATAGAGGCCTGTGCTAAGCCACATTTAGGTGAAGCAGACAGGCCCTATGACTTTTGGGTAGTAAACAAGGGCAGGTTTGCAAATACAGGAGAAATTTCTCCCTCCCTTTCCCCCTTCCTCCACCTCCTCAAGGCAGAACAGACCAGACGTTCCAAAGGTGACTTCTTCAGCCACCAAAGAGCACTGGCTCTGGAATTAGAGAACCTGAATTCAGATCCCACCTCTGACTTTAACTGCTTTTGTGACCTTGGGCAAGTCATTTAACTTCCCTGAGGCTCAGTTTCTTCATCTCTCGGTTGTGGGGGTTGGACTAGATAAACCTACAGAGTTTATCTTATAATTCTAGGTCTATGATTCTATGATCCTGCCTAAATAATTCACTAAGAATAGCCCTTCATACTAGAAATTCTCCATTATCATCCTGGGATTGGTACCAACTGGGATTTAAGGAGCTTCTGCCCCTGGTCAGTTAGAAGTACTTCTCCTAATATTAAAGATTCCCTGATTTTCTCATTAATTGAGTGGAATTGACAAGTTAGACTTGGGAAGACCACTGAGGTGTTTTGCCTGGCAGTAAGTATAATATACCTTTTCAGAACATAGTAAAACTGAGAAAACTAGTTAAAGTTTAAGAATTAACATCAGATTAGAAGGAGGACAGAAGTTGAGAAGATACCACACATAGTTGCCACAGTTTCAGCTTAACCTGTTCAGAGAAGCCATTGATGCTGAAAAACAGGAAATGGAAAAAAGACAAGATTCTGGCTTTGGGTGTAACTATTTTCTATAAAAGTTTAACTGTTATAAAGTAGTTACCACAATGAAAATGCCCAAAGGCACAGAAACTATCTTAGCAAACCTTTGATTTCTTTGTCAGGCAGAGATAGGACAGCCAGATGCCCTGAGTTTAGAACAGAAACTCATTATGAAACATTTTGGAGGTGGTTTGCAGAAGGTTATAAGGAGCAGCATCTCATAAAATAGTGAAAAGCAGGGGAGACAAAAACAAGTCTGCAGAAAACTTGGCAGAAGACCCAACAAAGCTGTATCATCCTAAGAGCATTCATAGGTAAAACTGGCAGGCAGTAAATAGGCATAAAATGGAAAAGATTTGTCAGCATTTCTAGAATCTATTTTCATCATCACCAGCAGCAGCACCACATTTGGAGAGGCCCTGCAGATAGACAGTGAGTAGAGACCAGAATTGAGTAGGAGGAGGAGAGCAGGATGAATTTGATGTAGGAAATTGTGCAGTGCTCCTGACATTCCCAAGCTGTTCTCTAGCAGAAAGATTGCCTTTTAATACCAGTGTTCTCCCAGTGATGCTGTCTGATGTATGGATATATACATACCATATATTTTAATCTGGGACCACCGCAGTCTTTGAAGTGTCGAAGTTGTAAGTGACTCACAGGTTGATGAAGAAGTGGATGGGTGCAAGTCAGATGTCAAAGAGGAATAAGGCCTATGTCAGGGAAATAAAAGTTGAGAGGAGAAGAGGTGGTCCAATCCCATGGCAAGTGGACACCCTGAGTATTTCACTAGTACCCCCAAAATGCATAAAAGCCTAGAGGAAAACCTCGCTGCGTCACACAGAATGAGAAAGCGCAAATAGGCTATGATCTCTTCTTTTTTTTTTCTTTTTAAATCAATTGGGGTTAAGTAACTTGCTCAAGGTTACATGGCCAGTTATTTCTGGGTATGGTGCTAAGTATCTGAGGCTGGATTTGATCCTAGGTCATCCCGACACTGGAGCCGGTGCTCTTATTCACTGAGCCACCTGGCCGCCCCTAAGCAATTGGGGTTAAGTAACTTGCTCAAGGTTACACAGCCAGGTGTTTCTGGGTGGGTGCTAAGTGTCTGAGCCCAGGATTCAATCCCAGATCATCCCAACTCTGGGGCTGGTGCTCTTACTCGCTGTGCTACCTGGCCGCCCCTCTATGATCTCTTCTGCTAGAAGGAAGACCCACATCGACAGAATCGTGGATCTGTTGATATGTGCTCATACACACAGAAAATGCTAACCTGTATAAATTGAAGATGAGCTGCCTCTATATTATAGACCCTTCTTTTCCTGGATTGTTTTAAGCAATCTAGAATATAGTAGAGACAAATTTGTACCATGTTGGCCATTGGAGAAATGGTAAAATTGGAAAAGACAGGTAGATCCGAAGGTCCTTGTGCCAGGAAGAATAGCTCAGGCAAAGATGTAGTTGGCATTTGGCTGGTTTATTTTGGGTTTTCTCTTCTTTAGGTGGCAAGCAAAGCAGAAGAAAACATGCTTCTTGTGCTGGGGACAGACATGAGTGACAGAAGAGCAGCAGTCATTTTTGCAGATACCCTCACACTTCTATTCGAAGGTAACCCTCTCTTCCCACCTTCCTGGAAAATGGAGACATTCCTGTTGTCCTGTTGAAGAACTGCATTCTAAGATTTCTTCTCTCCCCTCTTTGTTTTTCTGATGGAACTAATCTTATTTCTAAACTAATCTGCATAACTTGCTTTATGCCAAGCAGGAATGGAGGAATTTATATATTGACTTTTTGAGGAAATTATTCCTTTCTAGCAGGTAGTTCTTAATTTCTCATCACTCAGGTCTTAGGGCTCATCTAATGTTTTGACCTTTTATAATTACTGGAAATAAATGCTAAGGCAGTTTAAACCCAAGCTAAATTACTAGAAGACTCAGCTTGGGGTGAAAGAGTCCAGAGTTTGTGTGGATAAGGAAAATGGGTGATACGGCGATATGAACTTGCAGATCCAGCCTCTCGTTTTCTCTCACCCAGGAATTGCCCGAATTGTTGAGACCCACCAACCTATTGTGGAGACCTATTATGGACCAGGCCGCCTCTACACCCTGATCAGACACCTGCAGCTGGAGTGTGACCGGCAAGTGGAGAAGGTGGTTGACAAGTTCATTAAGCAGAGGGACTATCACCGCCAGGTAAAGGGTGAGAGTGTGGCTGATGCCAAGCCCACCACACCACAGGAGGGGCTCGCCCGGGCCGAGGGCGGGCTCAGACTTAACAGTGTGGAGGGGGTGGCAGAAGAGGCCTGCGCCTCTGTACGAGAATTCAAACTCTGCACTTGTCTGTCCTGAAAGAATGTTGTTCCCCAGCTGAGGCCTGAGAAGGAAATACATAACAAGTGTCAGGTTGTTGATGTGTCCTCACTAGAGCCTGGCACCTAGACCTGGCTCCTCTGTTTACTGCTGTATGACCTTGAGAGAGTCATCTGACCCCTCAAGTGGGAAAAATACCTCTGCCCAGCCTGCCTCTCAAGGGTATTGGGAGGTTCTTGAAATGAGCTCTTGTCTACACAGGCACTACGTACAAATCCTGTCAAAACCAGTCTCTCCTTGGGAATGGATGTGATTGAATGAAAAGGAAGGTCATAGAAATGGTGCCATTCATTCCAGAGAATCCTAGACTTTGGGATTCACTAATCACACATCAATTGCTGCTCTGTGTGTCCTTTTCAGCGTAAGATTTGTCTGAGAATTCATGGGCATCACAAAGAGCCAGAATTAACCAACTAGTTGGTCATTACAGAAAGCAAGCAATAGACCACGAGGGCGCACCCAGAGATTGTCATGACAGATGAGCCTGTTGAGAGCTAACCAGGCAGAAGCTGGCTAACATCTCTCCTTTGGTTGTAGTTCCAGCTTGTCCAGAATAGTATGATGAGGAGTTCAGCAGCGGAGAAGATTGAGCCGAGGTAATAAACCTTCCCTTCTTTACATCATACAGGAGGACACAGAACCTTTTCCAGGACAATGTAATCTCTAGTTTTCAAACCCATCTTAGAACTGTTTCTTATTCCTAATTAGCATTGTTGTTGCTTTTTACATATGGAGTTATTTTTTACAGTGAAGGTAAACATAATATTTCTCTGCGTCTTTCTCCAAATATAGTCTCTTCCTGTTGAGATATTAGAATTTTTGAGACTGTACAATATGTCCTTGGTTTTTATTTATTTGGACATATATTTTCATAGAAAAATTATTTACTATACTTTAATTTTCTTTTCATGAGAAACCACTTTTATCAGTATGAGGGAAACCTTTTTCTGCTTGCTAAGTCACATTTGGAACAAAAAAAGGCTAACTGTGAAATGTCCAGGATTATTGGTACGTAACAGCAAATGGAACATTTTTCGGTTTCCTGACACCATCTGCTTTGATTCTCTGTCCCTGAAAGTTGGGACCTGGGAACCCTGTGGAAGGTACTGGAAGAGTAAGGGGATATGTATGGGAAACAGAGATTTTTCATGGTACGTGAAAAAGATGGGATTCTTCTGCTGCCTTGTGGCTTAGACTCATAGGATCTTGTGGTAGAAGGGGATCATCTGATCCCCTCCTTCATTTTACAAGGAAAGAACCAGAAACCTGTGGAGGTTTAGTGTTCTGCCCCAAGTAACACAACTGAATAGTGGTATGGGGGTTTGGGGAGGGAGGGGAACTGGTTCAGACTTAAGATGTCATCAGTGCAGAGAACTCCTGGTGTAAGACAACCGTCTCTGATGTAGACCAGCATCTCATCTGTATGTTACAGTCTTAGAGACATGAATAAAAGAAAAAACATTTATTAAAAAATTAGAGGATTGTCGTTCAGGGGGCTGCTGATGGTCACAAAGTGCATCTGTATCAGATGCAGAACTTGAGCCTTTGTCTTCCTTGCTCCAAAGCCAGTCCTCCATCCACTGTAACAGTAGCCTTCATACTCATGGAGACCCCAGATGAAAATGTAATTGGGAAATATTGAGTAAAATTTTAAAATGCATACTAGAATACTGTAGATAAAGATTTATATGTAGTTTTCTAAGTCAGCATGTGGCCCTTGCTGCCTTTCCTCCTGCACAGTACGAAATACTCAGTTTGAAGGAAGGTGTGTAGAAAACATAGCTGTATCATCAAATAGCTCTGCTTTCCCGAAAAAGAGGAAGAGACACTTGCCCAGGCAGCACAGGCCTCCCTAGTCACAGTACCCCCTTTCTAGCTGTGTCTGTGGGTCATCCTCACGGCCAAGACACTTGACGATGCTCCCCTGAGAGACCTGATGGGATCCTGCCTAGGAGAAGGGAGCAAAGCTAAGGCAGAATCAACAGGCACACACTCAGATGAGATGTTTAAGACATGGCGGTTCAGAGGGGTGGCCAGGTAGCACAGCAAGTAAGAGCACCGGCTCCAGTGTTGGGACGACCTGGAGATCGAATCCCGGGCTCAGACAATTAGCACCCACCCAGAAACACCTGGCCGTGTAACCTTGAGCAAGTTACTTAACCCCAATTGCTTAGGGGCAGCCAGGTGGCTCAGCGAGTAAGAGTACCGGCTCCAGTGTTGGGACGACCTGGAGATCGAATCCCGGGCTCAGACACTCAGCACCACACCCAGAAATAACTGGCTCGTGTAACCTTGAGCAAGTTACTTAACCCCAATTGCTTTTAAAAAAAAAAAAAAAGAAGACATGGTGGTTCAGGCAGAGAGCACTTAACTGAGTCAAGAGGCCTGAATTCTCCCTGGCTTTGGCTTGGCTGCTGTCAAACTATCATTTTACATGAGATACTTTGCCCCTTTGTCCTTCCTGGCCTACACTGTGTCCCTCCCAGGATTGTAGGGAGCATCAGAGGACATCATGGGAAATGGGAAGGAGCATACAGATATAAGGTGGCCAGACATGCCCCAAACCAGCCGAGGCAGCCACACCTGAGAATTTTTTTTTGTCTTCATGGCTTAAGTGAAGTAAAGGCCACTTGTCAGTTCTGCTCAGTGCCCTTTTGGGGTCTTAGACCATCAGCAGTGCTGAGGAACCCTGCAGACTGATTGTAGCTGATTGCTGAGTCTTCAGAGCTTCCTGTGCCAGATGGCGGCTCTCTGGCTGATTCCTGTCCCTAGGGACCCTGTGGGGTGTGGGGATCAGACTGTATTCTTCTCTGTTATGTGTCCCACTGCCATAACGTTTTCCCCTGCTTCCCAGGGAACTGGATCCTATTCTGACAGAGGTCACCCTGATGAATGCACACAGTGAGCTGTACCTGCGCTTCCTCAAGAAAAGGATCAGCTCTGATTTCGAGGTGGGCGACTCCATGGCCTCAGAAGAAGTGAAGCAAGGTAAGACCCCCTGAGGCGGCTGGGCCAAGAGTGGGGCTTTCTGAAGTCTCACACTATTGATGTAAAATAGTACAAGCCTGCTTAGCCATGCTGGTTTAGGGAGAAGGACTCTGAGGAAGAGTTCCTAGGCTGATAGGAAGGAGGAGGTAAAAGTGGCAGTAGAACTCCTCTGATCCAGTCCCTGTATTTTAAAGGGGAGCAAAATGGGATTCCCAGAGATTATGATGTTGGCCTAGGGTCACAAAGGCAGTGAGCAGAGAAGCTGAGACCAGAATGTAAAAGTCTGGTACTTTTAACTCCATATCACACTACGTGCACCTTGATCAGTGTCTTGGATAAAGGCACAAATAACATGCTTACCAGATTTGTAGGTGTAGGGGACAAAAACTGGGAGGGACCCAGGTGAGAGAAGATTCAGAAAAATAGTGACAGCCTGGGACATCAGGCCTGGCACATGGGAGCCTAACAAGTACTTACTGCTTGATTGTTTGGGCTGGAGTTAGGATGAAAATCGAAAGGCATCTGAAAGGTAAGTTCTTATACTTTGGTTTTTAAAAAAAAGTCCAAGATGAGGGGGGAACAGCTGTACATTTTATCTGAAGAAGATTTGGGGGGTAGGTGGACTGTAAGCTCATTACAGATCCACAGTTTGATGTGGCAGCCGTGAAAGTCTGCAGTCATTAGCTCCTTAGGAGGGCCGTGATGTCCATGGCCAAGGAGGTGACAGACAGGACTGCTGTTCTCTTCTCCGGTCAGACCACAGTTCTGGGTGCCCCGTTTTGGGATGGTTGTTGATGGAGAGGCTGAGGAGCATCTCGAGAAGGCAATAAGGCCAGTGATGGCCCCGAGTCCAGGCCTTGGAAGGATCATTTGAAGGAAGTGGGAGGTGGTTAGCCCAGAGAAGAGAAGCCTTGGGGAGAACATGATGGCCATTTTCAGGTTTTTGAAGGGTCCTCATGTGGAGAAGGACCTCAGAGAACCAAGAACAGCCGGTGGAAGTCACAAAGGGGCAACGTTAGCCTTGGAAAGACTGAAGAAATACTTGCTAACAATCAGAACTGTCCCATGGCGGAATAGGCCTCCTCCAGGGGTAGTTAGCGTCTGCTCCATGGAGGGCTGCTGTCAGGCGGGTCGTAGGAGAAATTCTTGTATAGGTTTGGGGTGACCCCTGTGGCCTGGGCAGTTTCTCTCAGCTCTGAGATTGGGGGGGCCTCCTTTACTGCTCTGTTTTGTGGTTGTTGCTCCCATTGTTGGATGTTTTTCACAGGGATAAATGTCTGTAAAGAAATAGGCATAATAAATAGTCCAGTGCCATTTATGTTTTTGCTTTTCCTATGCTTAAAAAGACACGAATCATTCAGCCAGTATTGGGCAAATAGCCGTAGAGTCCCCTGCACTCAGCCTTTTGGCAGACCTAGCCTCGCTTGGCCCAGGCTTCCAGTCAGCCAGGTGTGTGACCTCAGAGTCACCCTTGGCTCCTCACTCTCCTTCACTGCCCACAGTCATTGTCATGTCCTGTCCATTCACCTTCTTGGCATCACTTACATCCAGGTTCTTTCTGCTCACATGGCCATCATCTTGGTCCAGCCCTTATCTTCTCTCATCTGAACCATGACAGGGGCTCTCTGAAGGAGAGGATTCTTTCCCTTTGCCTTTGTATCCCTAGCGCCTACCCCTGTGCTTGGCACATAGGTCCTTAATAAAGGCTTGTTGATTGGTTGGTTGGTCAGTTAATGTGCCCTGGTAGGTCTAGCCCTGAATTAATATTAAAGAGAGGCACTAGGGCATGATGCTTTTTGCTGTTGGTGACTATTATATTTGCTCAGCTCATGGAACTGAGCTCATTTAGTAGCCTACTACTACTACTACTACCACCACCACCACCACTACCACTACCACCACCACTACTACTACTACTGCATTTAGTAGCCTCCTACTAAACATAAGCAAGTCTCCTCCCAAGATACTTAGAGCCTTAAGAGCTTAACACTGTATTCATATTTAAAGCACTGTCCAAACATGAGATATTATCATTGTTATTGTCTCAAATTGTCCTGTAGCTTCGTTTTCCTGTTCTGGCCAATGGCGTGGATCTACTACCCAGGTTTTTCTAGTAGTAAGATGTTCCTTTTGCCCCTTCCTGGAAGGACAGTAGCTGTCCTTTTGGCTCCCTTTACTAGTGGAGAAGGGTCATAGTGGCCTTTGTGCTTTCCAGAATCAGAGTGGAAGCTGGGCCTGTTAGTTTCTCTTATGTTCCCACATAGCAGTCAGTCCGTAGTTTTTGGCCGTCCCCGGCCCCAGTCATTGGCTAATGGTTCTTCTTGTACTTTGGAGGATCCAAGGCCTAGCACCTCTGGGGTGAGGACTTGCCGAGCCCTCTTCAGGAACTCTTATCGACCTTTGGTGTCCACTTGTCTCCCAGTTCTCACCTACGGTTCCAAGAAGCTGTAGGATGGGCAGTGGCCACATCCTGTTAAAACTGTTTTGGCAGACGGGCTAACCTAGGTTGAGGGTAACCCCTCAGACTCTTTGGTAAGTTAGGAGGATGTCTTCCCCAAGCGTGTGACAACTTCCCCTGGCATAATAGGTAAATGAGAACAATTTGTTCATCAGCCATGAAGGCAACTGAAGCAGGCACTGGGGAGCCCTTAGAGCTTGGTCAGACATAAGACACCAACACATAAGGTCGTCCACTCCAGTCGTCCTGACTTTTGTCCTGCCGCTGGACTTTGATGACTGGAAGAGAGTGAAGCTGATAACTTCATGCGCCTCTGCCTCACTTAAATCTAATTCATAAGCAAGTCAGAACACTAGCCCGTGATGTCACTGGTCCTCTTTGAAAATGAAGGACGAGGGGGCGGCCAGGTGGCTCCGTGAGTAAGAGCGCCGGCCCCGGAGTTGGGAGACCCGGGATCGGTTCCGGCCTCAGATACTCGGCACCCACACAAAATAACTGGCTGTGTAACCTTGAGCAAGTTACTTAACCCCAATTGCTTTAAAAAAAAAAAAAGTGAAGGATGAACAGCGTTTTCTATACAGTCTCAGATGTCTTCTTTTTTCTAGACAGCTCTAGGGTTTCTTCTGACTTGAAGTTTTAGAAAATTTATGTGGCTAAAAGGTGAAAGCTGCTCTGCCAGCCATTGAAAGGTGATTGATGATGTTCCCCTTTCACTCCCGACAGCTCTTGAGTCTTCCATCTCCCACCATTGTGCTCCATCCTGCAGTGCAGGGAGCCTCTCCCCGCCAGCCTGCACGTCCCATTCTTTCTCACGTTTTAGAAGTGATCAGCAAGCTAACTGGGAAGAGAGACCGTGAACCCACAAAGCCAGAATGTTCACCATTCGGGTCAGGGAGCAAGCAGCCTCAGGCCAGGGGCCTCACTTGGCCTGGATCTGAATCTGATGAATGCCAGGTGGCCGTAGGCCCCTTCATCAGCTTTCAGTTTGGGAAGAGGAAGAGGAAGCATTTTCTTTTTTCCTTTTGAAGTAGCAAAGCCCCAAACACATTTTTATTTCTCACTGCTTTATTGATTATCTCCATAGAGCATCAGAAGTGTCTAGACAAGCTTCTCAACAACTGCCTGCTAAGCTGTACCATGCAGGAGCTGATTGGCTATTATATTACCATGGAAGAGTATTTCATGCGAGAGACGGTCAACAAGGTAGGCCATGACACCTTAAGAGACAAGCCTTCTCTTTCTGAGCAGCCAAGACAGAGGAAATCAAAGGGCAGTTGAACATTCTGTGGTCCTGCTGTAGAAGCAGGCTTGCATACCACCTTGCCCTGGGACAACCTTGGAGGAAGGGGGCAGACCTGAGGATTTCATTGGTACTGAGGATTCCTGGTGAGGAAATGCAGATCTTTTGAATCTGTAGCTTTATAGTTTTATCAAATTGTCTTTCACATATCACAAATTATCTGTGCAGAGTATCAGCTTAAATGACCTCAGGCCATTATCTGCATGAGGGAGAAGGGGGAGAGAGCAGCTGGTGCTGAATGGGGGTGCCCCAAATTCATCTAGAAGTGAATTGTCTCTTCCCACGCTAGTCCATCCTTCAAACAACTACCACAGTGATTTCTCTTAAGTGTAGATCTGTTTATGTTGGTCCCTTAATCAGTAAACTCCCATTGATTCTAGAAGCAAATTTAGACTCCTCTGTTTAGCTTTTTAAGGTCCTTCACAATTTGGTCTCCACCAGTTTTCCCAGACTCATTCTAGATTACTCCCTCCCACCCTTCTCTCTGTTCCTCACACAATATTCCTCATCCCATATATGCCTTTGTACAGCTGTCTCTCCTGCCCATATCCATATCACACTCATTCCTTTCAGTGTGTAGCTCAGGCACTCCCTTCTACCTAATTTTCCTTAATCCTTCCAAACTGTAGTGACTGCCTTTCTGTGTGTGTGTGTGTGTGTGTGTGTGTGTGTATGTGTGTACACACATTCATATGTGCATACATGCTTGTTGTCTCCCCCAATCTAAGTTCTTCAAGAGTAGGAATTGTTGCATAGTAAGCACTTGCATATAGTAGGTACTTAATAAATGCCTCTTGATTAGTTGGTGTTTGTTGATAGAAAACACTAAAGTGTGCTCTAAGACCCTAATGATTAATTTCCTGATATGTTAGTAAATGTGAAAGTTATGACTATGTTATGAAAGTTATGATATGAAAGAAATGACTAAAGTTGAGAGGGAAAGATATGGCCCAAGCCCAGGCCAGGGTGGCCAGGTCTGGGTAGCATGGAAGAACCTGAATAAGCCATAGAGAAGGGTCATGGTTAGGTGTGCTTAGGACCATCCCCAAACAGTGGAAGTCATGCTCTGTTGGTCCCTAATGAATCATTTCACCTGGACTCCTTGCCTTTTAGGCAGTAGCTCTGGACACCTATGAGAAGGGCCAGCTGACTTCTAGCATGGTGGATGATGTGTTCTACATTGTCAAAAAGTGTATCGGGCGGGCCTTGTCCAGCTCTAGCATTGACTGCCTCTGCGCCATGATCAACCTGTCCACCACAGAGCTGGAGTCAGATTTCAGGTATTGTCAGACTCCTTAGGGGGATGCTGTGGTTTTCTGAGATGCAGGGTAGCTCATATACTAGGTGCATGAGGGGTAGTCTGTAGGTCAGGCACAGTATGTGGGTTAGCAAATATTTTTTGGATCCCTAAGCCATAATTTTTAATGTAGGTTTTCTTGAGATTTAAATTCTTGGTTTGTTTCTGATTCATTTCTTTTCGTTCATTTTTTCCAAAGCCTTTGGGACTGGATGGCTCAGGAGCAGCTTTATATTCTGGGTGTACCTCAGCCATCCATAAGTCGTGTCATGTGACAGGGCTGGATTGGTTGGGGGAAAGAAGGTGGAAGGGTACCCAAGGCAGGGGAGAGAGGAGAACAGTTCTTGAAAGTCGAGGCACAGCCTCAAACTTCAGTTATGAGAACTGTTGTTTCAGGAAGTTAGCTAGCAAATGAGAAAGGGTTGGGAAAAGACTGGTCACTTATGGGTAGTTCTTGCCCTCTCTTCTGTTTCTAGGAAGAGATTTTTATCCTCACTCCTAAAGTGTTTATATAAATAGAATCAGAACCAGGAATGTTTTCTTGCTGTTGAAGGCAGAGGATACAGGGGAAGAGGGGGGTAGATTCCCTGTTGTATGGCCACAGTGAGATATTAGTACTAACAGGAATGACCACACCCTGGTCAAGCTACAAGAGCACTGTGGTGGCTGGTCACTGGGCAAGGCCAAGCCCAGGTGGTAGTCAGACTGCTGGGAACCAGTGGGGAGGCTGGGCAAACATCAAGGATTCATTCATTGAGGAGTTGATCTTGTTTTGTAACCTTTCCCCTTAATTGATGTTTTGGATTGGGTCTTGGCTTTTACCTTGGCCATTACGGATCAGCAGTTGTTCTGGAACATAAGAGCCAAGCTCACAGAAGACCTGGGTTGGCACCAGAAACCCCTGTGCCCGTGAGAGAGAGGTCTCAGTGTGGACAGGGGCATCAAGAATAGGGTCTGAGGGGTTGTGAAATGGGCGGTGATGTGCTCTCTGCTCTGACTCATACTCTTCTGCCTGCCAGGGAGGTTCTGTGTAACAAGCTGCGGATGGGTTTCCCTGCCACCACTTTCCAGGACTTCCAGCGAGGGGTGACAAGTGCTGTGAATATCATGCACAGCAGCCTTCAGCAGGGCAAGTTTGATACCAAAGGCATTGAGAGCACAGATGAAGCCAAGCTGTCCTTCCTGGTAGGTGTGGTCCTGTGGCTCAGCTGTGGCCCTGTTCCTTGGGGTTGAGTCGGAGTGGACAGGGTGGAAGGGAAATAAAGCCAAATGACCCCTAGCAAAATAGATGTTCTTGGGACAGGGTGAAAGCCAAGACTTTGTTCTTTTTTTTTTGGAGGGCAAGTGGGGTTAAGTGACTTGCCCAAGGTCACACAGCTATTTTTTGTGTTAAGTGTCTGAGGCCAGATCCTAATCCAAGTCCTTCTGACTCCAGGGCTGGTGCTCTATTCACTGTGCCACCTACCCATCCCCCCCCCCCCCCCCCCCCCGATTTTGTTCTTATAAACACTCTGTAAAATGACATGGAAGAATCTTCCATCTGTCTGGAGAATGAGCTCCTCAGGCTACCCCAAGTTCTCAGAGTCTTCCTTACCCACAAACATGTCCTCAAATGGCCTGGACATGACACCAGAGTCTTTACTCTGCCAACAGTTCCCAACTCTGCAGTGTTTTCTCTCTGAATGCTGAGCCCAGGGCATCCATCTGAACTCTTCAGGGGTCTTGTAAACAGTCAAAACCTCACCCGTACCAAGACTCCTGACCAGATCTCTGCTAGGAGAGCCTAGCACAGTGAGCATGCCCTTGAGTCCTTTTGGATGTCACAACACTGTTTATGGAACGTATTTCCAATCAGTCAGTCTGCCACTGCAGATATGACCCCATTAAAACAGCACCCTCAGTGGCAAAGGTGACATCTTAGCCACATTTGACAAGAAGGAGAAAGAAATTTATAAAAAGTAACAGCTGACCTGCAGCTGAAAAAAGAACCAAAGAGTCCTAATTCCTTGCTCAGTTCACTTTCTCACTCTGCTTTAGAGTCATGTAGTATGCGGTTTTCTTTTATGTCTTAACTATGGCTACCCACCTTTGCCTGAGTCTGGCTTCCCTGTGTTCCAATTGTTCTGACTCTTCAAAGGCAGAAGTCTATGTGCTGATGCTTCCTCATTTCTTACCCAGGAGGAGCCCATGGTTACCCTTCATCTCCCCAGGCTAGGAAGGGGACCTCTTTCTCTGACTAGATATTAAGCTGGGACAGCCCATCTGTTAGCATGAAAGAGATAAGCCCGAAATAGATTTCCTTTCTGGAGGCTCCTGCATATGGAAAGTGTATAGTGTAGCATACATGGTCAGAAGCTAGCTTAAGCTTTAGCTTCAGGGCCCCTATATCTTTGTACAGAGGCTTAATGAGACAGAAGCCAGAAGACAAGTAAATGAAGAAGATCAAGGCCATTTGTTTTATAGTGTTAAATACTTAGTGACAGATCTCCTGTTATCCTGAAGCAAAATACTTAAAATGTCTTCACTCCCACTGCAGCTCTGGATTTCTCTTGTCGCCTTGTCTCATTTGTCTGTCAAGATGAAATCCCCCAATTGTCCTGACATATTATTCATTGTGAGCAAAGTGATAATAAGCCCAGTGAACTAACCCTTAGGAGGGATTCTCACTGCAAAAAAACCTTTAAAGGCAGTAACATATAAACACAATTCTATTTCTCCTTCATAGCAAGTTTTTTTAACTTTAATAGCATTTAAAACAGAAATTTATTCACATTTTCCCGGATTATTTGCAGCCATGCAAGGAAACTGAAAGACTTAAAAATTATAAACTTAATCAACAAAAACAAAACTGTGTAAACATAAAACAAGGGGCAAAGTCTTACCCAAAGCACCTAACTTTTAATAAGACAGAACCAAAATAATTAACAAGCCAATAAGATGCTTTGAGTGTCCCTTATAGGCCTGTCCAAAGTCCACGACCTTTGGCACTGTTTTCCTCCTTTTTTCCTTTTTTTGTCTTTTAAAAATGTAATTTCATATTTATTGCTTTCATGACACTATAGTATTCCATTCTGTTAGTATATTGTAATTTACTAAACTTTCTCTAATTGTTAGAAAAATTTGCTCTTAGAAATCGAATACCTGTGAAGAGGTAGATTGTTTTTCCATTTCTGTGGTGTTTTGGGGAGAGAATCTTAAGTGGAATCACTGGCTCAAAAGTTTTGACTCGTTGTTGGGAGGATCAGATGAGGACAAGATACGTGAAGGGGACAGTGCTGAGCCCAGTGTGACAGGGTATGGTCAGGGGAGCAGTGGGAGATAAGCAGAAACACTGGCCAGATGGTGGGGGGACTTTGCTTATTGGCAAATTGTTCTCCAAAATATTCGCACCAGTCTGTAGTCCCACTAACAGTCTGCCTTTGTCAGATAGCCCTTACTGCCCTGAAAGCATCTTGTGCTCATTTTCCTTTAGTCATCATGAGCAAGCAGTCGGTTTCACTGTCCCCTGTGAGGTCATAGCCTGCTCTCAGAGCCTCTAGGATCACAGAATGTGATTCTCCTCACCCCGTCTGCCTCTCCATTCTCCTGCACCAGGCATGAAGATTCATGCAGTCATAGCAGTGACAGAGATCTGAGTCACCAACATCAGTTTTCATTTTTGACAGGTAGAAACAAAAAGGTCCTTTGGGAAAGTCTGGTCGGTGTCACTTACCTCTATTGCTTAGAGATCTGAGATCACCCTTGAGCTCCATTAATACCTTGAGCTGCCCCGGCCCGGCTTCTCAAGCCTCTTCCATCTAAACCATCCTGCTTCAAGCCTTTCACCTCTTCCTTGGTTTGTGGCAGTAATCCTCGACTGTTCTTCCCGTCTCTAGTCACTTTACCTCTCCTTATTCCTCATGCCCATCCATCCTGTCCAGTCATCAAATAAATCTTGCTAAAGTACAACTTCAGTCTTATCACTCTGACTCACAATCTTCCAGAGATACCTCGGGGACCATGCATAAGTCCCCCCACCATCTGGCCACTACCAGTATTTCTGCTTATCTCCCACTGCTCCCCTGACCATACCCCCATCACATTGGGCTCACCGCTCTCCCCTCCACGTACCTTGTGCTCATATGATCCTCTCCTTGTTCATGTTCTTTCTCTTCTGGAGATGCCTTGACTTCTCCCTCCATCTGACATAATCTTGCCATCCTTAAAGGGAGGCTTAGCTTGCATCTATTTCTGTGGAGCCTTCCCTGAGCCACCCTACCCAGAAGTGATCTTCTCCTCTGAATCCCTATAGCTGTTTGCACCTCTTTGCATCATTTTATCATCTGCTGACTTCCATTTAGGCTTCCCTTGGCTCTCATCTTCAAAATGAGAACTTCTTCCAGATACTATGGTTAAAATTACTTGTAGACACACCCTATCTCTTATCTAGATGGTAAGCTTCAGGAGGGCAGGAATGGTGCCTTAGTGATCCTTGTAGTCTCTCCCAGGGCCCTGTACATAGCAGGTACAATTAGGTCTCAAACGCAGGAATGGAAGAACAAAACCCTGACCTAGGGTTGGTGATCATGGACCTCCCTGGCTTACCAGCTCATGCTGGAGTCCCAGCTAGCTTGTAAAGCGATGCAGTGACCGTCACTCCTCAGAAATGGGAGTGGGTTGTCTTTGCTGTACCACTGGTCACTGCTGACCTTGCTGTGGGAATGAAACTTGTTTCCTGACCTTGTCAGTTACTCATCTTCACTATTTTACCTTTCGAATGAAAAAGCACCCACTCTAGGTGAGGTGGATTTATCCCCTTAGGATTATCCCCTTAGGGAGAGGTCTTCCCTGCCACTTAAAATTTGTCTGCCATTCCTGCAGGGCAGTGAGATTTGTGTCCTGATTCCTAATGAGCTGTGCTCATCTTTCTTCACTTTCCAGGTGACCTTGAACAATGTGGAAGTCTGTAGTGAAAACATCTCCACTTTGAAGAAAACCCTGGAGGTATGTTGGAATCGTCGATTTTCAGTACTGATGCTGCTGCATTAGGGACTGTGACTTTCTCTGGCATAAAGCAGGCTGCCGGGCTCATTGGTGAGGAACATTGCTTATTAATGGTGGTTGATAATCACAGCATCATAAGTTTAGAGCTGAGAGGGGCCTTAGAGGTCCCTGGGCCTGGCCCCTTCCTTTTGTAGGTGAACACATTGAGGCAGAGGGAGTTAAGTGACTTGTCTAGGGCCATACAGCCAGTGAATGCTCCAGCCCCAGCACTTTCCGCCATACAATGCTTCCTTTTACCAAATCTAGAAAAAGCTGGTTGCTAACATTTTATTAGCCAGCCAAGTGCCATGCAGCAGTTGCTTTGTCAAGGATCAGTAAAGGAGAATCACCCAAATAACCTTCCTGCTCCTGTCCTGAATGGAAAAGCTTAGTGGTATCTGGCATGAGGCTAGTGAAAGGAAGGCTCCTCTACAGCCCAGAGACAGCGCTGGACCAGGGAAGGACAGTGGCAGTGATTCAGCCTGGCTGTCAGAGCAGAGCGAGCCAGAGTGCATGGAGAGGGGACTGGGGGACAGATCTAAAATCAGTCACACAGCATTTTTTAAGTGCCTCTGTGTGCCAGGCACCGTGCCAGGTACAAAAGCAAAACAGTCCATGCCCCCCAACGTTAGCTTACAGTCAACAGGGGAAACAACGTAAGTAGATATAGAATATATAAAAAGTTAATCTTTAGAAGGTGGTTTGCAGACTGCACTAACGGGGGCAGCTAGGTGGCACAGTGAATACAGCACCGGCCCTGGAGTCTGGAGGACCTGAGTTCATATCCTGCTTCAGACACTTGACACACTAGCCAGTTGACCTTGGGCAAGACACTTACCCCCAATGGCCCAAAAAAAAAAAAAAAAAAAAAAAAAGAAGAAGTAGCGTGAGGTAGGAGAGCTTCTGGGCCCAGGGGCAGCCAGGACAAAGTCACAGAGACAGAGGATTGATGTCTGGATCACAGAGTGCATAGAGGAAAGTCATGTGTATGAAGACTGGGAAAATGGGAAGGGGCCAGGTCGGGAAGAGCTTTACATACCAAATAGAAATTTATATTTTATCCTGAAGATTAGAGTTTATCAAGTGGGGGTCTGACATGCTCAGTCTTTTTTGGCAGATGAGTGGGAGAGGGGCCTGAGGCAGTGAGGCCCAATAGCAGTCCAGGTGAGAGGTGATGTGGGCCTGTACTTGGATGGACAAGGGAGTGTGGGGAGCATATGCTAGAGATGTTGTGGAGGTAGAAGATGGCATTTGGGCTAGGGTACAAACCGGCTGGATCCAAGAGGGAGACACTCATTGGGAAGGAGGAGTGGAGGGCTTGGGGGAAAGATGGTGAGTTAGAGATAACTACCGGACTTCTGATTGAAATGACCAAGAGGCAATTTGTCATGTGGGCCTGGATGTGGGGAGAGACTAGGGCCGGATGTGTAGACGCGGGAATCATCATCTGCAGAGATCGTACTTGAATTCATGTGAGCTAATGAGGTCACTGAGTGAAAGTGTAGCGAGAGCTGGATAGGCTCGGGATACAGCTTTGGGGTTCTGACTCAGTTAATGAACCAGCAAAGGAGACCAAAAGGAGCGGGCAGGTGGGTAGAATGAGCCAAGAGAGATCAGTGTTAACGTGTCACATGTGTCCGAAGAAACAAAATGGGAAATAGACCTGTCACCTTTGCAGCTCTAAACCCCCATGGGTACTTTGGAGGGAACGAGGCCCCTCCTCAAATAAGGGCGATTTAAAAGATCACTTAATTGTTCCGCTTTAGAATTCATTTGCTCTGTTTTAAGAATTCCTGACTTTCCCCTTTCATCTGTTGTCATAGTATTTTGATGATAAACCCATTCGGGAAGTCAGCTAGACTCAGATTTAACAGGATGGTTAGCCTGGTATCACCAAAGAGAGGAGAAAATGAAAGAGAATTTCCATGGTTAGAACTGGAACGTCGTAGGGTCTCCTGAAAGACCGTTAGAAGGCCGGAGGCGCAGCAGGGTCCTCAGAGGTCATCTAGCGGGCCCATTCCCTTCAGCTTCACAGAACATGACAGAGGCCCAGAGATGTGACATGTGGCTTAGCCACATCCCGCAGGGGCAGAGGCAGGTGTCCCCGAGGGAGCCGGCAGGATATCGTGACAGGACTGATTCGGGTCCTCACCCCAGACCAGTCAGCTGACCCTCTGAATCTCACCGGAGGTAATACTTACACTGCCTAACTCACAAGGTTGTTGGGAACGTCTGGAAGCAGAATGCTTCATCAGTCTGCGTTGTTCTTAAGTTGTGAGAGCACTCCAGGCACCCCAGGACAGCAGCCTGTTGTGTAGCTCTCTAGTGTCTCTCTATTATGCAGCCAAAACCTGCTACTGCCCCATGTGGGCACTTGGAATACACATGCAGCTTCTTTTCCTAGCACCTTTGTTTCTTTACTACAATCCTGAGATCAGTTGTCCCATTTCACAGTGTGAGAAATGGAGGCGCTGAGGCCAGTGGGGGATTGGGGAGAGGAAGTGAAAGTCTCTTGAGTACCATTCCAGCCCCTTTCTAATACATTCCATCCCCTCCTGGAGCCACTTAGGATGAAAGGAATTGGTGGTGCCACCTCATTTGTCAGAGACTGGCATTCTCTTGACTTCATACTTAAATATGTACTATATATAGTCTTGAAGGTTGTTTCTCTCCCCCAGAGTGACTGTACCAAGCTTTTCAGCCAAGGGATTGGAGGGGAGCAGGCCCAGGCCAAGTTTGACAGCTGCCTCTCTGATTTGGCCGCTGTGTCCAACAAATTCCGGGATCTCCTGCAGGTGAGTGCCTGGACAGGCTCCATCCCCTTCCCCACCAGGACCAGTGAGCCCCTTGGGCAGAAGGATCCCATCTGCTGCCTTGAGAAGGCTGTTACTGGTGTGCCTCATCCCACACAGCTTAAGAGGGAAGTAGTGGCGGCAGGAGGTAGCATTCACAGCTGCTGACAGCTGTCCCCGTGTCTGGAATCTCTCCCTCCTCCCCTCCACCTACTGCCTTCAGCTCCCAGCTAAAATTTCACCTTCTACAGTATGCCTTTCCTGATCCCCCTTAATTGTAGTCCCTTGTCTCTGCTGGTTATCTTCAGTTTGTCCTGTTTGTACACGGTTGTTTACGTGTTGGGTCCCCAGTAGACTGAGCTCCTTGAGGGCAGGGACTGTCTTTAGCCCTTTTTGTATCGCTTGCCCTTAGTCCACTGCCTGTTGTTGTCTCACTGACTTGTCTGGTTTTAACCTGGCTAGCTGGGAACCACAGTCATTGAATTTAGGGATAAAGCCCCAGTTGTTGGTGTTTTTTTAAATAAGTTTTATTTTTTGATGCTTATTTTTACATCACATTTCTGGATTATATTACATTCCTGAATTCCCCACCCTGAAATTGAACCCTCCCTTTGTAACAAAAGAGAAAAAGTTACAAATAATCCATATGGTGCCATAAGTTTTTTTTAAAAAATAGATTTGTCAGCTATCTTCTGTTTTTACATTGCTTAAACCTCCTCCTATATTCCTGTCCTCCCAGAGAGCAGGCTCTTAAAACAAAGAATAAAAAAAGGAAAGAAAATACGGCAGAACTGAGAAATAGATTTAAAAAATCTGACACATGCATTTTCCACACCTGAGGGGCTCCCCCCACCTCTGCATAGGAGTGACAGGAGCTGTCTTCTCTTATCTCTTCTTTGGGGCCAAACTTGTTCTTTATCATTTTGCAACATTCATTTTTATTCTCTTGTGGTGGTGGTTCTTTCCATTCACATTGTTGTAATCGTGTGCATTGTTTTCCTGGCTCTTTTTACTTCACTCTGTATCATGTATAATATTCTGGACCCGCTGTGTTGGAGAGAACTACTGGGCATCCACTTTGAAATGAGCATTGAGTTCTGTTAGTTCACATGAGCCTTTCTGTGCTTCTCTGTCCATCAGGGTCGTTGGTTCTTACAGCACTGCAGCATTTCAGTTAGCCATTCCCTAATTAATGTGGAATTTGTTTGACTTGCAGTTCACAGCTACCACAAAAAGCACAATAAATATTTTAGTGGATGTGGAACCTTTCTCTTGGTGACCTTTTTGGGCTATGTGCCTAGCAGGGGGATCTCCAGCTCAAAAAATTGATGGGACATTTTAGCCACTTTATTTTTATAATTCCAAATTACTTTCCAGAATGGCAGTACTAATTTCCCAGTTCTCTAACAGTGCTTTAGTGTGTCTGTATTTCCACAACCCCTTCAACACTGACTGTTCCCATCTTTTGTCATGTTTGCCAATTTTCTGGGTGACAAGTGAAATGTCAGGGCTGCTTTGATTTGCATTTCTTTTATTAGTGATTTTGAGCATTCTTTCATGTGGTTCTTAATTTTACAAATTTTTTTGAGAATTGTGATCATTTCCTTTCTTTTCTAGATGCATTAATTTTGTTTGTGCAAAAGTTTATTAATATCATGTAAATCATAATTATTCTGTGTTTTGTCATTGCTTCTATCCATTGTTTAGCTAAGAATGTATCTTATACCCATAGCTTTAAAAAGTATGCTTTGCTTCTTCGCCACATTTTTATAGTACTGAAAGATCTCTGATATTTAGGTTGCATATAGATCTTGAATTTGTTGTGGAGTGTGTCGTGAGACATTTCTGAGTGCTTTGTCCCCGAGCTGCTCGTGTCCTCATTCTCTCGTGAGGCAGGGGCACCGTGGCCTGCCAGCAGCACCAGAGGCACGTGCTCCACGAGTCAGACATCTGGCTGGCTGTTTGCCTCGCAGCCCCAGACATCCGGGAGTCTGCACCTTCTGTAAATGGGTTTCCCCCAGCCTGTTGAGAGCACAGCTGGGCTTGGAAACCCATCAGTGCAGGTGCAGTGGAGGACGCGGGCCCATCGGAGGCCCTGGGGGTGGGGCAGTGGAGGGGACCTCACAGCCTTCCTGTCACTGACACTGCATCCTGCCCTGTCCTCCATGCAGGAAGGCCTGACGGAGCTGAGCAGCACCGCCATCAAGCCGCAGGTGAAGCCTTGGATCAACATCTTCCTCTCAGTCTCCCACAACATCGAGGAGGTGATTCTGTGCATGATGAGCATGGTGATGGTGACAGCAGTATCTGGCATTTAGAGAGCGCTTGAAGCTTTACAAAGCACTCTATCCTCACAACCCTGGGAGGGAGGTGCAGCCATTATCCCCATCTCACAGAGGAAGACACTGAGGCAGGCAGCAGTTAAGCAGTTGGCCCAGAGTCACCAGACAGTAGATGTCTTGGGTCTTCCTGACTTCAGGCCCAGTGTGTGACCACCTAGGGGCACCCCTGGGATCCCTTCTCCCCAGGATTTGCTGTCACCTGGCAGGACCCACCCCAGGGCTGCTTTGATCGCTGCCGGTCCGCCAGCAGCTTCTTCTGCCTGCCTCTTCTTCTCACTTCCCCCGGCTCTGTTAGGAAGCAAGGTGCCTCCTCCGCACATGGATTGCTGTTGTGGAGGTTTTAATTAGGAGGGCATGTCTGAAGGGACTTCTGCAGCTTCTTAGAGTCTTAATGGATTGAACCTTCTAATTGCCTTGACTCATCCCCTGGTTTACAAAAAGCTTTTGCTTTTTTCTTGACCTGTTCCTGACTTACGGGCACCTAGTCCATTAAGTTCCCTCCTAGAGCACATGTTATATGGGAGGAATAAAAGCGTTTGGAGCCTCAGTGTAGCCAAGTGCACACGAGCTCCTTCTGCAGCAGGAGCAGGAGCCAAGTTCAAAGCCATGCACAGGGATGAGCTGTTACATAACTGGGACATTACAGTCTTCCCATCAGCCTGGGAGCCCAGACTTTCTCATCAGCAGGAGTTGCAGGAGCAGGGAATGATGCTGGAGAGTCCCCAAGGGGATGATGGGCCGCCCAGTGGGGCAGGCTTCACTGTGTCCCAAGGTCTGGAGGCAGAAATGACACAGAGTTCTGTTTGCCTTCCCAACATCAGGAGGAATTCAATGACTATGAAGCAAATGACCCATGGGTGCAGCAGTTCATCTTGAACCTCGAGCAGCAAATGGCCGAGTTCAAGGTGAGCACCTTGGGCCTCAGGGCTGCAGCTGTTCCTGGCGGTGCCTCTTGTCTGGGTGGCCTGCAGGCCCAGGACCCTGAGCTCATGTCCATCCTCTGTATAGGCTGGGCTCTCCCCCGTCATCTGTGACAGCCTCACCAGCCTCGTGACCAACCTCGTGGCCACTGAACTGGAGAAAGTCGTGCTGAAATCCACCTTCAACCGGGTAAGGCCTCTGAGGCATGCTATAGTCCTCCCCACCCGCTTCCCTTCCCAGGTAGGCCCCCCAGGGAGCAGGTGCTGTGGGGCCCCCCCCCAGGGAGCAGGTGCTGTGGGGCCCCCCCCCAGGGAGCAGGTGCTGTGGGGCCCCCCCCCAGGGAGCAGGTGCTGTGGGCCCCCCCCCCAGGGAGCAGGTGCTGTGGGCCCCCTTGGACCTCGCCACACTCATGGAAACTTGTTTTTCCTGCTTTCTCCAAACTCCTTTGCCCGACCTCCAAGCCGACACCTGCTCCATTTTCTGGCCTTCTCTCCTATGCCTTTGGCTCCCCCTACTCCCCACACCTGGAATGCCCTTCCTTGTTTCCCTGCTTAATTCCTGCCTGTCCTTTAAAGCCCGGCTCAAAACCACCTCCTCCATAAAATCTGTCCCAGTTCCTCTGGTTCATAAGCCATGACCCTCCTGGACCTCACACAGCAAGTTATTTATTACAGGCTGTTCCATGAGGGGAGGGGCTGTGCCTGGAATGCAGGCCCTACACTGGACCCCACCACCACCCCGCTTCCATCCTGGCACCTTGCGTTGCTGCTGCATTTCTTGGATGAAATGAACAAGCGGATGTACACAAGTCCAGGCCTCCACCTTGAAAGGGCCTCCCTGGGCTTTTATCTTGCAGCTGGGTGGCCTGCAGTTTGACAAGGAGTTGAGGTCCCTTGTCGCTTACCTCACCACAGTGACCACCTGGACCATCCGAGACAAGTTTGCCAGGCTTTCCCAAATGGCAACCATCCTCAATCTGGAAAGGGTAAGTGAAGGTTTGGGGGCTGGCAAGACGTCCCCTGGCTTGCCGGGGAAGGAGCCAGGTTTCAAGAGAGTGCTGCCCAGGAGACAGAAGGATCCCAGAGCCAGCCCACATGGCCCATCCCTCTAGGGAGAACCATTCACCCCTCTAGGGAGAACCATTCACCCCTCTAACAAGAACCATGGGGCTTTTCCTTTGGAAGCCAATGACTGTCTGTGGGAATATTCCTTCTCTTTGCTAACTTGTTTCTTTGGCCTTCTTCTCCAGGTGACAGAAATCCTGGATTACTGGGGTGCCAACTCAGGCCCACTCACATGGCGCCTGACTCCCGCTGAGGTGCGCCAGGTGTTGGCCCTACGCATTGATTTCCGCAGTGAAGACATTAAGAGGCTTCGCTTGTAACTGGCAGGACAAGTCCCTCCAACTCCATGTGTTTTGGAGGGTCTCTCAGTGATTGAGGCCCCGAGAGCTGTTAGCCTGAAAATTCCAAGGATTTGCTGCAGTCCAGGCAGGCCTGACTCAGGCCTGACTCAGGCCATCTCTTTGTCACGGACAGTCATGTCTGGGGGCCCAGCATATTCCCTTTCTAGAAACAGGTAAATGAGCCACCCTGGATATCTCTCTGCCTCCCAAGTTTGACCAGACCCACAAAGGACCCCCCCCATACATTCCCTACAGAGGAGGGAAAAGCCAAACCTCAGGCTAGAAGTATGGTAATGACCAGAATGTAGAACACAGGCCAGTTTTCTTCTTTGGGTGAGAACCATCACCAGTCCTCAGACACTACAGAAGACAGTTCTATTTCCCTTCAGACTGGGCCAATATTATCCTCTTAGAGGACTTTTGGGGCAGCTGGAGAACAATAGAGATCCTCAGGAAATGGAGAAAATAATGAATGTTCCATTATCTTTAGGGATCACATTAAATAAAGACTGAGACTTGAAAGCTGCTGGGTGTCTAGTTTCAGAGAAGGGCCCAGAGCAGGGTCACAGAAGTGAATGAGGGCAGAGAGCTCCAGCTCCCCTCAGGACAACCGGTGACATGTAGGGAATGCTGAAGTCTCATCAGCCACACCTACCCACCCCAGCAGGAGCGTCCTCTGCCATCCTCTGCTGTAGCTCACTGTGAGCCAGGAGTGTCCCACAATGAAACAGGCAGGTGGAAATCACTTTCAATGCCAATGGAAAAAGGCTTCCTAGGACCAGCTAAAGAATGACTGTTTTATTGCCACTAAAAATCACAATCTGAAAGGCCTGGTTCTGGCAGCAGCTTGTGCAGGTATCCCATGTCCCCTTTAGAACATTCACTTGTTAAAACCAGAATTTCCAATGACTCTGTACCCAGCTTCAGGCCCCAGGCTAGAGAATTGGGTGTAGGTGAAGACAGCATCTCACCACACTCATTGCAGTTGTCATTGAGTCAGCCTCATGGATGCCCCAGCCTCCCCAGCCCCAAAATGACCACAGCTGTGCTCCCTGCCCCTTCACCTGCTGGCAGAGTTGCTACATTAGTCATTCTGTGAAGCTTGGTGAGAGGGAAGCCTGACTTTCTTTGGTTTACCCTGCAGAGAAGGGAAATAAACTCCCTAGTATACCTTCTACAATTGCGCCAAAGTGTGCAGAAAATTAGAATTGTGTCCTAGTGAGAATCCCCAAGACAGCCAGCCTCCTAGGGAAGGAGCATTGGAAAAGAGGGAAAAGAAAAAACAGACTCACAGGGCCACTGGGTATGGGGGAATAAGTTACAGAAGGGGGTGACTGGTTGGATTTCTGGGTAAGGAGGGGGTGGCTAGGCTGGACTGCTGATGAAGCTTTCTTTAAATAATTGATCCATTTGGCCAGAGGACATTGGGCCTAGTGGTGCTAAAGTCCAACAAAACCCCAAGTTCTGGGTCCTCATAAGTGTCTGTTTACCCCATGTGTAGAAATGAGTTGTAACAGAATTAGCAGCATAATCCAGGGGAGGGATGGCCTGTTCTCATTGAGAGGGAACTCCCCTTAATGTTAGCTCCTCCTCCTCACATCAGTAACACAGTGGGGTTGGAGACCAACTCATACTTATTGGCCAGCAAGGTGGGCCCTTGGGGCTCTGAGCCCTAGGCCACCATGACAAGAGGATGAGATGAGTGAGGCCCTTCAGTCTCAGTTTGGCTGAGACCAAGACCATGCTGATGTCTGCTGCAGCTGGGAAATTCCAAACACCTTGCCAGCTCTGGGTCCAGGATGCCCTTCCCCAAAGAATGGGTATTCTTGCTGTCTCAAGTCCCAATGATTTCTTGCTCTGGCCCCCAGAGAGAAACAAAATAGAGTTTGCCTCTTTCTATGAGGAAAACAAAAAAGCCAGGTTTCACTGGGCCCAAAGTTCAGGCTCTTCCTTTCTGGCATTACAACCAACCCTGGCTGGAACGTGGCCTGGGCATCTCCAGTCTGTCAGGCAGAAGTGTCACTGGCCAGCAACTGCAGGCTGAAGCCCTGTGTGTCTACCTCCACCAAGTGGATGCTGTATTTCTCCAAGCCCTGGGAGGGAAGCGCAACAGTTGAGAGAAGTTCTAGGAGATGAACAGGTCCTGAAAAAGGCCCAGGGTTGGCCCAGCAGAAGGAGCTCCCCATTCCCCAGCCCCACTCTGTACCTCTGTCTTGGCCAGCACACTCTCAAGGACCTCTTTCTGCCGGGGCTCTTTAGTCAGCAAGTAGAGGAAGCCGCCACCGCCAGCCCCTGCCAGGCTCTGGCCATACACGTAGGGCTTCAGGGCATCCATCATGCGCCGCACAGCCTGGGGTTCACAGCCAGGAGCCATGCACTTCTTCTGTTCCCAGTACCGAGTCAGACACTGGCCCAGAAGGGGTAGGTTCCCTGCAATGCATGGTAAACATAGGCAGCCCTAGGCATTCACAGAATATCTGTCTACTTCTCAGCTTTGGAGCTCAAGTATACTGAGCATGAAGCAGTCCCCAGGGCCAACGAGCTGTGAGGCCCAGAATCTCTTCTGGGTCCTCTACTGCCACCTCCCCTCTCCAGGGCAGGGCACCAGTCCCAGGATTCCTGGTGACAGCCCCTAAAAAGGCACATGGGATAGGTCAGGGACAGGGAAGGGTTGAGACCCCTTAGGGCAGACCAGCATGGATCAACTCAAGCCAGACCACAGCTATAACCACACCCAGGGATCTGTTCAGTCCTGCTTATCTCAGCTCCCTCTTTCCCCACTTGTGCTTCCTCCTTATTACGCATAAGGAGCCCGTTGGGCGGCAGCACATTTGGCCCCAGATGGTTAGACTTCCAAGGGTAAACTCGGGCATTGGTCTGTGACTTTGTAGGGGAAATGTGAATAAACGATGGGAGCTAGCCCTGCTGAAAGTCCTGTCTGGTCAGACACCAACAGATCAGCTCCCTGGACCTCGCCCGCTCCTCAAAGAACATTCACCTTGGCTGAAGGCCTGAGCACATTCCTCAGCATTTCTCATCAAAGCTTGGACATTGTCCACAACAGCAGGCAGCCGGGCATACCAGTTCCTCAGTACATCCTATAGTTGGTGATGAGGGCAAAAAAGGAAAAGGAAAGGAAATTGTCAGGTGTGGACATGGGAGGCACTCACAGGTCCTGTACGAGGCATCGCTCCCCAGCAGCCATCCTCCTCCATCCACGTAGTGGGTCAGGGAGACATGAACACAGAGGAAGAGCTTACCTGAAGCAAGTTTCGTGCCAAGCGGGTCTTGCCTGTGTACACGAGGAGGAGGTGCTCATTGAGGGTCTGTATGAAGGCAGCAGGCACTGAAATTTCTTCCACTTCCACCTTCAATGGCAGCCGAGGCCTCGATCGCCCTATCTTGATGCCTGGGACAAGGCCACCCACCTGGTCTTGCCAGCCGCCTCCTGCAAGCCCCAAAGCCCTGTCACAGGCCATTTCTGACATATGTCCCAAGCCTCATCCCTGACTCCACATTCTCATCTTCTGACTCATTCATTCAATAAATACTAAGTGCCTACAGTGTGCTCCGCATCAGGGAAACAAAAAGAGGCAAAAACATGAGGTATAAGCAGTTATGGCCTTCTCAGTATGTGGGGGAGAAGCATGAGGGAGAGAATTTGGAACTCAGAATTTCTTAACGTTAACTGGGAAATATTTAATGAAATAAAATGATTTTTCTTAAAAAGGCAAAAGACCGTCCCTGCCTTCAAGGAGCTTACAAGGAACATGGACACATGTAAACCAATATGAACAAAGCAAGTTATGTCCCAGATAAATAGGACAGAATTAAGAGGGAAAGCAGTCTTTTCACCCTCTCGCTCCAGGGCTTTTGGTCTAGAGTAGCAAAAGAGAAGAGAGCCAAAGGACACCAAGGTCCGAACTCTGCCACTCAGAAGCTGTGCTGCTCTGTTCAGATCCCTTGGAACCTTGCTGAGTCTCAGAACTCTGTATAAAGCTCTATAAATATATGGTCATTATAATGATAACTTACCCGGACCAAGTATATCCAGCCCTGATTGAATGAGTTAATGAATGAATGAATAGCCCCTTCACTCAACGCCCAGGTAGAAGTAAAATTCCCTGCCTTGGACCATGGGTATGGGCATAGGGGCCCAGGGGAAACTCAGAAACAGGAAAGGTCTTCCCCCAAAAAATACGAGGAACTGATGGCAAAGCCATACAGCTGTCCCCAAACGTCTGCAGCCCCTCAGTCTCCCCAGGGAATGTCTAAGAGAGTTGAAAATGACCAGGCTTGGTGGCATTAAGTATGTAGGGAGATGAAAATGTCATGCAAATCACATGTAGGTTATCAGATGAAGGTCCCCCCAAACCAGTTGAAATTCTGGGATATGGCCAGGTCAAGGGAGATAAGAATGCAGTCTCCTTGAGGGCAAGAAACATGTCTTTTTGCTGGTGACTCCTAACACACTAGAACAGTGTCTAGTACCTAATAAATGCTTGCTGATGGTTTGGGGCCCTTGGAAAAATTCTACAGAGCCCCATTTACCAGGGCTGAGGCCCCCACCCCCCACTGCCTTTCCCTGAGCTTCCGTCTCCCCAAGGTCCAACCTCTCTCCCTCCTTTTCCCCACCATACCCGTGGTAAGCATCTGCTCCAAATGTAGCACAGCATGGATCAAGGCTTGAGTGCCCACTCTTTCACCTGCTGCCTCATGCAAGGCCACCAGCACTGCTCCGGCCAAGATACTGCTTGTACCTACGGTGTTAGGAGAAATCGTCTGCTTTAGAACCTTCCAGGGAAAAAGGGGCTGAGGCTGGGAACTGGCAGAAAGAGAGACCAAAGGCTGGGGCCAGGGCCAAGAGTCTGGAGTGGAGAGCTGGACGGAATGGGGCCAGAGCACAGACATGAGGGCAGCGCTGCTGTCAGAGGGGCCACTCACCCAGACCAGAGCCATGAGGAAGGTCAGACCACGTGTACAGCTCGAAGCCACCCCCAAAGCGATGGTGAAGCTGGGTCTGCAGAGACTTTGGGGAGTGGATCTGTACAATCTGGGCACAGATGAAAGCTGCCTTCAGCAGAGCCCCTTCAAGGAAATGGAGGAGGGGAAACGAGCTAAACCAAGACATCCAACCGAATCCGACACGTTTCCTTTCTTAAATTGGTCTTCTATTTGTTTTTTAGTTAATTTATTTATTTTTAGTTTTCAACATTCACTTCCATACGTTTTAATTTTTCTCCCCCTCCCCAAGACAGCATGCAATCTGATATAGGCTCTACACATACATTCCTATTAAACATTTTCATATTAGTTATTGATCTTCTATTTCTTACATCACCATAGCATCCCATGCATCCCTCTCCCTCCCCAATCTCATATGATAAACAGAATTTTTTTAAGAGAGGAAAAAAAAGTTAGCATAACTGATCAATACAGTGAGAAAGTCTAAACATATGTACAAACTTGCCAACACCCATTTCTGAAGTGCTACTTTACAAGTATCCTCATCCTTAAAAACAATCCTCACTAGAAACTCTCATCCCCCACAAGCTTTCATCTTCTATCTCTTAGCCAAATTCCTACAAAAAGCTGCCTACATGCCTTCCTTCCGTAGCTTCTCCCTTTATTCTCTTCTAAACCCTTTGACACCTGGCTTCCAACACAACTGAAACTGCTGTCTCCAAAGTGACCAGTGGGGGTGAGGCCAAGAAGGCTGAGAAAAGGCAGGAAGTTGCCTAAGTGCTCCCTAGTTTCCTTCAGAGTGATTGATGGATGACTTGTCAAATCTGACGGCCTCTGCTCAATTCTCATCCTCCATCTTCCTCCGCACCCTTTGACGCTGTCGACCGCCCCTCCTCCTAAAGACTCCCTTCCTCGGGTTTTCGTGAGACTGCGCTCTCGGCGTCCTGCTCATCTGTGTGATACTGCTGTCTCCTTTGATGGATCCCGAGCCTCTGACTGAGACCCTCTTCTTTCCTCACTCTACACTCTCCGATTTGGTATTCCCAGATACATCCAGACCCAGTCTCTCTCCTGAGCTCCAGTACCAGCCATCACCAGTGGCCAAAATGAACGTCCCATAGGTACCTCACAACAACCTATCCAAAACTGAACTCATTCTCTCCTCTCCTCTTCTAAAATGTTCCATTTCTATCGAGGGAACTGCCATCCTCTCTGAGCCCCCCAAGTTTGGTATCAGTCATTTGATGCCTCACTCACACTACATATCTAATCACTGCCCAAGTCGCCACCCCAACACAGGACTATGTGTCATGTGATAACTATAAGTCATCACCCCTCAACTGGACTATGGCAATAAACTATTATTTATTCTTCCTGCCTCGAGTCTCTCTCCAGCTCCAATCCATCCTCCTGTCACTCATGAAAATGATTTTCTTAAACTGTGTGTCTTCCCCCAATTCAAGAAATTCCAAAGGTTCCCTCTTGACTCTAGAATCAAAGTCCTCCATTTGGGTTTGGGTTGTGTGTGTGTGTATGTGTGTGTGTGCGCGCTTTTTTGGAGGGGGGAAGGCAGAGCAATTGTGGTTAAGTGACTTGCCCAAGGTCACACAGCCAGTAAGTCTTAAGTCTGAGGCTGACTTTGAACTCAGGTCCTCCTGACTCCAGGGCCGGAGGTTCTTACCTGGTGCGTGTGGTTGACAATAATCCTGCAGATCCTCCAGGCTCTGGCACACAAGCTCTGTGAACACTTCACCTGAATGGGTCCCGATTGACAGCCGCAGCTCGGGCTGAGTGATTCGACGTGCCCTTGCCCCAATGGGCCTCTGCCCATCCACCAGGATGGCCAGGTCCACCACTGCTCCTCCATGCTCATAGGTGATGGGCGGAGTATCACTCCAGCCACCTGCAATGGAGGATCCCTGGACTCACCAACGCTCCAGGATCCACCCACCCTGGGTGGGGCAAAGGGAGAACACCCCCTTACCCAGCAGCTCCCTTGGGGCAGAGGATGTAGTTCTTACCAGAGAAGTCCACCCGGGCTGGGCACTCCACCACCACCCAGTGCCCAAAAGGTGGGGGTTCAAACGTGGTGACAGAGTAAAAGGTAGACATGACTGCCTGCCGGATAAGGATCTGCTCAGCTCCTTCATAATGCCGAGCAGCTCTCACTAGCAGAGCCGGCCTAGAAACACCAGAGGGGAGGAAACGATCATAAGGGACCTCAGAGGTAACCTAGCATCACCCCCCCCCCCGCTTCATTATACAGATGAGGATGTCACTGGCCCAGGGTCAGGCCCAGGCCCAAGACACTTTGGGTTCTACTCCCCTTTTTTCTTCCCTTTATGGTAGGAAGTTTGATGAAGTGAAAAAAAAAAAACCCAAACAGCTGGGCTACATCATTTGGGGAATGGTGTATGAATGTAATGGACGATGATTGTACTACTAAGAAATGAGGAAAGAGATGGTTTCAGAGGAGCCTGAGAAGACTTGTATGAACAGATGCAAAGTGAAGTGAGCAGAACCAGGAGAACAATTTATACTGTAACAGTACTGGAAAGACCAACGACTTTGTAAGGTTTAAGAACTCTGTTCAGCACAAATGACCAACCACAACCTTAAGTGACCTGGGGTCTATTCTGGACAATGTGCCCAGCACAGAGGGAGGGAGAAAGACAGAAGACAAGATAGAGAGATAGGTAGAAGATAGAACTAGATGACAGGGAAGGAAAGAGAGATAATCGATGATATAGATAGAGTGGAATAGACAGATTAGGTAGATAGATAAATAGATAGACAGATAAAATGAAAAAACAAATGACAGTTCCTGCCCGCAAGAAGCTTATATTCTAATGGAGAAACTATTACCATCATTCTCACCATTATTATTAATTATCATTATTCCATCCCCATGAGTGGCTTTCCCCTTCCCCATCCCTAGCATTACCCCAAGTTCACCTGCCCAGCCATTTGGTCCTCTCACGGGCAAGCTCTTCCACACCCCTCGCCATGTCCCCTCTCTCCAGGTACTGGAAGGCCAGGGCCCACTTCTGGTTGGCTGCTGGTCCACTTCGAAGACCCCCATGGCCTCCAGCCATGCAGCCCAGGACATCAGCTATGCAGGCCAAGGCCCGGGCTGCCACACCAGAATCTTCAGCCTGAGCTGCAACTGCAAGGGGAAAGAAGAGTTGGGGGAGGGCCAACGGGACCCCTTCACTCCCAGAAGAATAACCCACAGGCAGAACCACCACCACAACTCCTAACAACAGAAAGAAGCCAAAAAGCTTACTTTCCTCTTGTTCCCACCAGAGGCAGAGTGAGCGAGAGTCTATGCAATGGGGTCTAAGTTCCAGGATTTAAAGAGAGTCCCAGAATTGCCCCCCAAATATCACCTCTACCTGTTAGAAATTCCCATCATTTTCGTGGACCAATGGGTTAAACAAAGCTAGAGATAGTGTCTCCAGAAGGCACCAGTTAAAATATACATGCAAAATAAATAAAATTGGAATTTAATTTTAAAACCTAGAAAACAAAACAAAATAAAACATCTATCTGCTCCCTATCAGGGCAAGTAGGTGGCACAGTGGGTAGAGCACCAGCCCTGGATTGAGGAGGACCTGAGTTCAAATCCAGCCCCATACACCTGCCATTTACTAGTTATGTGACCCCGGGCAAGTCACTGAGCCCCAATGGCCTCAAAACAAAATAAAATAAAATAAATTAATCAACAAACATTTATTAAACAACTACTGTCAATCCTTGGGGGTTTTTAGCCCTGAGAATTTACAAAGACAAAGCATGGGGGCGGCTAGGTGGCACAGTGAATAGAGCACCGGCCCTGGAGTCAGGAGGACCTGAGTTCAAATCCAGCCTCACACTTAACACAAAAACTAGTCATGTGACCTTGGGCAAGTCACTTAACCCCAATTGCCCTCCAAAATACAAAACAAAAAGAAAAGACAAAGCATGAAACTGTCCCTACTCTCTAGAAGAGCATGTTTCCTACTGTATTATTCTAGGTATTAATCAGTTCATCAGATTGGTATCTTAAATTCAAAGGGGAAGACACAGGGACAATCAAGTTCAAATGAGTTAGGAGGCCAGATAAGCCTCAGGATGGATCACAGGAAGGTTCAGGGAAGGGGAGCTTAACCCTTGTGCCATGGACCCATTGGGCAACCTGGTAAATGAGAAAGGGGAGACTCCCTTTTCAGAATAAGGCTTTTAAATGCATAAAATAAAACATATAGGATGACAATAGGCAGCCGGGTGGTTCAATGAATAGAATGCAAAACTTGGAGCCTGGAGGACCAGAGTTCAAATCTTGCCTCAGACACTGTATTACCCGGGCAAGCCATTTAACCCCTGATGTCCTCAGTTTTCTCATCTGTAAAATGGGGATGATAAAAGCCCCTACTTTCCAGGGTTGTTCTGAGGTTCAAATGAGATAATATCTGTAAGGTGTTTTGGAAATCTTAACGTTCTAGAAAGAGACAGCATATTGGACTGAAATACAGTTATCAAAATATAGAAATTTTTTAAAAGGTCACAAAGGCTTGGAGAGATGGAGCCTTGGGAGCAGATGCCTGATAACTTTAGCTCTTTGTTTTCTGGGGGGTAAGTGGCCCATGCCCAGCAAACAGAATAGAGACTTCAGGGCTCCTCCCCTGCCGCAGAATCCCTGCTGCTCTCTGTCCCTGGAGTACATGCCTCTCAGGGTACAACCTATGTCAGGTCATTCAGAGGGTAGAGAAAGAAGGGGCTTCCCAAGGGGAGCTAAAGGGAGTGGAGACCATGGTGGGCTAGAGACCCCCCTCAGCTGACTGTGAATGATGCCCTCCTCCCTGTCCCATCCTGTGTCTGCTTCCCTTGGGACCCCAATTCTCCTTCCTCCTACCCTACTTATCAGTTATTCATGGAGAAGCTTTAAAATCTCATCCTTCCCAGAAATAGTCAGGTTTTAATGTAATGGAAAACTCTAGAAAAGCTTAAAGCACAGAAGGAATAAATTTCCAATGATGGGATTTTGGGCACTGTGACAGGTGAGGGGGAAGTTCTATTTGAGATTAAAGACCCCTTTTTAGTATGCCAAAAATATACGCGTACGGCCTTAGATGTCCTGAGCTGCCTGTGGAAACACCCAGTTAGGGGCCTTCTCCTTCCTTGGCAGACTCATCCAGGACAAGAAGTTGTCAGGAAGAGGTTTTCCATGAAGGGAATGGGGTGTGTGCCCAGGAACCTGGGAGGAGGAGGGAAAAAAAGACCAGGGGTCTTAATGTTTTGGGTGTCTCGGACCCCATCAGCACTCTGATGAAGTTTATATATCCCTTCTCAGAATCATGTTTTCAAATGCATGATAAAATACATGAGATTGCCAAGGAAACCAGTTACTTTTGGGAATATAGATATACTTTTTCCCCAACCAAGTTCACATGGTCCCCACCCCTGGAAACCATCACTGACTCCAAGTTAAGAAGGGGAAGGAACCGCTGGGGCCTAAGCCCCCATAAGCCCTATCTCCTGGAGTGGTTTCCCAGGGGATGGTCATTTTCCCTGGCTGTCCACCATGCCTGGAAGGTTCTCCCATCTCATTTCCACCTCCTGACTTCCTTCAGGTCTCAGCCCAGATCTCACCTTCTACCAGCAGCCTTCCCAATCCCCCCAAGATTATTTCTGATTTTTCCTCTATGTATCAGGTCTGTACACAACTGCTTGCATGTTGTCTCCATCTCCCCCATCAGACTGGAAGCTCCTGGAGGGCAGGTACTTTCTGCCTCTCTCTGTATCCCTAGCCTTAGCCCAGTGCTTAATAATGTTTACAGACTGACTGATTAGCTTGCCCTGTGCAGGGAATCTAATGATGGGGGACAGGAAATTCTGCCTCACCCTGGTCCAGCGTGGTCAGCAGCAGCCCGTGGCACCCCTCATGAGTGGCAGCCCTGATCAGCGGCAGCAGGCTGTGGTCCTGACGCCCCTCCAGCACACGCCGCACCTTCCCCTGGGCCTGTTGGAAGAAGAGGGTCCGGCGAGAAGCCAGCGTGGCGGCCTGGTCCAGGTAAAGCTGAATCTGTTTCCAGGACATGCGCCAGGAGGCTCTCCAGGCCTGGAGAGAGCCTCCACTGGAGCCCAGCAGCCACAGCACATCCTGGAGGCCTGGGGACCTCGAGGTGGAAAATACAGGGAAGAGCCGAGCAGTGAGAAGGCAGTGCTCTTCTGGGGGGGTGTCCACGTCCCATATGTCACCATCCCTGATGCAGGGCAAAGATGAGGATCAGAGAGAGGGTCATGCGAAGGTGAGGGTCCGCTCCCAGCTCGGCCCCCTCTACCAGGGTGACTGGGGACAGCTGGAAGGTCCTCGGGCTAGATGGTCAATGGAGGACCTTTTCCCACTTGATGGGACGTCACTAGGGGTGCAGGGTCACAGGCTTAGGGTTAACCACTGCCAGCCCACCTTAGCAGAGGGGAACACCATCACCATCACCAACCCCGGCCAAGAGGAAAATGTTCACATCCATCCCTGGGACAAATGACAGGGGAAAGGGAGTGTGAGGGACAAGAGGAGGAAACCAGGCCTGGCAAGATAATATGGAATAGTCCACATGGCAGAGGGCCTGACTAAGGTTCATGGCACAGGATGGGGAGAGGGTAGGGGGCACCCAGGGATCTGAGATGGGAGGATTCTCCAGCGGGAAGTGCTCCTACACCCCACTGGGGTCATCCTGCCTCAATGGATCCGGTGGCCCTTACCAGATGCCTGTCCTCTGGAAGAACTCAGTCCAGGGCACATTGAGATATGTGCCCTTCCCCAGTGCTGGGCTCTGAAGAGGACAGTCAAAAGGACACAATTAGGAAACAGTGGTGGGTTCAGGGAGGCAGAGGTGGCTAAGGCAGGGAGGGTGGAGATGAGTGACCAATCAGCCCAGGCTGGGGAAGGAAGGAGCCCCGAGGCAGGACACAGGGCTCCAGGGTCTGAAAAAGGTCTATAGCATTTCTTAAAAAAAACCCTTCAAGCAAATTAGATGCCAACTGCTGCCCCCTCCCCCACTCAGCCCCTTGAGAACCGAAAAGATGGGGTTTAATCAAGAGTCATCTCCCTGGTCTGGGATTCAATGTCCTGGCCTATAAAATGGAAGCACTTCACTCAATAACCTCTAACATCCTTTCCGGTGCTGATTTCCACAATGGCATAAGATGTTCTCTATGCATGCCCACCAAGGATGAGGGCATCCTGGCCTTGGCCTGGCTCTGTGTGTCCTCAGCTCTGCACTGCTTGTCATTGCCAGGCCTGCTGGGTGAAGGAGGGAGAGGGGCAGCCGCCCCTGGACTGGAAGCCCCTTGAGGGCAGGCATTGGGTCATCTCCTTCCTATCCCCCAGGTGAAGCCAGTTCAGGGAGACAGCACCATCCCTATAACCTGGGTACCTCAGACCCACAGAGCTGGGGACTCCAAAGAATAATTCAGAGATGTCCCATGACTTCCCTGGGCTCACACAGCATTTACCTAAAGCTTTCAGCTTTGCAGAGCACTTTAGAAATATTACTTCATTTGATCCTCAAAACAATCTTGGGATGTAAATGCTATTATTATCCCCATTCTACAGATGAGTAAACTGAGAAACAGAGGTTAAGTGACTTGCCCAGGGTCACACGGCTAGTCAGTGTCTAAGGGAAGATTTGAATTCAGATCTTCCTGGCTCCAAGTCCAACACACTATCCACCTGATACTGTCTTTGATAAAAGGTCAAATTATGGGTTCCCTGGCCAACCTCAGTGATAGTGATGGCCCTTAGTAGGGGCCTCCCCGCTGAAGAGGAAAGAACTAGATTAAAATGAGAGGACCCAGGGGTGGCTAGGTGGCGCAGTGAATGGAGCACCGGCCCCTGAGCTCAAATCTGGCCTCAGACACTTAACACCAAAACTAGCTGTGTGACCTTGGGCAAGTCACTTAACCCCAATTGCCCTCCAAAAAGCAAAAAAATAAAAAATAAAGTGAGAGGACCTGGTTTCGAATCCTAGCTCTGGTAGTTACTAACTACGTAAGCTTGGGCAGGCGATGTAACCTCTCTGGGTCAGTTTCTTCATCTATAGAATATAGACACTGGCGCAGAGGATCGCTAAGGTTCCTTCTGGTGCTAACACTATGACCCTTCAGGTCTGAGAGAGCAGCAGGGCCAGGAAAAGACCTACCTGCCAGTCATCTTGGCGTCCAATGAGAGTGAACACCTGGATGGAGGTGTCCCGCAGCTGGATATGATGTCCTTGGAGGATGAGGTCGTGCAGCGCCAAGCCATGGAGGGCGCTGGAGGAAGCTCTGTCCAGTCCAAGCAGGAGGCACCCAGGGCCAATGTGGATGGGACCCTGGTTGGGAGAGAAGGAGCTGGGACTCGGCCACTGGGAATCGTCCCCACTCGGGACTGGTCCCGGGTATGGGAAGAACTCAGGTCAGAGATGCCAGGGCCATGGCTTGGAGGGATTGGGGCAGAGCCTGCTGTGGTCTTGGGCCTCGCCTTGCCACTCTCCAATCCATCCTCAACAACACCGCCAACATTCCTAAAGCACTCCCCTGCTCAGAAAGCTCCAGTGGCTCTCACCTCCTTCTAGACAAAACGCAGACGTGTCTGTCTGGCAGGTAACACCTTTCCCAACATATAGTTGCAGCCCACCTTTCCAGCTGTACTGTACAAGTTTTACAGAACAAATCCTTTTATGAAGGGGATTTGTTCTATGAAGTTTGGGCTCAGTCAAAGGGGCACACTTGAGGACCTAGAGGGCCACATGTGGCCTTGAGGCTGCAGGCTCCCCATTCCTGCTTGAATGGTTCATCCACCCCCTTTGCCTTTGTCTAGAATAAACTCCTTTCTCACCCTCCCCTAGAAGAACCCCTAACTTCTTTCAAGACACTGTCCAAGCATGCTACTGTTCTTTCCTTGTCTCCTCCTCCCAAACTTTGTAAATGTGACATTTACTTAGTTATTTTCATGCATCTAAGCTCCTTGAGGGAAGGGACCATTGCAATTCTGGGTCTGGATCCCAAGTGCACGAAGCAGGCACTAAAATGCTTTCTGGTGGGGTAGCTAGATGGCACAGTGAATAGAGCACCGGCCCTAGAGCCGGGAGGACCTGAGTTCAATTCCAGTCTCAGATACTTGACACTTACTAGCTGTATGACCCTGGGCAAGTCACTTAACCTCAACTGCCTTGCCAAAATGAATGAACGAATAAATAAACGCTTGCTGAAGAAATAGAACAACAAAGTTCAGTGATATTCAGAGGTGCCATTCTTGGCCTTTAGGACCCAGAGTATCTAATCCTCAGGCTGTTCAAATAGCCTTTATATAGAGTAAGCACTTTTTAATTGTTAAATTGAATAAGTCATTTTTTAATTGAATTTGGCTGCCCCACTGGCTCCTCTCCTAGGGCCCTCTCTTTGTCCACAGACCTAGGGTAGCAGGGAGAGAGGGGCTCCCCTCTACCTTCCTGGACAAACCTATTCAATGGGTGGAGCATGAGACAGAGAGAAGGTGCCTGCAGGGTCTGGGGCGAAGGGAGGTGGGAGAAGAACAGCTTTTACCTGGAGTTGGCAATGCTGAATCGCACTCCCAGGGCCCAGGTGAACCTCTCCCTCCAGCAGGCTATTGACCACAGAGCAGCCGGCTTCCAAGAACTGAGGCTTCTGCAAAGGCAAGAAGGAAGGAAACAAGCCTGGGCCTGGGAAGGTTATTCCCATTAAATCCCTCTCCTGGCTCCCTACTGCCTACAGGGTCAGGTCCACAGTCTGACCTCTCCAACATCGTCTGCTGGCGCTCCCTGGCACACAACGCCCCCTCCGCCCGTCAGGCCTGTCTCGTTGGACCCCCCGCCTCCAGCCACACATACATACCATGCTCCTGTCCCATTCCAGACTCCTCTGCCCGCTCCTCTCCAAATGTTCCAACCCTATCTATCCATCCTTCAAGGCTCAGCTCAAGTCCTACCTTCAGGGAAGCTGAAGCTTTTCCTGATGACTATCATGTCAGAAAAGAGCAAGGGACTTGAGGGCCCTCTAAGACAAATCTCTTATTTTACAGAAAAGGAAACTGAGGCCCCAAAAGGGAAATGACTTGCCCAAAGTAATGCAGCTAATTAAGAGGCAGCCCACAATGAACTCTTCTGAATTCTCATGATGCTCACAGTCTACGTCACTCATCTGGCATGGCAATATGTTATATCTTATAAGGGAGGTAGGTTTGTGTTGGGGTGTTGACTCCCCAAGCAGACTGTAAGCTCTCTGAGGGCAGGGACCACGTCTTTTCTTCTGTCCCCCACAGTGGCTGAGCACAGGGTGGCCGTGGTCATTGCTCAGTCTTTGTCTTAGAAAAGGATCACTGACGTCATGGGGCGATGTCTTGATGTTCTCATGAACTGGATTTGAGTGAGGCAGTCACACAGAGTGGCCGGCCTCACTGTCTCTTCCAGAGTCACTGAAGTTCAGCAGCAGGACAAAAGTCAGGACGGTTGTCAATGGCTTGGGATGCAGAGGATGACCTTGGTGTCTCCGATGTCTGACCAGGCTCTACACTCTCCCTTCCTGCTTCAGCCGCCTTCGTGGCCATTAGAACAAATTCTCATCCACCCATTCCACTAGGGGTAAGTCTTTACACACGTGGGGTAGACACCCCCTAACTCAACAACAGGGCTGAGGCCTGTCAGTTGCCCTCGCTCTGGTTTAGCCCACTTTCCCAGTTTTACAGGCTGCGCCATTACACATGACACAGCTTCTTGGAACCCCAGGGGAGAGTTGGGTGAAGGTGGAGGAGGAGCTGCCCCACCAGAGGTGCTGGTCCTTCCTGAACACCTCCGGGTATGAGGCACACACTTGGTAAATGCCCATCTGGTTCCTCTGCACTGACAGGTTAGGCAGGGAAGGAAGGCATACTCACCTCCACCTGGGAGTGCACAATCTGAGCAAAGAGGTCCCGGGGGAGCGTCAGGCTGCAGAGGTGGGTGCTGGCCGACGAGGTCATGTATTCGTAGGTGCCATCTGGGATGTATGCTGCGGAGACACAGACCACAGGTGCGTATGTGTGGCAGGAGGGTTGGGTGGGAATGATACAGCCTCTGCCCAGAGCAGCATCTGCTGTCCCTAAGGGCCCAAAGCAGCCCCAGGACAAGGCAGAAGCAAGACTGTATGACCAGACCTCGTAATGAAAAGAAAAGGCAACCAATGACGCAATACCTGTAAGGCACTTTCCAAACCTTAAAAGCACTATGTAAACTACTATATAATTGTTATTATTCATGGGATTATTATTGTTTTATTTATTTATCTTAAATCATCATTACTTATTATTATTCATGGGGTACTACCCTTCCCATTCTACCCACTGCCTCTAAGACCTGGGGTTCTATTTTTTTGTGTAGCCCAGACCCCTCTGGTTTCAAGTCCTGAGAAGCTTTGTACCCCTTTTCAGAATCATGTTTTAGAATGTATACATTAAAATATGCAGAATACTAAAGGAAGCCCAAGGTTAGTAAAAATAAACATGTAATTTTTTTTCCCATTCAGGTTCGCAGACCCCCAGAAATCTATCCCAGGTAAAGAACACCTGACTTAGACCCTGGGCCATTTCAAAGGCTCTCAGATACCACAGTTCTCCCTCAACAAAAGCAAAAGATGATGATGTCACTGAGGAAGACAAGAATTGGGCCAACTCTCTGGTTCACAGGGACAGGAGAGGGATGAGGCCTTTTCATCAGGGGTGCATTCTGGGAGGGCCACGGTACGGCGGCAGACATTCACAGAGATGAGAGGTTTGCAGAGTACTTCGTCCACCTGGCCACTAACAGCCCCACAGTGAGTAGGTACTGTGAATATGATCATGCCCAATTTGCAGGTAAGGAAACTGAGGAAAAGCGATTTGCCTGTACTCACCCAACTAGTAAATATAAAGAGTGGAATTTGAGTCCAGGGTCTCTGTGACAACAAACATGGCCCACTTTCCCCCACAGACCAGAAAGTATGGCCCTCTTGGCATCGTTTGCCTGTTCATTCGTATGTCAGAGTTTATGATGAAAAGTATCCAAACAAGGGCACACGGTAGGTGCTTAATAAATGTCTGTCGGCTGTCTATCACTGTTTCAGCCAAGAGACTAAGAGCAAAGGAAAGGGGAGACTTCATTCCTTGGGAAGTCTCCTTATCAGGCTAAAGGTGACGTGGTTTCCTCCAGTCCACATATCCCAGTCAATCAACCAGTATTTACTGAGATATACCAGGCCCTGAATTAAGTGCTGGGGACTATAAATAAAAACCTCAAGGGGTTCACAGTCTAAGGGAGGAGACAACATGCAAACCAGAGATATATTCAGAAGTGGTAGGAGGTAACTTAGACATGAAGGCACTAAGAGGTGGGGAGAAGAGGCAAGATCTCCTGTAGCAGATGGGGTCTGGACTGAAAGCCAGAGAAACTAATGAGGGGAGGTGAGGGGAGATGGCATTCCAGGCATGGGGTACAGCCACTGCAAAGGCACGGAGACTGGAGATGGAGGCTCATGTGTTCAGAAGAAGTCTGGTCAAGTTGGATCAGAGAGCATACAGAAGAGAGCAGTGTATAAGAAGACAAGAAAGGTAGGGCATCTCCCAAAGGGTCTGTGGTTTCCTCAGCCCTACTTTGCTCCATAGCTGATCCCAGCCGTCCCTGCACTCCCCGATCCCCAGGAATGATCAGAGCAGATTTAGGGCTCACCCACCAAGGCTAAGAGGCTGGTCCCGGAGCTCCTTCCACAGCACAGCCCGTGCATTCCGTTGGCCCCATGCTTGGTCCGTGTCTCCCTGACCCATCTCAGGGTGACAACCGGCCAGAAAGCTCTCACGGTTCACATCCCGCGCCATGCACAGCAAAATGTCAAAGAATAGGGACAGCTATGGGCAAGGGCTGGAGTTAGAGAAGTCACGAACTGGTCAGGGGACCCCAGAAGGCTGGGAGCCCAAAGTCCCCAGTCTCAGCCTGTATCAGCCACAGACCAGGTGAGAGTGGGGACGGCTGCTGAGTATTGGCAATGTCTACAGCCATATCATGACATCCATGTCTACCCATCCTGGTTCCCCAATAAGTAGGGATAGTCAGGTCAGTGTCTGGGCATATTCAGGATGAGATGAAAACAGTGCTGCCATATCCCCAGTGCTAACTCTCCTTCACTGAGTTCCTCCATTCAGTATCTCCTCAGGAACATCCCTGAGTGGGCACAGGGAGCTTGGAGGAATGATAAACTATATGGGGGCAATTTTTGTGATGTAATTGCCTCACCACCCAAAAAGAAGAGAGACACATGGATGGGGAAAGAGAAAGGAAAAAGAAAAAAGATAGAGAAAGGAAAAGAGAAACAGAGAATTAGAGGGGAGGAGAAAGAGAAAGAAAAAAGGAAGTGGTGAGAGATGAGAGAGAAAAAAGAGAGAAAGAAAAGAGAGGGAGTGGTGAGAGGTGGGGAAAGAGAAGTGGAGAGAAGGAAGAGAGGGAATAGAAACAAAGAAAAGAAAGGAGGGGAAGAGAGACAGAGAAAGAAAGAAATGGTGAGAAAAAGAGAGGAAAGAGAGAAAAGATAAAGAAAAGAGAGGAAGGAGTAGAAGATGAAAGAGAAGAAGGCAGAGAGGAGTTAGAGAAGAAGGAAGAATGGGTCCACAGAGCTTCACCTGGACAGGCCGGGCGCCAGAGTCCAGGCCCATGTAGGTGCAAGCGTCCAAGGGGGGTGAGACGTGAATGGCCAGGAGTCGCTCGGCAGTTTCCACAGAGAAGAAGACAATCCCAGAGACCTGGAGGAAGAGCAACCCCCCAGGAAAAGGATGAGGGGAACAGACTCAGAGTTCCTAAAAATCTCTCTGAGCCTCAGTTTTCCCACTTTGACATGAGAACAGTTGTTTGTTTCTGTTCAATTGTTTCAATCGCATCTGACTCTCCATGACCCCATTTGGGGTTTTCTTGGCAGAGATACTAGAGTGGTTTGGATTTCCTTCTCCAGCTCATTTTACAGAGGAGGAAACTGAGGCAAACAGGGTGAAGTGACTTGCCCAGGGTCACACAGCTAGTAAATCTCTGAGGCTCAATTTGAACTCAGGAAGATGAGTCTTCCTGACTTCAGGCACTGCACTCTGTGCACTATGGTGCCACCTAGCTGCTAATGTACAAAAAAGCCTTTGCAAACTCCCATGACAATCCTGAGACCTGTGCAAGAATCATCCCCATTTTACAAATAAAGAAACTGAGGGTCAGGGTAGTCATAGAGCTCTTAAGGGTCAGAGCTGAGATGACAAGGCCAGGTCCCTCCAGATACCCAAGCTCGATGGTCTTCTCTCATACCAGCGGCACTTTCCCATCAGGTCTCACACACTGCTGTATCTGGATCTCTGTGCCCCGGTAGAAAATGTTATGAACCAAGCCCTGTGTCAAAGGAAGAGGAGGAAGCATTGTGAATGGGGAGAGCTGGGAAGTCAGAGCCCTAGCCTCCAGATGAGCAGATGGGATGCTGTGTAAGGTAGGGAATCAGGCAGGCAGTTCCTCTCCCTGAAAATCACCCTTGGGGCAGAGGAGTATGGAATGAGGGCAAAAGCTCCAGGGTCAGGCAGTGGGGAAAGGAGAGAATGCTGCAAAGAGAAAGGGACAGAAAGTCTTGGACTGAAAAGTCCCATTGGGTACTCTGGGGGCCCGCCTTCCTCCCACCACAACCTTGGGCCCACCCTAGTACTCTGAGAGTGTAACCTGGGAGTCAATGAGGTAGACGCCATGGTCCCGGGCATAGGTCACGCTCCCAGGCAGAGAGAACACCCTGGCTCCTCGGAAGTCATCCCAGACGATCTCTAAGGAGAAAGGAGGCTAACAAATCTTTTTTGTAACCACAGTCAGTCAACCCTCATTTATTAAGCATCTACTGTGTGCCAAGAGCTAGAGATACAAAGAAAGACAAAAAAAGAAAATCCCTGCCCTCAAGGAGCTTTCAGTCTAATAGTGGTAATGGTGGCAAAAACATGACGGTGAATGGGTGTGATTACTGTGCTGCAGGAAATGATGGAACGAATGGCTTCAGAGAAATCTGAGACTTGTATGAACTGATGCACACTGCAGAGACTACGAAGGAAGGGATGGACTCCAGACGTGACAAAAAGACAGGCGTCTTTGGACACGGTCAATGTGGCTTTGATGTAAGGGTTTATGATTCTTTTGCGGTCGGAGTTTAGTTTTGGTTTTTTTTAAGGGGGGAAGGTGGGAGGGAGAGAGCAAATTCTTATTGATTGGAAAAAATAATAAAGTGATGCTTTATATAAGGCTCTCTTGGAGATTCAGGGGGAAATTAAGGTGAAGTAAAAACAAAAAAATCATACAATTATTTTTTTTAATCTTTTAAAAAGGATGGTCTCAATAAATAGGGGGAAAGAAGAAAAGGGAGGCAAAGAATTTGGAACTGAAACTAAAACTTAAATAAACATACAAAAGGAAAAAGAAAAGTGATAGTCAAGGGCCCCTGGGCTTAGGTGGAGATTCCCATTAAAGGAGGGGATTCCAGAACTGATGGATGAAGGATAACACCACCATGTGTCTTTCAGAAAGAAAAGAGGATTTTCTCCACAGGGATAGTGCAATGAGGCTGAGAATGTAGGGAGTAAAGAAATAAGAGAAGAAAACATTAGAGCCAAAGTTTGGGGTGCGGACAACGTGTTCTCCTCAAGAGCCCAGGCCAATCTCAACTGGAAAACCCACTTACCTGGGCTTGTCGGAACAGAGAGAATCATGTCTGTGCTGCAGACCCACACTCCTGGGGGGGAGCCACGGCCCAGCTGGAAGAGAGAACAGAGCTCATGGGTAGGCTACCCCCAGGAGGAGGACAGGGGTGGGGCCGTGAACGCTCCCTTCCTTCCTTTCTCACTCCGTCTCCAGCTGACTGTAGCCCCCTCTGGGACTCTGAAGACAAAAGAAGGGACAAGGTCTTCCAGCTCTGCTAGTCGCCATCTTGCCCAATGATAATGGAAAGTGGCTGACTCCAGTCCAGCTGTTCTTGTCTTTATACACACCTGATGAAATGTAGGGAAGCCAGCACCAGATTATCCAACCGCCTCCTAACCCTAGGCGTCCTCCCCATGAAGAGAACCAGCATTTATCAGCATAGGCATTACTCTAAGCACTTTACAATTATGGTGTATGCTTGGAGCCATCCCCACGGGCCCACGATAGTCTGAGTCATGATAGGGTCAGGGTTGGGGTGAGGCAGGAGTACAGGGAAATTTCAGGGAGGGAGAAAGCACTCTGATCCCAGGCCAGGGCTCACCTTGTGGGTCATGATGGATAGCAGCACATCCAGGTTACAGGTGAGAGACTCTACCCGAGCTGCAGGGTCTGCCACGGGGAGGCAGGTGAAAGCTCGGCCACAGTCATCAAAGGGGAAATCTCGGCCCTGGGAAAGTAAGGAGCTGAGCCTGAGAGGCCTCTCTGGAAGCAGGACCAAGCCTAGAGAGTGACTTGGTTACCCTTTGGGTGGAGGGAAGGCAGAAGGGAGGGTAGAAATGCAGGCCTTTCCCCACTCACCTCTCGGCCAATTCTCTCCATGGGAGAGGGAATTCCTTACCCTTGACATCCCCTCCTCAGACCCAGATTTCTGCTGGGAATTTCAAAATCTTTCCTATGGCTGGAAGAGAGCCTCTTCTCTCTCCTCCTCCCTCTCCCAGGCAGAATTCTTTGGAATCATTTACCCGCAACACTTGTCCCTGACTAACTCCCTGTACTGGCCTTTTTCCATCTCTCCCCTTACTTCTTCAGCAGTGAGTTCTTCCCAGTGGAAGGAAGGCCAGATCAGTCTGTTACATCAGCCCTAAAGCCAAGCCCAGTATCTGTCTGGACCAAAAAATGTATGCCCACCTGACAAGCAATCACGTTCTGACCAGGCCCATTCAGAGAGGCCTCTGAGGCTGGGGGATCAAGACAAGCCTGTCCCTTTTCCTCTAGGGTCCCCTCCCTGCACAGAGCCTTCACCTGACCCTGAAAATCAAATACCAGGACACCAGGCTGTGAATCCCTATCCTTTTCAGTCAATCAAAGTTGGTACCTTCATTCTCATGAATTTATTTGATTCTTGATTCCCTGGACAGAGGAGAGAAATAGCCTGGATAATACAGAACCATGGATAACCCAAAAATCTCTTCTTCTTGGCATTGGAAACGTTGCCTATCTTTCCCCTTTTGTAAGACAGGAGATTTTATTTATTCTGGCTTATTTGAGTGGATATTAAATTGAATCCAGACCATTCAGTTGCTCTCTCTCTAACCAAGAGGATGAGGACAGGAGTGTACCATATGGCAGAACAATACATCTAAGGTTCCTGAATCACCCAGGGCTGTGTGTGAACCTCAGTGTGGTCTTCAGCCAAGAAGGTCCCTCATTGAAGATGGGGAAACAGAAGAGGCAGGGGCTGCCTTGAGAAAAAGTGGGCCTAAGAAGTCAAAGTCCCCAGTTCCCTGTCTTCATCCCTCCTCTCTCTCTGCCTCTCCCTCCCTCTTTTTCTCTTCCTCCTCCTCCGTATTCTCTCTTCCTTCCTTCATCCCTCTCCTTTCTCTCTCCCTCTCTCTCTCTGTCTCTCACTCCCCTTCCCTCTCTCTCTCTTTCTTCTCTCTCTCTGTCCCTCTCTCTCTATCCATCTCTTTCTCCCTCCCTCCTCTCTCTATCTGTCTCTCCCTGTCTCTCACTTCCCCTCCCTCTCTCTCTTCCTTCTCTCTCTCTCTGCCTCTCCCTCCCTCTTTTTCTCTTCTTCCTCCTCCATATTCTCTCTTCCTTCCTTCATCCCTCTCCTTTCTCTCTCCTTCTGTCTCTCCCTCTCTCTTTCACTCTCTCTCTCTCTCTCTCTCTCTCTCTCTCTCTCTCTCTCTC
>NW_027185786.1:4707603-4725437 GCF_028583685.1 Petaurus breviceps papuanus
CTCTCTCTCTCTCTCTCTCTCTCTCTCTCTCTCTCTCCTCTCTCTCTATCCATCTCTCTCCCTCCCTCCCTCCTCTCTCTCTGTCTCTCTCTGTCTGTTTCTGTCTCTGTCTCTCTCTCCCCCTCCTTCCCTTCCCCCCTCCCCTAGTTCTTAATCACACCACGGAGCCTTCTCCTTATTCCCAGAATGGCGATCTTGTAGCTTCATCTATTTCTGAGGTTCATAACCTCATCTGTGCCCTGAACCCCCTTGGCACCCTGATGAAGCCAACAGACCCCTTCTCAGAATAATGTTTTTAAATGCATGTAATGAAATACATAGGATTACAAAGGAAACCAATTACATTGAATTAAGATGTAATTTTTTTCCCACCCAAGTTCACGGACCTCCTGAAATCCATCCATAAACACGCACCCTGATCTAGGGGCTCCTCCCTCTCTCCTCCACCACTCACCATGTGCATGATAAGGATCCGGGCAGACTGCAGGACGTCAGAAGTGACCACCTATGGGGAAGTACATCAACAAGGAGCCTCAGACCCATGCCTCACCTTTGGATGGCTCCCACTTCTACCTGACACTCCCAGCCCTAGAGGCTGCCAAACACAAGCATGGCAGGAGGCCTGGGGACCGTCACTGGCCCCTGGCTTCTGTGACAATGCCATCCTCGTTCTCCAAGCCCTTTGACTTCTCCTTCTCCATCTCTCTTGCCAGATTCTCCTCCTCGTCCTGCCTACTAAGGGTGAGTCTCCCAAGGGGCTTATGTTCTCTTTTTCTGCTATTCTCTCTCCCTTGGGGGTATCATTTGTTCTCTTGGGTTCCATTATTACCTTCAGGACACAGAGTGTTAGACTGGGAGTCAGGCATGTCTAAAGGAAAACCTTGCTTTAACCCCTCCCTAGCTATATGACCCTGGACCAAATGATGTCCATTTCTCAGCCTCAGTTTCCTTTTCTGTAAAATGGGGATAATACCTCATAGGGCTGTTATGAAGCTCAAATGAGATAATGTAGGCAAAAGTGCTTTGCAAACCTTGAAACGTTCTATAAATGCTCCCATATGGCTGCCAGCTCTACACATCCAGCCCCAGTCTCCCTCCTGAGCTCCAGCCCAGACTGCCAACTGCCTGGGTACATCGCCTAGATGGCCCAAAGGCATCTCAAATTCAACACGATATTTCCATCTCAAACTGACTCTTCTTCTCCAAAGCCCGTCCTTCTTCCAAAACCCTCCGCTGGTGAGAGCCTCGCCACAAGTTCCACAAGCCTGGAATTATCCCTCACCTCCTCCTACCCTAGCACATCCAGTCATCCGCCAGGTCTCTCCTATTCTACCTCCACAATCTTTCTCTACCCTGAGTAACCTCCACCCTAGCTCAGGACCCCCTCTCTCACCCAGACTAATGCATCCCCCCATCTCATTCCTGTCTGATTCATACTTTAATCTTAAAATGAATCTAATCACGTCGTCCTTCTCCAGGAATGTTCAAAGGCTCCCTGTTACCTCTGGGATAAAATTCTAAAATCTTTCAACCTGGTATTTAAATATTTAAAATCTTCAACTTGACAATTAAAATCCTCCACTTACTTTGCTAGTCTTTTGTCTTTCTTCATTTTATTCCCGTGACACACTTTCCATTCTGGTCAAAAGTGGCTGGTCAACTATTTCCTGTGTAGTCTATTTCTTGTCTGCATGCCCTTGCACAAGTGGTCCCCAGACTTCCTCCTTAGCTCTGCTGCACAGAATCCCTAACTTCATTCAGCTCAGATACCAGCTTCTACATGAGAACTTTCTTGATGGCTCCCACTGCCATTCATTATTAGTAGTACTTTTGTCCTCTCTGTCTGTCTCTGTCTCCTCTCTTCTCTCTCCCTCTTTTCCTCTCTTCTCTCTCCCTGTTTACTCTCTTCTCTCTCCGTTTTCTCTCTCTTCTCTCCTTCTCTCTCTTCTTTCTCTCTTATTTCCCTGTTTTCTCTCCTTTCCTCCCTTCTCTGTTTTCTCTCTTCTCTTTCCCTGTTTTCTCTCTTCTTTCTCTCTTTTCTTTCTCTTATTTCCCTGTTTTCTCTCCTTTCCTCCCTTCTCTGTTTTCTCTCTTCTCTTCCTCTACTTCTCTTCTCTCCCTCCATTTTTTCCCTCTCTCCCTCCTCTCCCCCCCCTTTCTCCCTCCCATCTTATATCACTTTGTATAAACTTACATATGTACACATTGCTTCTCTCCCATAGAGTGGAAGTCCTTAAAGACTGGGTCTGTTCCCTTCTTGTCTGACAAGCACAGTACCTTAAACACAGTAGGTGCCTAATAACTGTTTGTTGAATTGAATGGAAATGAACCAGCAAAAATAAAGATAGTTCATCTTTCACATGCACATGATGGTATGCTAATATAACTCTGTAAGGGGGTAATAGGAATTATTATTATCCCCATTCTACAGATGAAGTCTAGAGTTTAAGTGACTTACCTAAGTCCCACAGCTAGTTAAGTAGCAGAGTTGGGACTTGCACCCAGGCTCCTGAGTCCACAGTAAGTACTTTTCTACTAAAAGTGGATTTGTGCCCTCATGACATCTGGGCTGCGCCCACATCTATTATCTCACTGAGACCCACCTCTCCGGTAGGTGATACAATAAAGAATTGTCATACCCATTTTACAGATGAGAAAGCTAAGGCCCAAGACTGGTGAACTGGTCACATTCAAGGTCTCCCACAGACTAAGTGGAGGTACCAGAACCCATTTCTCTGAACTTGGGCCCAAAATTTCTTCCACCAGCCCAGCAGTGGTAGAGAGTAGGAGGGTAGTGCTGAACTCACTGTGTAGCCTGCCTGGGCACTCAGGTGCTCTGCAGTCACCAGGAGGGCATTTAGCGTGGCTCCCCCACTGCCCACTTGGGCCTCAGGATCCTCCACAGTGAGCAGGATGGTCCCCCGAGGCACCTGCTCCCGCTTCTGCCGCACCTCCAGCTCTGGAGCCAAACCGAGGGATCATTACATCATCCTCCTTGTCCCCCTCCCCACCAAGGGATCATTACATCATCCTCCTTGCCCCCCCCCCTGAGGGATCATTACATCATCCTCCTTGGCCCCCCCACTGAGGGATCATTACGTCATCTTCCTTGCTCCGCCCCAGGGGTCATTACATCATCCCCTTTCCCTCCCCCTCCCACTCTGGCTCTTCTCCCGGTGAGACTACTAACGCCCCACAACCCAGGCAGCAAACTATGTGCCAAAGATTTATCACTGTCACCACTCCACCTGAGGAGAGTGGTCTGTTGGTCTGGAGGTGCAAATCTTCAGATTTATGACAAGATCAGAGGGAATCTTGATAAAAAACAAAAAACTAAAGGAATAAGTTCTCTGCCCCAGACCTTGCTAGCATAAGGGATGGGATGGGACGCAATGGCATGGGGTGGGATGATGAACCACATGGGGTGAAATGGGAAAGGTCTGAGGTCAAGGCAAGAGGCCAGCCTGAATGGAGGATACCAGCTCTGAGGTTGCCCTCAAACATTTGGCTGGTGAATGACTAACTTTTCCTAAAAGTCTTTTCCCAGAGCACTTTGTCACCTGTTCCAGACCAACTGGAAGCAAAACAGCTCCTCCAAGCTAGTTGTTAATTAGTGCTCCCCTCCCACCCCAAGATTACTTTGTAGTGAATCTGTGTACATTTTCTACTTATTTATCTGGGTTTATATTTTCTATTTAATTATCTAAAAGACAGAGTGGTATGAAGAAAGCTGGCCTCCAAACTAGGGAGCCCCCAGTTAAGCCTCACTACCACACATCCTCTCCGGGTGACTCTGTTCAAGTCTCTTAACTTTCAGTCCTCTAGCCAACTAGAGTGGTCTAGGGACCCAGGGGGTCCCCAAGAACTTTTCAGGGGAGCCATGAGGTCAAAACAATTTTCATAATACTAAAATGTTGCAAATATTGATAGCAATAATTCACATAAACAAAAGCTCTTTGTAAATAATAATTGTTAAGAGTATAAAGGGGTTCTGAGACCAAAATGTTTGAGAACCATTGCTGTAGGCAAGGCTCTCAGACCCCACAGTTACAGGGAAGACACTGACCTGCAATTGGTAAAAGGAATTTGCTCACCAGGCCTTCCCCATACAGAAAATCAGAGGCCCGGCCTCATCCCTTATCTGAGTAGACGAGTGTACCAGGGTTTTGTCCCAGTAGAACCAGTAGAATGTAAGCGCTTGAGGACAGTCTTGAGGTTGTGGTTTGTCCTTCTAGCTCCTGTTGGTTTTGGGGCTGGCTCTGACAGCATCTCCTCAGGCAGACAAAAGCCCGTGGAGCCAGCAGGTATTCTCAGAGGGTGCCTCTTCCCCTTGGGCCACACAAAACAGCTCCACACCACTCTGACAGTCCTGTTTATGCCTCCCTCCTCAGACTGGAAACTTCCTGAAGGCAGGGGCTGTCTTTTGCCTCTTTCTGTATCCTCAGTGCTCAGTGCACACAGTGCCCTGGGGCATAGCAGATGCTTAATTAATGTTTATTAATTGCCCGATCCCCCTCCTAGACTGTAAAGTCCATAAATGCATGAACCCTGTCTTATCTCAACCCTGTATTTCCCCCAGTACCTAGGACAGTGCTCTGCCTAGGTGTGTCTGCCCATAAGTGTATATATCACTGTTTTTGACCCTAACGGTGATGTGAAGTGTCCACACCCGGGGGCTCCCTCTTGCCAGGCCCTACCAAGGGACATGGAGGGGCTGGGTTTGCTCCCTGGGGGCTGTTGGAAATCGGAGGTGGGGGAGCAGCCACCTACCTTTCTGAAAAGCGTAGACACTGTGCTTGTACTGACATGTCAGGACAATGACGGTCCAATCGACACCCTGCCAGCGCTCCATCCCAGCCTGAGGCCCCAGCTGCTCTACCTGGGGAAGAGAAGAGACCTTCAGAGAGACTGAACTGAGGTCCTCGCTCCCTGCCTGTGGGGCTGACTGAAGTTTCCCTGTGGCTTTTTGGCAACAGGATCTTCAGAGCTGGGGAGGGAGTTATAGGAAGGAGATCAACCAACACCAAAAAACCACAATTGAATGACAGAAAGTCTCTTGCAGGGCTGAGACCCAGGCCAGCTCAGCAACCTCACCAGAGCCAAGCAAATGCTCACGAGGCCAAGTGACTTCCACTCTCTGCCTCAAAGAAACAAGTACGCCTCCCAGACACCTTAGAAATGTCCCCTAGTTCCCCAAGAGGTATCCCCCCACTCACAAAGTTCTACTTCCATCTGCGTTGCAAATTTGCTATGTGTGATTTGATTCTGGGGCATTCTCTGAGCTTTGGACTCTAGCACTGAGATCACTATTCCTCCCCCCCTGCCCCCCACCTCCATGACAGGTCCTATGCTGGTAGCTCCAGTAGGAGCTGAGAATCAGAAGGAGGAGCAGCCCTGACCTCGTCATGGCCAGAGACTGGAAGAGGCACATGGAGAACCATCCAGCAGTCTACCTCTGGCCAAAAGCCAGTGGGAAACAGTGACCGGCAGCAGCAGCCTCCTCTTAGAATGTTCATCATCTCACCCAGGCTTGAGGTTGGAATGCCAGGGGCAGCTAGGTGGTGCAGTGAAGAGAGCACCGGCCCTGGAGTCAGGAGGACTTGAGTTCAAATCTAGCCTCAGACACTTAACACAAAACTAGCTGTGTGACCTTGGGCAAGTCACTTAATCCCAACTGCCCTTCAAAAAGCAAAAAAAAACAAAAAAGGTTGAAATGACACCTCCAAATACCAGCCCCTCTCACACACAGTTCACTGGAACTCTTACAAAAAGGCTCCATCTGCTATGGAATTTCTCCTGTTTCCCTAGAGGAAAATACTGAAATATGTCAAAATGTCAATAAGCAACATGAGGTAACCCCCCACCCCACTGAAAGGCTCTCTGGGGGGCTCTTCATGCCTCCTCCCTTGGGGCAGTGCCTGGGGTAGGGGTGGGGGAGAGGCCCAGGGACATTACCTGCCCAAGATAAAGACTTCCAGGCCAGGGGAGAGGGAGGATGTAAGGGGCAGCAAAGAGGGTGGACTGTTCAGTGAAATCCTCCCAGACACCAAAGTCTGAGCTGAGGCCCAACTGTTGCCCAGGCCGCAGCTCAAATTTCACTTTCTTCAGGAAGCCTTTCCCTGCCCTCCTCACTGAGATTACCTGCCAGCTATCTGTGTGAGCCTATGTGTATGCTCTGTGTACATAGGATACACATGGGACATGTGCTAAGGTTACCTGCCAGCTATCTGTGTGAGCCTATGTGTATGCTCTGTGTACATAGGATATACATGGGACATGTGCTAAGGTTACCTGCCAGCTATCCAAGTGGGTCTATGTGTATGCTCTGTGTACACAGGATGTATGTATCTTACAGGTACATGCTGCCTCCTCCATTGGAATAGGGGGCTGTTTTTGCCTTTATTTTATCCTCAGTGTTTAGCACAGACAGTGCCTGTGGCTTGATGAGGGCAGCTTGGTGGTGCAGTGGAGAGGGCATTGGCCTTGGAGTCAGGAGGACCTCGGCTCAAAGGCAGCCTCAAGACACTTCCTACCTGGATGACCCTGGGTAGGTCACTTAGGCCTGTTTACCTCAGTTTCCCTATCTGTAAAATGAACTGGAGAAGGAAATGGCAACTCCTTCCAGTATCTTTGTCAAGAAAACCCCAAATTGGGTCCAACAGAACCGAACAGACAACAACAGTGGCTTGATTAACTGAACTGAGGCAACTTTGTGGGGCCAGCCTGAGAAGACAGCGGTGCACAGGATCCTGTCCTTCTCTCATGACCACAGGGGATGGGGAGAAATAACGATAATAACCCACCTTCCGCTTCAGAGTTTGCCCAGTACTTTATACAGCCAAGAACAGTAGTAATGGTGACAGGCCAGCATTTATATATGGCTCTATATTTGCAGAGGGATGTACCCATTAAAGCATTCGACTTTACAAATGAACAAACAGGCCGAGAGAGGCAACTTGCCCTGATAAATAGGATTCAAACTCAGATCTTCCAGACTCCAATCACTGCTACAAGGAGGGGAAAGAACACAGCTAAGAATCAGGAAGACAAGGGGCAGAAAGGCCTGGAGACAAGTCTAGCCCAGATCCACAGTTTTAAACATAAGGAAGCAGGTCCAGAGGCAGAAGTGTCTCTCCTTCCCCCACCTGACATGAGGTGGATGGGCCCTCATTTCACATTTAAGGAAACTGAGGCCAGGAAGGTTGTGATTTACTCAAGGTCACACGGGCAATAAGTGGTAAAGAAAGGATCTGAACTTGGGTCCTGGAACTTCAAATCCAGCATCTTTCATGGTACATGAAATACAAAACATTGAAATCACCTTTTCTAAGGCAAGGCAATTGTCCCAGTTGGGACAGGAAAATGCAGAGAGCAGGAGAGAGTCGGACCAAGGGACCCCACGGTTTCTTCCAGCCCTGAGATCCTGTATTCTAAGTAAGGTCTCTTCTGGCTCTGACATTCTATCTTCTGGCCCCTAGTGGAGCAGCAATGGAGCTGGAGGGACCCAGCCCATCCAGGCCAACTTATCCCTAACCCCAGGGTGGGAGCCCCTTTCCCTGCCCAATCCCTCACAGGTGGCCATCTGGCCTCTCCTTGTGGCTGAAGTTTCAAAAGCTGCAGGCAAAATACTGGACCCTCTGAGAAGCCTTTCACGATAAAATGACAACTGGGCTAGGTTAATGACCCCAGCCACTGGGCCGGGGGGGGGGTCTTGGACTTTCCTGGATTGTGGCTCCCCTCGGCAATCTGATAAAACCCCTTCTCAGAGAGAATAACATTTTTAAGTGTTTAAAACAAAATGCCTAGTATTACAAGGGAAACCAATTTTACTGAATTATGTTTAACACAAATTCTACATTTTTTTAAACAGTCACAGACCCCTGGTTAAGAACCCCTATATAGGGTGTGATTCTTGCTGTTCAGCTGCCTTTCAGTCATGTCTGACTCGATGTGACCCCATTTGGGGTTTTCTTGGTAAAGACACTGAAGTGGTTTGTCACTTCCTTCTTTAGCTCATTTGACTGATAAGGAAACTGAGGCAAAGTGACTTGCCTTGGGTTATATAACTATTAAGTGTCTGGGGTTGGATTTCAACTCAGGTCTTCCCCATTCCAGGCCCTGAGTGCTATATACTGTACTAGCCAATTGCCCTCCAAGGTACCTAGGGTATATGGCTGTAAGTGATCATCTTGTCATTTTCAATAAAAAGAAATATTTTTCATTTGAAAACAAATGAAATTTGCAAATTGGGGGGGGGGGGGGGTTGTAGGCTAATTGACACATAGTCAAGAAAAGTTCCTATATTGCAAAAGGATTCTTTAGTCACAATGGCAGCTTTTTCATTAGCAGCCCAACCCCCAGGTAATTAGCTTTTCCGAAGGCAGTGAGGCTAGTCTAGAGAAAGTGGACCCAGTCAGTCCCCAGTAAGTGCCTGAAGCCCTTCCCTCCAGGGAGGAAGGAGCAGCCTTTCAGGACCCAGGATTCCTTCCAGCCCTTTAAATTACCCAATCATCTTTTTAAATGGAAATTTGGATTGGAAACGTTTCCAGGCCTCCTTAATCAGAGTAGAAAGGATTTAAGTCAAACCGGTTCCATCTGAATAGTCTATGTTCCAAAGTCCTTCCCAGGATCAGCATTCTATAATTAAAGTACCCTCCTGCTCTGACGGTGTAGGAAATGTCTGGGTCTCCTATTGGTCATCAGACACTGAACTCCTTAAGGAGAAGGACAATGATCGAATAAAACATACCCATCTAGTAAGCACGTGGCCAGGTCCCCTTTTGTTCCAGGAGCTCTGCAAACCGTGCATGATTGGGAGATTCCCAGCATGACTAAGACAAGCCTGGCTGCAGGCCCCCTCAGTTCCTCTACATTTGGAATGAGAGGGAAAAGCCCAGCCAGGCAGATTTCTGATTACAAAGAGGGTCTCTCCCAGATGTGGCCTGACACGCTCAAGAAGGCTCAGCAGGATCCTATTGAGAGGCCGAGACCTGGCACAGCATGCAGAAAGCCCAATCAGCATTTTTAAAGAAGGTCAAGGTCAAGGCTGGGCCAAGCAGCCCAGGACAGAGAAGCCACTGGGTTCTTTTTTGGAGTCTCTACCACGAATAATAATGCTCATAACATTAGCCTTGGAAAGCAGCAGTCATGCATTATGCTGGAAATAATACAGTATGCTCTTTACAATGGAGCTTTCCAAACCCACTTCCAGGCTCCCAACATCCTCACTGGCCTTTTAGCAAGCCATGGAGACAATCTCATCTTTACTTTCTGTTACTTCTCTCCCCTTCCACACCACAGGCCTCAGTTTCCACAACTGTGAAATGAGTAGAGATGATAGCCATCCCCACTCCAACGCCTACAAGTAAGCTCATCACCAGCAGCTTCAATAAGCAGCTGAGTAGTGAAGAGGGTGAGAAGCCCCAGACTCGGGGTCACAATAGACCTGAGTTCAAATGTGACCTCAGGTAGTGACTGCTGCCTGCCTCAGTTTCTTCAGCCGTAAATTGGAGATAATAATAGTAACCTCCTCCCAGGGTTGTTGTGATGACCAAATGAGCTAACATTTGTTCGGGTATGCAAGCCTAAAACTGCTGTATGATTCTAGCCATTACCAATAGATGGGTGCTTTGGTGCAGATAATGCAAAACTATGAATAACCCAAAAGTCATGTATATTAGGCTTTGGAAAATATTGCACAGATTTGTTTGTACAAATTAATTGTTCAGATTATTAATTTTACAGGTGATTGTACACAGATTTATTCTCTTGTTTTGCAGCACAAGGTTTTGGAAAATAGTACATAGATTTTTTAAAAATAATATTTACGTTTATTTTGCAGCACAAGGCCAGGTGAGGTCATAGAATCATAAAAGAACCTGGAAGTGACCTTAGAGGTTATCTTCTAGACCAACCCTCTCATTTTACAGACCAGGAAACTAAGGCTCACAAAGATTAAGCCTCCGTACCAAAGTCAGACGGGTAGTAAATGGCAGAGTCAGGATGTGAACTCACGTACTCCGCAGGGGTCAGAAGCCCAGCCCAGGAAAAGCAGGAAGTGGGACGAGGGCAGATAGCTCGCCCCCCACCCCACCACATAAGGTGTGATCTGGAAGCAGAGGGTGAGAGGGCTGAGAAAGGAGGTGTCGGTTTAACACTCTGCTCAGCTTTCATACTTCCAGCTGTCCCTCACCCACCCCTCCCTTCCTCCAGGTGCAAACTTCAAATCTGGGGACAGACAGGTGACCCAGGTTCTGCCCTGGGGAAGGAGTGGGTGGAGAGCCTAAAAACCCCGGGACCAGAGCAGTATATAGCCCCCTGCCCCAGCCTGGCTGCTTCCAGGCAGTACCGAGATTCCCACCCCTACCATCAACCCACAACCATCACACGTACCTCCCACCGCCTGGCTCTTTGGAGACGTGGCCCATTAACTCAGTCCGACCCCTCCCCGCAAAAGGAACTGCGAAGGGTACCCTGGGAAATGGAGTTCTCCTCCACCCCTGGCCTTGATCTTGACTCCCCAAGGGTCTTGGGTAGCAGCCTTTGACGGATCTGGGAGAGAGAATCAAGAGTATTTTCTTGTGTTGGTGACTTTCTCAAAGGGCTTCAGAGCCTGCCCAGAAGGAAGAGGGGCAAGGGAGGACCCCTGGAGCAGACAAAGAAACTACAATTCCCAGAAAGCCCTTTAGCCTCCGCCCAGAGCGTCTCAAAGAGACAGACCCCGCCTCCTCGCTCCGAGCGCTCTCGGGACTTCCACGTTTTCCCCAGACTGATCAATTTCAGACTCATTGGCGCGGCCAGGGATTGTTATTGTAACAATTCACAGTTACAATCTTTGTCTTGTTTTAAGCCTAGGGAGCCCCCAAGACCCAGTCGGCCCTCTCTTCTTGGGCTTTACAGAAGTTTATCAAATAGGGTATCATGGAAAGCGCTTTGCAAAACTTTAACTGTCATTTATCGTTATCTTTAATTTGTGCTTGACCCTGCCTCTGTGATTGAGTCAAAGTTCAATTTGATGGAAATATTTCAGCCCGAAAGCCGTAAACATTTAAGCCTCAGCAGCTTAAAACTGCGTTAAGACTTTTAGGACGCCCTGTATTCTGATGTCTGGATAAACAGGCAATAGGGTGGGAAGCCAGGGAAAGAGCCGACCTTTTCTTGAGATTTCCCTCCTCCCGGAGATGACTTTGGAGCCAAAGATTCCTCAGTATCACCTTCCTCCTCCACAGCTCAATCCTTCTCTAAGGTGGGGGTGGAAATGCTCAGAAAACTCGCTCCCTTAGTTCTGATGGAGCTACTTTATACTCATCGCTTTGGGCATGACCCGGTCTCACAAATGGCTCCCAAATCACACTTACATCTTAGACTATTATATTTATTCAAGGAAGCAGGAAGTTCCGTTTCTTTCTCGGGAGTGACCGAGTCGAACTCTTCTTGGTTTGTACCGGCGGTTTCAACTCTATTTGCACACAATAGACCTAAAACACCTCTTTTAATTTAACTGTGATTCTGCTTTGCCTTGTGTTGATTATATTTGTTGTTGTTCAGACTGGTCCTACTCCTAATCCCATTCTGGGGTTTTCATGGCCATACAGCTCGTTTTACAGTTGAGGAAACGGAGGCAAACCGAATTAAGTGACTTTTCCGATCAGGGTCACACAGCTAGTAAGTGTCTGAGGCTGGATTTGAACTCATGGACATGACCTTTCCTGATTCCAAGCTCGGTGCTCTCTTCACTCCACCACCTGGCTGCCTATATTGATTATGAAATGGCCAGTTAGAGAAAAAAATGACCCCAAGCCCAAGTCAATTATTCTGAGCATCATTTTATTGATCTGGCCAGCGACAGTCTCCCAAGGCCCCGACCATCAGGAAAGGGGGAATATTTAAAGTCAAAAACCGCAAAACGGGTGTGGGGAGTAAAGTTAGTTTGACAATGGTAGATAAACAGGTCCGTTATAGCCAAGCCTTGATCTGGACAGTTGTATAGCCCTACCCTGACTTATCGGGGGTCCCAGACGTCTGTGTCCTGCCCTGGGTCATTCTGACATCTTATCAGGAAGTACAGCAAGGTCTGTCTTTCTATAGTATCGCAACAGAGGGGCCCCTGGAAGAATTCAGTAATTTTCCAAACTTGTTACATACAGGGGCTTAGTATATGAGGTCATGGGCATTTCAATTATACAACCTTGCCCTAATGGAAACTTGTTTATTTGTGATTATTCAGTCCTGTCAGATTCTGTAGTAACCCCATGTGAGGTTTTCTTGATAAAAACACTAAAGTTTTTAAAGCCATTTCCTTCTCCAGCTCATTTAACAGATGAGGAAACTGAAACAAGCAGGGTTAAATGACTTACCTAGGGTCACATAGCTAGTAAGTTTGTGAGACTGCATTTGAACTCAGGTCTTCCTAACTCCAGGCCCTGGAACTCTATCCCCTGTGCCACCTTCCTGCCCAAAACATTCTTAAGTTCTTTATAATTTGATTTGATTCAACAATAACATTTGCTTGAGGCCAGGTACTGTGCTATATTTTGAGAATACACAAAGACAACAGAGGAAAAAGTCCTTGACCTTAAGGTACTTATATTCTATTGAGAAGAAAACAAGATGACCCCGTGTAAAGATACACACACACATTTGGGGAAGGAGGGCACAGGTCTAATATGAAGAAAAGCCTGTTGTCCAGAGGGCACAATGAAAGGATGAGTGGAATGGAACAACATAGACAGGCATGGCAGCCATGGAAGGGATCCTGGGCCTGGGCAGCCTCCAACTCAACCTCCAAATCATGGGTGTTGTGCGTGGTACCAAAGAGAAACTGAAGGTCACACCCTTACAGAAGCAATGGTAACCTTGATTTGATTTGGCTAAGAGAAAAAAGTGGAAACTGTTGTGAGGGGTAGGGAGAATGGGTACAAGGCAGGAGTTTGTGGAGTCCTAGGCTGAAGGAAAAGTGTAGGAAAAAAAAGAATTCATAACGCAGTGGAGGAGGGGAGAGACAGAGAAAATACTGTGGGGGGACAGGACAATTGATGTCAGGGGAACAAATTCCTTCTTTTGTTCCCACCACCTCATCCAGTTTCTTCTGTGCAGAATGGGACCAATGCATGCTGGAATCTGGAAAGGACTCCAATTTATCCTTTGGTCTCTACCTAGGTGAACAGCTAGGTGGCGCAATGGCTAGAGTGCTGGGCCTGCGGTCAGGAAGACTCATCTTCCAGAGTTACTTACTAGCTGTGTGACCCTAGGCAAGTCAACTTTACCCTGTTTACCTCAGTTTCCTTATCTGTAAATTGAGCTGGAGAAGGAAATGGCAAACCACTGCCAGCATCTCTGCCAAGAAAACCCAAAGAAAAGAATCAGATATTTAAAAAAATTTTTTTAAAAGAACATAAGCTCTTTGAGAGCAGGCACTGTCTTTGATTTCATATCTGTCTCCCTGGTGTTTGGTACATAGTAAAAGATTAGTACGTCAAAAAAAAATACCCCAAACAAGGTCATGAAGAGTCAGACACAATTGAAATGACTGAACAATAATATCTCTCTCCCAGAGTTATGAAGACCAAATGAGATAATATTTATAAAGTGCCTGGCACATAGTAGGTGCTTGATAAATCCTTCTTCCTTTCGACCACACCCAAGGTAATCACCCAAGTGTCAGCTAGTCCCTGGGAATGAGGGGAAATCATTCTAGGCAGATAGCAGGGAGGAAGAGCTAATAGTGGGCGATTAAGAGAGCTGTATATCTGTGGGTAATCAACAGATATCTGCAAAGGCTATGCAGGGAAAAATCATTGTTTGGCAACCGATTCCAGAGTAGCTGAGTACAGTAGAAAAGACTTTGTGGGGGTGAAGGAGCTGCATGCCTGTATTGCTCAGGTACCCAACCTGAGGGCTGTGAACTTGATTTTAAAGACAGATAGACAGATAGGTAGATGGATAGATAGATAGGAAAGACAGATAAAGTAGATAGATGGATAGGTAGTAGGTAGTAGACAGACAGGTGGATAAGTAGACAGATGGATAGGTAGATAAACTATTTCAGTAAACTTGATTTTCTTTGTAATCCTGTGTATTTTATGTATTTATAAATATTATTCTGAGAAGGGATGCCTAGGTTTCAGCAGACTGCCAAAGAGATCTATGGCCAAAAAAAAAGGTAAAGAATACTTGTCCTAGAGGGTGCCTCTCTTTCTTCCCAGAGCACTGCCTTTCCCTCCCAGACCCCCAGTGTTTCTCACTTCAACTACCCTATACTATTTCCTCTAACACCAACCTACCTGAACTTCCCCTACCTTCTCTCCTCTTTCCCCTTTACCCACATGCTCCCTAGGAGGCACTGGGAAAACAAGGAGCTGATACTTAGGGTGCTGCTGCCAGCAATGCAGCTCCCTTATTCTACTGGGGACAGGGAAGGAAAAGTCTGCAGATACAAATCTGGATGTGGGTCAAGGAAAACAGCTGAACCCGTGGTTTCTTAGACACTAAAGTGAAGAGCATCTGAGACTAGATTCCTTGTGGATCCTTACTCATTCACATTATCACCATGGTGGGAGATGGTCTAGATGACCTCTCAGGGTCTTTGCCAACCTGAGGACTCCATGATTCACGATTGTTTTCCAGAAGGCAAGATTATTGATTTAGACCTGGCAAAGACCTCACAAGCCACCTAGTCCTACCTTTTTATTTTTACAGGGAAGGAAACTGAGGCTCAGGGAGGCTATGACTTGCCCATAGTCACACAGGTAGTAAATAGCCAAGTCTTCTGACTCCAGAGACAGTGTTCTTTTCCATTATACCTTACTACTCCCCAAAGGGGTTTTGGCAAAAGGTCATTCCTGTATGTATAAGGATGTTGAGAGGGGGTGAGATAAAGAACTAGGAAAGCATATTCTCCCATATCTGAGGTCATCATGAGATCATAAAGGAATTAAAGAAGCTGCAGCCTTGTCAGGGGTATTCCGCCCCTCAGGGAGGGGATTTCTCATTTAGAAGGGGGATTCTTAGAGAGGGGATTCCTGGTGCCAGTTGTTTAGGAGTTAGACTGGGTAACCTCTAAAGCCCTTTTAAACTCTGTAGTTTTTTGAGTTTATAAATTAACTTCTTCAGTTTTAAACAACTGAAATATAGACTTAAACTCGGGATTGAAAATCCAAAGCCCCAAACATTTCCAAGACCCATTATCATATAGTTATCCATTAATTAGCACCTTTCAATTCTTGGAGGCATTTGGAGTATTAGGGGCCATTGGAAATATCTGATGGCTGCAATTACGTGGGAAATGTGGGGTTTGACTCCTCCTACCTTCTTGGAGAAATTGAGGACATGGCAAAGAGCTGGAAATAATAACTGTTATTTATACAGCCCCTTTGAGGTTTGAGAATATCATTTGAGCTCCACCACAACCCTGTGAGTCAGCTAAGAGGCTAGAGCTGAAGTCAGGAAGACATGGGTTCAAATCTAGCCTCAGACACTTACTTAGTGTTTGACCTAGGCAAATTACTTAACCTATTTGCTTATAGCTAGCTTTTGTATATTGCTTTTTGAGATTTGCAAAGAGATTAAGAAATAGCATCTGGTTTTATCCTTATAAGAAGCCTGGCTAGGAGCGGCTAGGTGGCTCAGTGAATAGAGCACCAGCCCTGGAATCAGGAGGACCTGAGTTCAAATCAGACCTCAGACCCTTAACACAAAAACTAGCCGTGTGACCTTGGGCAAGTCACTTAACCCCAACTGCCCTCCAAAAAGCAAAACAAAACAAAACAAGAAGCCTGGCTGGTAGGTGCTTTTTACATTTTACAGATGAGGCAACAGGTTTAGTAGAGGGTGACTTAGCCATGGTAGCTCAGGTAGTAAATATCAGAGACAGGACCCCTGAATTCACATGTCCACTGCATCAGCAGGTAGTCCCCACCTTACTGCTATGGCCTCTTAAGAAAATTGTTTCTACTTTCAGTTTACCATCAGAACGATGGGGAAGACAGAAATTTCTGCAAGGCTGGTGTTAAAAGGCTCAAGATTCTTGATAATTGCATTTTACTTGGTGTGGTTTGATGGAAAGAGTAGCAGTTCTGGAGTCAAAAGATTTGGATTCAAATCCCACCCCTGACACCTGAGTTTTGTGACCTTGGTCTCAAGGCTTAGCTGGATCTGTCAGGGAACAGACGTGGAAGTCAGTCACTTTCTCCTGACATTGCAAGGTGACTGATGGAGCACATGGGCTGTTGTTTTCTCTGAGACTCACTTTTCTTCCCTTCCATTATCTCTGAGGTCCTTCTAGTCTTTGATGACTGTAAGCTCCATGAAGGCAAGATGATGTTTTTTATTTTTTTGCATTTTCCAAAGATCTAACACAGTACAATGCATATGAAAGACGGCTAATAAATATTTACCAATTGGCTGGCAGTTCAGGGATAGGAAGTAACCTGAATTCTGGAATTAATGTCACTAGGAGAGCTTTTTCAAAGTGATCTTCAAAAACCACTTCAAAAAATCACTCCCTATTATCCCAAGATAAAATCCTGTTTGGTATTGAAAACCCTTTACAAACTGGCCCTCTCCTACCTTTCCAGTCTCCTTACACTTTAAGATGCCTCTTTGCTGTTCCATGAACAAGACATTCCATCTCCATAATCCAGGTATTTTCTTTTTCTTTCTTTCTTTTTTTTGCTTTTTGGAGGGCAATTGGGTTTAAATAACTTGCCTAAGGTCACACGGCTAGGTTTTTTTGTTTGTGTGTGTTAAGTGTCTGAGGTTGGATCTGAACTCAGGTCCTCCTGACTCCAGGGCCAGCACTTTACTTACTGCACCACCTAGCTGCCCTGATCCAGGTATTTTCTCTGGCTGTCCCCGGTGCTTAGAATGCTTTCACTACTCATCTCCTGACTTTCTTGGTGTCCTTCCAAGTCCCAGCAAAAACTCCATCTTCTATAGAAAGCTCCTGATTCTTTGATTCTTTGTGCCCCTTGATTCTAGTGCCTTCCCTCTTTGAGACTGTCTAGATTATTTTTTTATTTTTGTGCCTTTTCTCTCCCTGTTAAATTGTGATTTTCTTAAGAGCAGGGGAAGTCTTTTATCTTTCTTTGTATCTGCTACACTTTTCACTGTGCCTTAATTGTTGAGGTATTGTTTTCCTCATCTAGGCATTCTGGGCCCTGATAATCTGGTTCCAACCTGCTTATGGCACATTACTCCCCTTTATATATCTAAGATTCTAGCTGTTTTCCTGCCATTCCTAAATGTACTCTATAGAACACTATAGAGTAACTATATATGTATATATTACATAATATATATAACTATATACAATATTATATATAATATATACTATGGTAATATAAAAGTGTTTATATATATATATATATATATAAAACTATATAGAACACAACTCTATAGACCACCCTCTCCTCCTGGATACTGTCTTCTTTCTTTGTTTTCATGACACTACTTTCTACTGGTCCTTTTGCCCCTGTCTTCTCAGTCTTCTTTGCTGTATCATTACCCAGGTCATACCCCCTCTTTCTCCTTGCTCCAACCTCAGGGGGAACAGTGGTCAGAGTGCCTGGAGTGTCTCAGGAAGACCCGAGTTAAAATCTGGTTCTCTGATTCTTAATAGCTGTATGACCTGATTAAGCCATTTAACCTCTGCTTGCCTCAGTTGTCAGCTGTAAAATGGGGATAACAATGGCACCTACTTCACATGTCTCTAGGATATTGGGTTTGAAATGTCCACTAGGCTCTTAGTGATGAGAAATTAGAAATTCTCAGGTGGGAGACTAGGTCTGGATATAAAGATCTTTGTGTCACCTGCATAGAGATGATTATTAAACCCA